>NC_046657.1:45962584-46045158 GCF_010883055.1 Belonocnema kinseyi
ATCTGCATTAATTACGGTGCTCTCAACATTCTGAGTTAAAGCAATTTCTATTATCATCAGAGACTGCAACGATCAATGTAGATATCATTCCAAAATCCGTAAAATTAGAAATAAAGACTATCGGTCAAGTTAACAATAACAGAAAATTACTTAACGCCATTTCTGACTAGATGGAAAACAATTTAAAAAAAATTTTATTACATTTATTTTATATAACGGAATAGCACTCGACCGCCAATCGGAAGTTCTGTGGTAGGATTCCTAGTGGATTGAAGTGAGTAGATCTTTTTTCAGTAATAATTTAATTTTAAAAAGTTTAAACAAACTAATTTTTTCTCAAATGAGAAATGATATTGATTATTTTTCCGTGATTTGAAGAGTTAACTTAATCGATAGTGTTGATTTATAATTTTACAGATTGTGGAATGATATCAACACTTTTTTAAATGAAAATATTGTTCCTGAGAAGATTTCGTTCTGTTCGCTCTTTCTTGCATTTCCAAGTTTCGAAACCGGAATTTTACATTTTTCTCCTAAGAACTCGAAAATCTCTCAATTTCAAAGAAAAAAATACGTATTTTGTATTTTCAAGTTTTAAAATAACCCTTTTGTCATTATGTAAATAAAGTTAAAAGTGTGACGCGCTCGGGTTCGTTCACTAAATATTTAATAATAACAAAATGCAAACAATTCCACATACAGCAGATCTAAGCCTGTTTTATCTGGAAATAAAAGGGAATAAGCGAATTACGGTTTTACTACTGTTAATAAAATTTTTTAACTTGAAGTACATTAATATTTTTTCTCCTTTTATAAATATATCATCAGGAATGCCGCCTAAAGAAAGGGACTTTCTATCCAATTTTGGGATCACAAGTGAAGCTTCAAATCATCAAGGTAACAATTCTACAAATTAAAATTTATATCATAGGTTCGAATTACTAAACAGCTTAAATTTATTAATAATCTATTGAAATAGAAAATATTCTACACGCATTAAACCTTGTTCTCAATGCTTTGAAGAAAAATTTGCAAATTTTTCATGATTCATAAATACTCTTACGATGCAATACTATAAGAAAACCAATGATATTATTGCAATAAATATATATATACAGAATTTCTGAAAATAAAACAAAGAATTTAACGACTAAATTTGGACAATCACCACTAAATTTTGCTATTTTTATTTGAAATAACATCCTCTTTTTAAAAAATCAAACATTTGGGTACTAATACATCGTCCTTAGTAACGTAGAAAAAGACTTGATTTTCAGGTTTCAAAGGGTTGTTTCATTGCTGTTCCTACCTGGTTAAAATTTTCTTACTTTAATAAGGGTGAGGTGTTAGTACCGAAACTTTGAACATTTTTCAAAGCGTATTCTTGATCAAATTACAATAGGGACATTTTATGGTGGTTGTTCAAGTCTGGTCGTTGGATTCTTGGATTAATTTTCAGGGATTCTAAACATTAAATTGATTTGTGGACGTTGAATGTGATTGTTGATTTGATTTTAATCTAATCTAAATGTGTGAAATTTTAATTTAGCCGCCTATTTCTTTTTGCAGAGTTAAGTTCTCAATTCGAGTATTCACCTAACGGTAACCCTAATGCTGGTGCTCTTCGTGGCACACATTTTAATTCTTCTGAAAGAAATAATTCGCCCGAGAGTTCAGCTCCTCCTGTCAAACTTTCTCTTCGTGCCAGGTATAGGTCTCCTCATGCCAGGTCAATGGCTCCCTCTAGACTGCTTCCTTCTGAAGACGGAAGCGGATGTGGACTTGAACAACTAAAATTCATTCGACTCATTCCGTATACGAATCCTCGAATGTCAACCCAAGAACAAATTGTATTATCAACATTTGATAGTGATGCAGGAGAAAGCGGGCGAAAATAAACATGTCAAGCGGCGAGGTTACAGCATTGATGGAAACAGGAATCACTGAGACGCAATATAAATCACAATCCTATACACCATTCATTAAAAAAAAAATGTCAAATAGCAATTCCAGGTCAAGTTATTTAAATAATTGCATCTATTCTTACCAGAGAAAAATATGGAGTTTTTAAAAATGTCAGCCAGTGGTAAAGTGGCGCTCTCACCGGATACCCGGGCATAACTGTTTGATCATCAAGTATGCAATTTTTGACAGATATGTGTTGAGAATTAAATGAGCCAATCTTTGTTTCTTTAACTGTCAAGTGTTTAACCTAAAAATTCTTTTTTGGATTTTCTCTATTTGTGCTCCAATTATTATTCACAACTACTAACTCTAACGCCACAATTATTTAAATCTGCAACTTTCTGAAGGAATTAAGGTTATGTTCACTTTTGGACTTTCTGCTCTATTCTGTCTCGAGGTGATCACTAAAATCATGATTCATGACAATCACTAGGACTTGCTTTTGATTATTTAGATAATTTTTTTAATTAAGTCAAAAAAATTTTACCGCAGTTTCTTAAAAGAAATCTTTTTATTTGAAATTTTTGTAAAAATAATGTATTAACTATCCTTAAAAGGGTGGCTGTTTTAATTAAAGAAAAAAATTCCAGGTCATTTCCCGGTTTTTTCCGGTCAATTAAACTAAAGAAATCTAACTCTTAAGGCCAAAATTTTTTCGATTTGAAGCAATAAAAACTGAGCTGGAAACTGAAGCACTCAAAGTGGAAATCTTAAATTTTAAGCTTTTAAAACTTAAGTTTCAAGGTGTTTCAATTCAAAAATGTTGTACACAAATGCTGAATAATTTACACGTGTAAAATGGAAGCTACTTACACTTTTCAACTGAAGAATTTGAAATTATAAATGCAGTTAAGCAACCAAATTAAAAATTCTAAACTTTAAGAAATTATAGAGTTAAATAATTAATAATTTTAAAATAAATATTAATAATTTTTAAAATATTTTTAGAGCTTCTAACCATCTTTAAAATTTATTCGAATTTTTCTTAAATTTTTTTTAATTCTGTCAAATGAAACAAATTTTTTTTAATCTTCCACATTTATTTTTGATAATTTTGTAAATCTTTCTAAATCTTTTCAAATACTTTCGCTAGCTTAATTTTTTAAAATAAAAAATCATTTGCCATTTTTTCTAGGAAATCTTTTTAATTCTTCTGAAGCCTTTCCAAACTCTTAAAAAGCTTCTAAATTTTTTCTTCTAAATCTGACAAAACCAATAACTGTTTTCAAATTAGGCCATGCACTATTTGCAACGAAATTTTGATACGAATAGGTGGTTTTTCTCGGTACGCATAGACGATTTGTTTAATTTATTTAAAGCATTTCAAAATTTTAATTAATTTACCATTTTTTTAAACTTCTAAATATTCCCTAAAATTACTCGAATTTTTTCTAAGAGTGATAGGTCTTTAATTTTTATTTATATATCAAAAGTCAACAATTTGACCTGCAGATTAAATTTTTTTAAATAGAAAAATTAAAATTTTAACGTTCAAAATTTAATTTTCAATTTATTTTACTGGTTTTAAATGAACAGTCAGATACTTATCAATATTCAGTAATTTTTTTTCATAATTAAAATTTTTTAATTAACTTCTTTAAAAATAGAATATTTTAGACTGAAACAATATTTAAAATTTAATAAAAGCCTTTGATAAACTAAAAAATTTCTTACCCAAAATCTTTGATTTAAACGCTTCAATTTTTTAATTGTATATAGCTTTAAAATTGCATTATTAAATTATTGAAATTAAAATATGCACTTAAAAATTAAAAATTCAAAGTTATGAAATGAAATATTTTCGAATTTCGCATTATAATTTGATTTATATCACAATTAAAAAAGATGAAAACTTAACTTATTTTTAAAAACGGTAAACATTAAAGTAGGGTGGATTTTTTATTATAAAATTTTGTTAAATTCCCAGTTAAAAACTAAATTCACTGTCACTTCCCAGTTTTTCCTGGACTTATAAAATTCCCGGTTTTTTGATTATTTCTTTTCCAATTTGGAAAATGTAATAATGTAAATAGATTGGTTCAGAATCTCTCACAATTTTTTTAGGTATTATATTTTGGATTTAAAATGTTTCGTCATTAAAATTAACACATAAATTTGAAAAAACTGTTCAAACAATTTAAATTATTTTTTGGTTACAAAATTAATTATTTTGTTTAAAAATTTGTTTCAAAATTAACTTTTTTGTTGAAAACTCTTATTTTTAGATTTGAAAATTATATTATTTTGGTAGAAACTTCTATAATTTGATTCAAATATTTTTTTCTTTTTTAATGAATTATCTGTCTTGGTTGAAAATTCATCTCTTTTGGTAGAAATTTTATCTTTTTTGGTTACAAGTCGAACTGTTTGGGCAAAAATTCTTTTTTTTTTATAAGAATCTACTTCCTTTTAATTTATAATTCAATATTTTGCAAATATCAACCATTATATTTTTTGGTAATTACAAATTGAAAGTGGTAGAATTTTCTTTTTAAATCAGAGAACTTTCAATAAATCTGTTGAGACCGCAACCTGAACAGATTAATTTTTAACAAAACAGTCGGCAGAATTTGCGGTTAGAATTGTAGTTTGCAATAAAGTACTTTGAACAACTTTTTTTAGAATAAACAAATAATCAATAATTATTGAATAAAATCACTAAAAAGTTATAAAGTTAATTCTTAAACGTTTTAAAAATGTACAAAAACATTACTTTTTCTGTTACTAAAGAAAATTTTACTAAAAAAGTGATATAAAAGTTATGCGGAAAGTTTTAAAATACAAAAAAAAATTGCAAAATTTTCAGTGGTTCATTCACAGATTTTAAGGATTATTTTGTCTTATTTTTTACTGAATGTATAACTTGTTTGAACGAAAATAAATTGTGGTAATAAATTCATACGAACTTCAAAAATACTAGAAAAATTTTCCTTTTCTGATTTATGTTGGATTATAAGAGATACGGAACGATATTTATTATTGTGACGCATTGTCATTTACACATTATTAAAATCTCTGAGCTTCTCAAGGTGAAAGAATTAAACACGTGAAAAAGTTTAACTTCTATCGAATAAATTAGATGATACTAATGTAATTTCTTACATCACCTATCTCAGAGAACCATCAAAATTTTCATTAGTAACGCTCCTCTCAAAATTCTGTGTGAATAAATTTTTTCTACATTTGGAAAAAATGACGACTCTTTATGATCTGCTTTTAACCTTGGAAGTTATTTTTAATTATATTGGTATGTTGAGAACAAATTATGATTTTTCATATTTTGGTATAACAAGAATGTTGGAATATCTACTATCCGTTAATGAATGTTAACTACTATGTAAACTCTATGATAATAAACAATTATTATTACTGATATTTTTATGCTACTTAAGTATAATAATTATAAAGATTTTTGGACTAACTTATGTTTATCGGTATTTTTTGGCTTCCTAATAAAAATTAAAGACCTCAGAAGATATAATTCTAATAGCTCTATTCACAAGTTTCACAATATCCTTTTATCATTACGTCCATAAAATCGAGAATGTTAAACAGGCGCGTTCTTTTACTAAAATTTTCATAATTATAGGTTACTAATTAATTATAATACATTTTTAAAAATATTCTTCAGAATTACTTGCCGAACTTTGATTTCACGATTTATGGTAATATTAACTACAACTTTCATTCAAAAAAGATATTTGAATTTTTTTCTAGGCAGCAATTCACTACCATCAATCATTGATAGGCTCTTACTGACATAAAAAATAGAATTGAATATTCAGATTACACTTTTCATTATTATTAATACCTTGTAACATTTTAAATTCATAAATATTTTTCATCTTATCACAGATATGTCAACAGGCCTGCCGCCCAAAGAAAGGGACTTTCTTACAAATTTTGGGATCACAAGTGAACCTGCGAATCATCGACGTAATCTTGGTAAAAATAAAAATTCATAACAGAAGTGTTTATAATTAAATCCTTAAAGTATTCCCAAGTTTTAAAAGTTCAAAAAATCCTTCAGTTTTTTTGTCGGTTTTCATCAAATTGCCACGTTTTGAAACCCACTGAGTCCGAAAAAACGATTTTTTACATTAATCAGATTGGATTCTGCTTTGGCACCATTTTTAAGGTCTAAAAAGAAAATCAAAATCAAAGAAAAATTAAAATTCAAATTAACATTTTAAGCCAAACAACGCATGATATGAAAAAAGTCAAGAAAAGTGAAACGTTGATTTTTGAAAGCTCTGCAATATTATTATAACAATTTTTTTAATTTTGTGGTAAAGTTAAGAATTCAAAATTTGATCGTACAAAAAATAAAGAAAAATGCAAAAATTCCATTTTTTGGTCCAACTATGCAAGATACGAAAAAAATGAAAAAATTAAAATTTTCCGCCCTGAAGAGATCTACAAAAGATTTGTTATTAATCGCTTTTCCATAGTCGTAAAAATAACATTGAAAAATTACATTTTCGGACTAACGATACAAGCTATGAAAAAAATTAATAGACAAAAATTACTCTTTAAAAAAATGACGAAAACTCATTCCAATTTTTCATGAATAATTTTTGATAAGTCACGTAGTTCTTGCTAAAATTAACAAACGAAAGTTGTTCGCCCAAAAAGTTCTACAATTTGTTATTAATCATTTTCTGATAGGACGAGCGGATTTTCTTTCAATCTTGAAAAATGAGATTAAAATCTAAAAAATTAAATTTTTGGAAAAAGTACACAAGAGACGAGAAAAAATCTAGGTTTCTATATAGGATCGTACATAGGATCCTACATAGAAACATAAAAGTGCCAACTGTAGGGTATGTCATAGGTTCCTATATAGGATAATAAACAGTATACAGTAGTTTTTCTTTAATCGTAAAAAACAAGATTGAAAATAAATTTTTTTCTAAAAACTGTCTAAAGACTGTCGTATCGACGTCGATTACATGCAGTCTACTGTAACTGCATATTTCTTTTATAAAATTCACTAATATCAATTAATTAGAATAAAATTGTATTATTTTAAAAAGATGCTAATATAGTATTTGCAATATTTATAATTTGAGTACCTAGGATATTTGCAATTTATTACACAAATATAATCATTTCTGGGAATTTTACCGTAATTTTTCGTAAGAATACCATAACTTACAAATATACTACTCATTGGTACTTTTCTACCATGAACTGTAATGTCGCATAACCTAAAACTGAAAATACAAACTAAAGATGATTTTTCTTTTTTTCCGTAAAAACGCTTCTTTGGCAATAGTAAATATTACTCCCCTCTCTGAAAGTGGTAAAATTACAAGAAATATTTTGTACAGTGTATGCAATGACCATGATGCACGTGCAAGCATGGTCATTGTCAATAGTGTTGATTTATATCGATCTTCTTGATGGAGGTTCCTCGTTAAGGCTTTCTTCGTCAGATTCCTCGACACTAGATGAATTATTGTCAGAGTCGCTAGACATTATATCAACACTTTTTTTCCTCAAAATGTAAAAGCAAACTAGCAGGCGACAAACACGCGGCGAAACAGAGGTTCACGGACGTTTCTGCGGTACAGAGTGTCAATTTTATGCGCATTGCGCAGTTGGAATGCGTAGTGTAGTTGAGCGGGCACTTTGAATTTTGAAATTATGAACTTGCCAATATTCAAGCAATTCGAAGACATTTATATTCATGTTCACAAATTATAAATGCTCATTTATTTTGGATGATAGAATTATGACCACTATACGTGAATGAATTATGAAATGCTGTCACCACGTGTGTTTTAACATGAAATTCATTCTTCGAATGAAGTAATTGACATCATAGCATTTTCATTTAGAAATATTTGTCAGGATTCACTCAAATTACAATAAATGAAGTAATTTTAGAACATCATAATTGTAGTTGAAATCGACTTAAAATTAGACGATGATTTCGACTTGACGATAGTACGACGGTGACGACGTTGTTTCGACGATCCATTCCTGACTGGGTTATGAATCGTAATGATATACATTTATTGAAATGATACATGATTCAAAGCAGCTTAGAATACAATTTAATGCGAAATAAAAAACAAATATTAAAATTATTATGATAAATACAATTTGAGATTTATTCTTCAATATCTGAGTAAGGAATCCCAGGCAGAGTTACATAATTAATTAATTATATTTGATATAAAAGTGTTGAGCACAATGTAGAAAAGTTGACATTTGGGACCAAATTGAGTGCGAAGCACGAGATACGTTGTGAGAATATCTTCGTTAAAGACGAAAAAGCTTTAACAAAGGAGAGTTCTCAATCACAAAATTACAGTTATCGATCTGTTGACCTTTGATTTTAAAAGGTCTATGCACGAATGTGGGAGGAATGCAAAGACCAAGCGCGATGGGCGAGAGCCATCAGTCGCACGCCCTAGGGGCGTTTAAATTCGCTAGATAAGCTATTTTAACAAAAGAGAATTCACAATCATAAAATTACAGTGGTTGATGTTTTGAGTCTTAATTTAAATGGTTTGCGCACTTTGTCCGGAAATATCCGCATTTAATCCTAACTGATATTTTTTCTAAACTCTATATTGAAACTATTATGCAGGCTTCATGCTAGTGCCAACCAACTTTAAAAAATTTCAATCCCCTCCTTCTGGTTGCAGATTTGGGTTCACAATACGAGTATTTACCTAATCGCGAGCCTAATGGCGGAACTTCTAATTCTTCTGCAAGTAATAATTTACCCAAGGAGTTACATCCTAATGCCGAGCCAACTCTTCGTGCCAGGTCTAGGTCTCCCCTTGCAAGATCCAAGTCTCCTTCTATACGGCTTTTTGTTGCTGAAGGTCATGAATATGGACTGGAAAAACTTAGATTTCTTCGACTCATTCCCTATTCCTCTTCGCAGCGGATATTCGAATTTCGAAGGTACACTTTTCCTGACAATAAACCAGTTGTAATGCTGAAAGGGCAAGTTCCAACTGAAGAACAAATCGTATTATCTACAGCTAATAGTGATGTCTTTGCAATATTGGAGAATTACGAAGCTCTTGCTGGAATATATATGTGGCAAAATCGCAATAAAAAAAGGGCGAAAATAAATATGGTGAGCGGCAATGTTACCAGCTTGACCAACGAAGAAGTCGCTGACACTCCCGTAGGTGCCCGCCGCTCAATCGGAGGCTGTTATAGGGTGAAATGTATAAACCACAATTTTCCACAGCACTAACTAAGAAAAATGTAAAAGATCAATTCAAGGTCAAATTATGTTAGGAATTTCATTTACTATTGGTAAATTTTAGGAAAAATGACCTAAAAATTCGATTTTGAATAACTCCTAAATCTCAATCTGCAACAGGGAGTGAGGGAAAGATTATTTAACCTTTCAACGGAGGGCTCGATGTATAGAAATCTAGAATCGTATGTACTTATGTATTATTATCATGTATAATATGATGTTATGAAATCAATAAATGGTAGTAATTGGGCCTCTATCGCCAGCCTTGTAAATAATTTCTGAAGATAATGTATACAGATCTTGATGTCTGTTTTGAAGAATTTGGTAAATATATTTTTTTCCTGATGCTGGTGAATGCAATGTAAATATCTCAGAAGGACAAGCTCTATAAGATAACGCCTGCGGAATAGATTTGTACTATGAAGCAATGGAATCAATATATTAATCAGTGTTTCATTTACCTTGACAAGATAAAGGCTCTTTATACGCTGGTTTTTTGCTTTTCAATGATAGTTAATTATATTGGTCAATATAATTATATCCAATTGCGTTTTTTTATCTCTGCAATTAGAAATATTAGGCATGTTAGAAAATAGCAGTTTTAAACAAAAATCATCCTTAAGGTCAGTTTCAAAGATTACAAGTTATGCGGCAATTTCCGTTGTTTGGTTAACATTTTTAACAACAAATTGTCATATTAGAACCATATTTACTAGATTTAAGGTTTTTTAAATTCTGAAACAATTTCATGTTACGTTAGCTTCCTATAGCAAAAACTGGTATTTTAAGAAAAAAATCTCACTGATTTTTTGTATTAATTAATTCATTCATTGTATTAATTCTAAAGTTGAGAGGAGAGAAAAGAAGAGAAGAGAATATACAAGCTTGGTTAGCGAAGCAGTGTAAGGGATATTAAAGAGGATTATAAAAAAATTATTTACAAATTCTTTCTTAAGTGAACCTTTTTATAATTCGACTACGGTTTCTGCTTTGACATCCAAAGCTTCGTCTTAGGAAAAGTTCAAGGGCGTTTAATCGAGATCCGCTTAACAGAATGTGTTCTAAAGTACAACATCTCGATAACTGTTAAAATAGTCTCGAAACTGAATAACTTGTGACCTCTTTGTCGTGGTAAAACTACTACCTCAGTCGTCAAATTACTGAGTTGCATTCATTGCTTCGCTATTTCTCTCCTCACCATTTGCCCTTGGTTGCTAAACCTCTTCTTCTAACTGATGTTCATTGTCGTCGTTTTTCAATGCTAAATGAATCTGCTGTTCATTCTCCATTGCTTGGTATTCTAAGATGGAAAGATTATTACTGATGTCCTTCATCTGACCAATGAGCTCTCGCACTAAAACTTCCTGTATGTTAGGATAATTGTCAGCAAACTTCGTCCTGAAGTTGTATTCCTTTTCGCTTTTGGTCTCATACTTTGCACTTTCATAATAGACACGTACTAATTTCTCTTTTATTATGATATCCCACATGATTATTTTCCATAGTATTTCTGTCGAGGTGGTTGACTGAGAATTGCTAACGTTAGCCAAAGCCTCCTTAGCAGGCACAATTGACGTTGCACTGCCAATTGTCGCAGGTGTTCTTACTGGCCAACTTTTAATTAGTGAGATCTTCTTGACGATCTCGCAGCTTACTATCATTACCATCCCGCATGCTGTGACCCCAAGCGATGGCTGCAGGACACCGCAAGGAAGTTTAGGAAGTGAAAAGCCTTTATAAATATTGAAAATACTTTCTGGTTTTCTATGGATTTGGTGTTCCTCTTAGTCCCTTTCCTTTTCGTTCCCTGTCTGCCTCACATGAAAAAACTTATCAGTAGCAATCCTGCATCCAACATAGCCATCAATATCATGAAACGAAATGAAAGAAAGGGCATGAAAAGGAGTCTGAACTTATAGCTCCCCATTCTTTCTTCCGGTTTAGTGGTCGTTCGGAGCAGAAGTCGCGATAACACTCAAATACTTTTATATTCTTTTATACACTTTTGTATTCAAGCACTTTTAAAAAGTTAAACATATGTTCCAAAATCATGAAAAAGACATTCTGATGCGCACATATTCCAGATAAATTTTACAATTAAACCTGTTTTGGGGCAAATTTTACCGAGGCTAGAAGAGTAATTCTGAAATCATGTTCTGCGTCACATTTAAAGTTATACCAAATTTGACAGTAGCGAGAAAATTGGAGTAGAACTTAGGATCCGAACAAAACATTCAAATGAAATATCGTACTTGCGAATTACAACTTATTTTGCGCTGCTTAGTAAAAAGCAGCTAGCACAAGTTTGATCGCCATTTTGTACTCGTAGAATGAAGTCAAATGGTATCGTAAATCTCGCTTATTTTAAATAAAAATAGACCCATTTTGAAACGTCCATAAAACGCCAACTTAATCTAAACAATTTAATTCCTCTCTTGTTGCAGAGTCAAGTTCACAATTTGAGCATTTGCATAATGACGTTCCTATTCTGAGCGTTCCTCGCAGGGGACCTTCTAATTCTTCTGAAAGAAATAATTCACCTGGAAGGTCACCTCCTCCTGTCGAGCCCTCTCTTCATGCCAAGACTAGGTCTCCTGTAGAGTCTACTCTTCATGCCAGGTCAAGGTCTCCTTCTACCAGGCCCGTGGATCTTCACATAAAGCTTCCGTCTGCTGACGGAAACGGATATGGTCTTGAACATCTTAAATTTATTCGGCTCATTTCATTTACAAATTCGCAACGAATATTCGAACTTCGAAGATACACTTTTCCAACTGATAAACTAATTGTAATGAAAAAAGGTCGAGTCCCAACCCAAGAACAAATTGTATTATCTACAGCCGATGGTGATGTGTTTGCAATATTGGAGAGTCATGAAGTTTTTGCTGGATTCTATATATGGAGAAATCGCCATAAAAAACGGGCGAAAGTAAACATAGCAAGTGGCGTGGTTACCACTTTGACCGAAAAAGAAGTGACTGACACTCCAGTAGGTGCCCGCCGCTCAATCACGGGGTGTTTTATAGTGTTGCATGAAAACCTTAATCCTCTACACCATTAGTACAAAGAACACTGTTAAGTTAAAACATAAGTTTTTCAATCCAAAGCCGGATCAGAATATTTCATGTAACTAGTACTTATATCAAAAAGTGAATGTGTTATGATTCTCTCAGACTTTAATCTTCTCTTAATATCCCAGCCAGCTGAAAGAATAAATTCATCTATTACTTTAAAGAGTCAACCATTGGCTCTATAGTTTTTCAAAACTTGCCAAGGTTTGATTGTATCCACCTTTTTAAAGGCTTCTTGCATATGAACAAATGTAGAGCAAATGTAGAGACACATTGACAAGTTCTGTACTACTCCTTCTTTCCTAATCTTCTTGCCCCTTTTCTAAAATAATTTCGTATTTCGTTTAAAATCATTTTACATTTTCTCATCTTCTTCGGCCTTAATTTTACCCTTGATTTTTGAACTGGCATTGGTGCTTCTGTTCTTATCACTATATTTCTTTTTAAGAGTCATTCTCTTGTCATTGCTAAGATTTTAATATGCAAGTCTAAAAGATAATTCTCTCAAAATAAACGTTTTTTCTGTTTTTACCCTTAATATTTCATAAAAAAACCTTATTAAACATTTTTGATTTTAGTGTTCTTATATAAGCTTAAATACTTGGAATCCCTCAACAAAGATTTTATTGCGTCGGCTTTGCAGGTGTTTTCTAAAGTAAGCATGAAGAGATCTGCGGTGGAATCAGTCACCTGCTTGAAAAAATAACCCTCGTCCAATGCCGAGTTTTGTTAGGTTGGGTTCGCAATTTCAGAGACCTTAAATTCTTGAATAATGCAGGACGGAGATATTTCAAATAACAAATAGCACCGTCAAGAGACAAACAGTATGATCAAAAAGAGAGGAGGTTTGGTCGAATTCAGCATCTTCTTCTGAAGGGTCATATGGCTCAATGAATGGTTGAATCACGGATCCTCTATTAAAGAATCAGAACCTGGTTTACCCTCAAAAATCAATCACCCGGAAAGGAGGGAAAAAATCTCGTAAGGAAAGTGAATAACAAATAGTAATCTGAAAGACTTGATTCTGAGCCGAGGCTTGATGCAGATCTCATTTGATCATTTGATTGAAGTTTTATTATTGGCCTATGCACATAAAATGGTGATTCTTGCTGACTTTCGCATTGACCTCTAGAAGAAAATTAATACTCGTGCTAAATATCGTAAAATCAATCACCTGGAGGTGAGTATATCTAAGAAGAAGACTAAGACCTTGTATAAGTGGAGCAAGCCTTTAATTCCGAATTACACTTCAGATGGGGCCTAAATATCCAATAGGTTTTTAAACAAGAGCTTGGTCAAGTATCAAGTGAGCATAACGTTTTGAAGATGTCCCTAGATAGGTTAGAGAAGGTGCTGCGTAACGGTTCTAAAGGTGAAAAGTCTTCCTTGCTGTCGCAAGGTACCTGTTCAAGATAAAGAAATACAGATCCTTCATGATATCTTCTAAGGCTTAAGTTCTTCAATTAGGTTAGTAATTTAAACTTAATTTCAACCTCTCAGCATAGGTCTAGGCCATAAGCAAATATCGCATCTGTACTTATAGATCGTTATCATGTGTAAGATACAGTTGCTGAATGATTAAATAATAATAATAAAATAATTAAATAATAATCGCTATCCTATTAGATAATCTCGGACGATATTGTATACACATTTTGATATTCTTTTTAAGGAATTTAGTAAATAAATTAATTGTATGAAGCTGGCTAATGAATATTAAATATCTTAAAGAACAAGCCTTATGAGATAACGCCTGTGAAATATATTTATATAATGAATCACTAGAATTGATGCATAATTAAGTGTTGACTAGACATTAAGTTTAGGCACGTTTTTACTGGAAGCTGGTCTTATTTTCATGCATGGTATAAAATTTAAGCAAATTTTAGTTTGTGTTAGTTTTTTACTGGTATTTTTGATAAAAAATTATAGGTCTTCAAATAGGAAAAAGTTTTTAGGAATTTACGTGTTTTAGATTGTTTAACCTTTTTTATCCCAATTTGACATTCTCAAACCAAAATTGATTAAATTTTAAAGTTTGTAAATTTTTTAACAATTTTATTTTATGTTACAGTCCTACACCCAAAACCGAAATCCTACGTCAGAGATCATATTGTAAATAATATTTACAATTTTAACCATTTTCTGTTATGTTTTTAAAAGTTCATCTTTTTTTTGAAAATTATAGGTATTTTAGATTAAGTATTATTATATTTTAAACAACATTTAATATTTGTCAAATAACTTTAGGTTATGTTTCTGACAAATATTGTCCCTCGGACCATAAATATTTCCTGTTACAGATAGCCCTAGGAAAACCAGCTGTTTCAAAGATCAAAATCTTCTGGAACATACTTTGGAACTCATATAAAGAAGGACTGATAGGCAGGCACGTGGAATGTCCCAGAAGTTGCGGTACCAACAGATGAGTTAGAACATGCCGCTAAATTTCTGCGAAAGGCTCTGATTGCCACATATGAGAACAACTCCATACTAGTACAATTAAATCTAGGAAAGGAATTAAATGGTGGATCACGTACCTGGAGAAACTAGTAAAAGATTTAGAACTTTGTACCACAGGGCGAACATAACAGAAGATCCACAAGATCCTGGCAGAAAATTTGGAGGTTTGCATCAGGTTTATAGGACTCGTTGATAAAGAGTTTGCCGAACATGAAGAGGAAACACTGAATCACCTGATGGAAGTCCACTTCCTAGGTTTACAGTGAACTCAACCCGACCGAAAAGAGGAAGGCTGTGGTCACGATAAGGTGAAGGCCGACTGAAATTTCGTAAATCGTTGATATCAAAACTTCTAGGTCTTTAAGTCACCGGGGAGAGATGGCGTATATCAACTGCTATTACAAAATGTCATGGGTATCGTCGTCCATTCAATGATAAAAAGATTTAGGGCAAGCATTGTCCGTAAATACAAACCACAAGTATGTTGAGACAATAAATAAACTGGTCTAGAGATATATCAAGGAAAATCGTGCTCCGTGCTGATGTTGCAAAATGGGAGCAGCAGCTTGAATAAGAAGTGTATGCTGTGGGCACCTGCTTGTACATAGAAAGTGCCTTATGCAATTATTTTTTAAAAGTCACGCGTGAAAAGGCTTTAGGGTGTGACGTTTCAGGCCAGCCAGGGAGCTAGATAGAAAAAAGTCGAAAAAGGCCTCAGATAACCAACAATCTTAAGTCAGACCAATTTTTGTGAGAAAATGCGTCTACTTTCCTGCTTAGAGCCACATATAATTTTCTTTAAAATATGTTCGAAATGCTTGGATTTTCGAGTTTTCTGAATCGATACGTGAAGCACGTATGCGCTGGCGTAGGACGGGTTCAAGGCAAACCTTCCCGTAAGTAACCAATTTAATAATATAAACGGCGGCTAATACAGACGGATGCTGAAATTCTCCGCTAGAGAGCAGCAGGGGTAGAGTTTATCCCCCTGTTATAAATTATTATTTAAGTGTCTGAGCTTCTCAAGGTAGAATCAAATAAATTCATACATACTTTCACGTTAAACGAAAGTTTTCTGTGTTTTTGAAGATAAAACAATTATACGTGGGCGAGAGTTTAACTTCTATCACATAAATTACGTGATACTGTTTAATCAGTTTCACGTCAGATAGCCCGGCAAATAGCCGCATAAACAATTTTTTATCGGGAAGGGGAATAACAAAAATATGGCAGAACACCACATTGAAGTATATATACACAAAACACAGAATATTTGTTAGTTATGCTGCTTTCAATATTTTGTGTTAATAAATTTTTCCTACATTTTGGAAAAATGAAGACGCTTTCTACTCTGATCCTAACCCTGGACATTATTCTTAATTCTATTGGTATGTAAAGGACAAACTCAGATATAAATTTTTGCCCCGGGCAAAAGCCCTTCTATTTTCGTTCGGGTGCTTGTCCGTCGTCCGTCGTAATATTTTCAAAGGTGGAAGTGAGGGGAGGGAAAATGTAGATGGAGTTGGGGAGGGAAAGTTTGGTATGAGTAGGTTTTAAAGACTCAATTAAGTTGTTTTTTTTTGTTGAATTTTTTCATACAATTTTCTTTTCAAAATAATTCTTTTTCATGATTTTTTTAGCAAATTGATTAGGATTTTATTAAGACTTAAATTATGGTCTTAAAATTATACAAAACCCTTCCTTGTAGGCGCTCAGCGTCTAATTTCCCTAATTTTTTAGTCAAGTAATTACACTTCAGAGGATTTACTTTCAATCGCTCTTCGTCAAATAATCAAGGTTCGAAATCGAGATATATAGTTTTTTCTCTTTTTTTGCTTGACGAAGAATCGACTTTTGAGAACGAGAAAACAACTAAACGCTAGAGAACGACAAAGGGTGTATGGCTTAATGTAAGCTCGCAAACGGCTCGCAAATTTAAACTGGCCTAAGGCGCGTGGTTTCAGGTTTTCGCGTTTCGCGCTCGATTTTTTTTACAATGGCGTTTTTTTCAATGGACACCATGCCCCACATCGGCCCCATACCTCCCTCCCCCTTCCTACAATCATCAACATTATATTTGCTAAATATTTAGTTTTTCACAGTTTTTCCCATAAAAACTTGAAACTTTGTTTGTTTTCTGCATGTAACAGAAAGAATATCTTTTAGGGAGAAAAAAATTTGGGATTTTCAGGGTAAATACTTTTTAAACATAAACACCTGGTAAATTCTCTGAAATTTTTTTCTCTTAAAATAGCGTTTTTAATTTTTTTATAATTTTGAAGTAAGGAAAAAACATTGAATGTGTAAATGTATTTTGTACTTGCAAGTTTTATAATATCCACCTATCATTATGTAAATAAAGCTGAAAATAATACAGAATTGCGTTCTTTTACTTAACTTTGTATAATTATGCGTCCTTAATTAATTTAAATTAAGAAATTTATATCTCTTTTCGAATTACTTGGCAAACTTTGATCTTACAATTTGTGTGGACATTTAAGTATGATTTACACTCAAGAAACATATTTTCATTTTTTTCTAGGGGGTGATTTACTACCGCAAATCACTGATATGCTGTAAACGACTCATACGAAATAAATAGGAATAATCGAATTACATTCTTTTGTACATTAAATTCATTAAAAAAATTTTTAATTAAAAAATTTTTTTTGCCTTCTCACAGAGATGTCATCAGGTATGCCGCCCAAAGAAAGAGACTTTCTGACAAATTTCGGGATGAACAGTGAATCTTCGAATCATCAAGGTAGCCCTAGTACAGATAATAATTAATAACAGAAGATTTAATTATCAATAAACAGTTTAAAACTATGAATAATGTCTTAACCTATAAAATATTCTACACGAATGGAAGATTTTTCGCGATGTTTTAAAGAAAAATTGGAGGCAAAATATAACATAGCGGTATTTTATTTCCTTTGAACACCATTTTAGCAGGTTCTTTCCCTTTTGATGCAAGCCGTTCTACAAGATATTTTTATGGAATGAAAAAAGACTCATAACTCCATTACTTCCCTTGATAACATTGAAAATATTTTTAAATCCAAAAAAAAAAATCCAAAAAAGTCTTTGAAATCTGTAAAAAATTTAGGAATCGCTCGAAATGTTTAAAATGCCCTAAAATCAATGGCATACTTAGAGATCCTATGAAATCCCGAATATCTTCTGAAATCCTTTGAAATTTCTTGAAATCATTCCAAATCCTACAAAATTCTTTCACATCCTTTAAATCCGTTTAAATTCATCAAAATTGGTATTTCAAGACAAAGATCAAATTTCGTAGAAACACAAATTTTTAATTTGTGTACAATCGTAGGTTCAACCAAAAAATGCAACCGAAAATATCGATATTGATTTTAAAGAATATTTATCATTTGGACCCATTGAAGGTTATGTAAAATGTGTCGCCGGAAATCGGTTATTTTAAACCAAAAAGTAGGTATAAAAGAATATTTATAATCCAGAAGAATTTCTTGTTTCAAATAATTAAACAATAATAATGTATCATAGCTGAATTCCAATCTGTTTTGTGTAAATCGATTTTTTTATATTATATACAAATTCAGTTATGAAAAATTTTGTCCTGTGTTTTCTTCTTTAATACTTTAGATAATGGATACCACTAGGTAAAACCATTTTCTACTAACAGTTATTTTGTATTTCTATTTCATAAATAAAAACGTATTTCCTAGATTCCTTTTAATTAAAAAACTTATTTCTATAAATTGCTTCTCATTCTTTTATAATTTTATGAAGAAATACAATACTTTCTCAGAATTTCAAATTAGCGCGTCTTTCCTAAATGGCCAATCGCGACCATGAAAATTAAGCTGAACTTCTAATTGGCCGATCTTCCTTCCCTTTCGATAGATGATCGGAGCAGAAAATGCGATAGAACTTGAGTACTATTATTACAGGTTTATTTCATAATCAAGACCTGCGAAAAAGTCAAACATTGCATCAATTGATCGTGAAAATATCTTTTAATTTATTTATTTATCAGTTCTTACAAGTGAAACAAAATAGCGAGCAAATTGGAGTAAAAAATATAATGTCTAATGTAGAATCGCCATTTTGTAGTTTATAAATAAAGTTGAACTAGATAGCGCTAGCGTCGTACCTTTCGTTTTATTCGTCAAATAAAAATAGGGCGAATCCACTATGAGCAAAAGATTACTGAAAGAAGGTTAAGAACAGCAAACTTCTTCCCTGAATGTAAAGTGTAATCCGTTAGGTTAATTTTTGTTGCAGAACATTTTCCTCGTGGCAGAACTTCTAATTTCCCTGAAAGAAATAATCCACTTGTGGGATCAACTCTTCCTGTGGAGTCTTCTCTTCGGGACAGGTCTAAGTCTCCTCCCACCGAGCCTTTTCTTCGTGCCAGATCTAGGTCTCCTCTTGCCAGGTTCATAGGTCCTTCTATAAGGCTTCCTTCTGGTGACGGCGAGGGATATGGACTTGAACAACTCAGATTTATTCGGCTCATTCCCTTTTTGAATTTGGATTGGATTTTCGAACTTCGAAGATACACTTTTCCTTCCGATAAACCGATTGTTATGAATGCAGGTCCAATTCCAACTCAAGAACAAATTGTGTTATCAAAATCTAATGATGATGTCTTGGCAATAGTAGAGAGTCCTCTAACTCTTGCTGGAATCTATATGTATCGCAATAACAAAAAAAGGCGAGTGAAAATTAACATGGAAAGCGGCCAGGTCACAGCATTGACTAAAGAAGAAGTGACTTACACTCCTGTAGGTACCCGCCGCACAGTCCCTGGGTGTTTTATAGTGCGCAATACAAACCTCAATCCCCTAAATTATTAATTTTGTTTTTAAGTTGAAGGTTTAAAATGTTTGATGTAAATTGGAATTACATTAAATAGTCAATTTGTTATAGTTTTTAAGACTGCAATCTTTCTTCAACATTTAATCCAGTCTTTTTTTCAATGTTATACATATATTTATGTTTTCATATCCTCTTTAATTCAATAATCTTGCTATATGTAAAATATCAACTTTGTGATGCCAATTTTAATCAAGTAAATCAATAAAAATGTTGCCTTAAAACAGGCTAATGAAATGTAAATATCTCAGAAGAACAAACACTATGAGATAATAACTGTGAAATAAATTTATAGAATAAAGTACTAGAATTAATACATTAATCAGTGTTGCCGCTACATGGACGAAATGAGTGTGCTTCACACTGTGGTCTATGCCTTGTCAGTCTTCGTTAATTCCATAGGTAAATATAACAGTATAGTATATGCATTTTAAGGTTACCGTTTATAACAATTTGTCTATAGATATTTGCATTTAATCACAATTACTATTTTTCCCAAACTCTAAATTGAAAATATTATACATGTTGTACTAAAAAATTGTATATAAGATGATAAAATTTCGCTCTATAAAAACTGCCCTTTATGCTCGATTGGCCAAATTGATGCAGCACTTTGAGCCAGGAGCGTATGCTGTGGGCACCTTTTCGGACGTAGAGAGTGCCTTAAACAATAATCTTTTAAAAGTCATCCGTCAAAAGATTTCAAGGAGTGGCGAGCTAGACTAGCTAGTAGGCTGGATAAAATAGGGCATAACATGCCTTAGATACCGTATAATCTTAGAAAAAATTTAATTGGATTAGAGTTTTCCCTGAAAAAAAATTTTCAATGAGTCATTTTTTATTCACTCTTTAAACATTATCAAGGTTTTGGAGTTTCTCATCGTATAATGATACAAATACATACTTTTAGCTTAAACCAAAATCATCTGAATTTTTCAAGGCCTGAAAATTATCCTCATACATGATTTATGCTTAGGAAGGGAAAAAACACATATCTCAGAACAATATATACATTCGCGAAATAGATGTAAAATACTATGTAAACTATGTGATAATAAGTCATTACTATTATCATTTTTTTGCTACTTAAGTATAATTATTAAAAAGATTTCGTGGGATTTCTTATCTTAATCAGTATTATTTTTTGGTGTTTTAATTATAATATTATACCTCAGAAGATTGAATTTTAATAGCTATTTGCCAAATTTATTAATTTGGAAGATGAAATTTGAAATTTTTTCGTAAGTCTTAAAACTCTGTAAGTTTTCAACGTATAGATTTAGGCTCAGAATGCATTTAATACATTTTTAACATTTGAAATTTATCAATCTTTTTTTCTTTTTACAGACATATCATCAGGTATGCCGCCTAAAGAAAGGGACTTTCTGGCAAATTTTGGAAGGAACAAAGGATCTGCGAGTCATCAAGGTAACCCTACTACAAGTAAAAATGGATAAGAGAAATCTTCATCAATAAATAGTTTAAAATTAATAATAAACCCTTGATCTATGCGATACTTTGCTTGTATGGAACCCTATTTCCAATGTTTGGAAGGAAAATTGTGGAGAAAATATACCTTGATATGGTTAAAAATATTTTTGAATTTAATAAGGTCTTTGAAATCTGTTAAATATTTTAGGAACACACCGTAATAGAAACAATGGCCGGAGTTTTTTAAGATACTTAGAGATCCTATAAAATCCATGAGGGCTTTTTAAATTCTTTGATATTCTTTCAAAAAATGGCAAATCCTACAATTTCGATTTCCTTGCTTAAATGTTAAAGGAATGTGAAAAATATTTTTCACGTGTACAATATATTTAGTAAAAAAAATGTATTGTAAATTTATTGTAAATTTAAGCCTCGTTGCCTTATTTTGTATTATTTGGCATGAAGAAATTTTCCTAATTTTTCTAATCTTAAGGATCAAAAATTGTTTAGCAATGTCAATTCTTCGGTTTCTTAACGTTTTTATCGATAATATGACATTTTAGAACTAACATTACTATATTTTAAAAGTACATAATTTTTGAGAAATTTAAGGTGGCGTTAGCCTTCTGCAAAAAAATTGGTGGACGGTTTTTACTTTTGCTTCATTTAAGCGTTTCCCGATTTTTTATTAAAATATTTTTTCCTAATTTATTATTAGCTTCAAATTGAAATAGTTTCTTAAACCCTTATTTATTTATTATTTCGTAAAATCACATTTGAAGTGAGGAATTTGGCTGTCAGCGTATCAGTTATTTTAGAATTTTTGTATTTAAATTTTTCTTTTAGTTTTTTATATTGATATTTGTTGAATTAAAGAATGTCCCTGATAAATTAATTTAATTTGTATGTATACTCGCCTCATAATCCGGAGGGTTCATGAAATACCGACGTACCTTAAACAATTTCCATCCCCTCTTTTTTATTGCAGAGTTAAGTTCAAATGTCGAGCATTTACCTCTTGCCGACCCTACTTCTGGTCTCTCTCATAGCAGAAGTCCTAGTTCTTCTGAAAGTAATAATTCAACTTCGAGGTCATCTCCTCCTGCCGAGCCATCTCTGCGTGCCAGGACTAGGTCTCCTCCTACCAGGTCCAGCTCTGCTTCTGCGATGCCCATGATTCCTCCTGCCAGGCGCATGGTTCCTCCTACCAGGCTCCCTTCTGCTGACGGAACGGGATGTGGACTTGAAGAACTTGCATTTATTAGACTTATTCCCCGCACGAATACAGGCCGAGTATTTGAATTACGAAGATACACTTTTCCTTCCAATAAACAAATTTTAATGAAAAAAGGTCGCATATCTACTCTAGAACAAATTGTATTATCTACAGCCGATGGTCACGTATTTGCGATATTGGAGAATTATGAAGCACTTGCTGGAATCTATGTATGGGTAAGGCGTAACAAGAAACGGGCGAAAGTAAACATGGAAAGCGGCACGGTTATAACAATGACCCAAGAAGAAGTAAGTGACGTTCCAGTAGGTGTCCGCCGCACAATCACAGGGTGTTTTACAGTGCTGCATGTAAACCGTAGTCCATAGTATATCATATTTCTGGTACAAGTTTTATAGAATTGAGTGAATAAAATTATGTTCGTGAAACTAGCTAGTTTAATATACATACCTCAGAATTTACACTTTGAATAAAATTCTCTATTCATACATTAGTCAGTGTTTTCTCTGTTGATAAATATAATAGTATAATAATCAGGGATGGTTGAGGTGCGTTGAAAAAGGATCTAGTTATCGTTACCCTTAAATTGCGATAGAAGTCACTAGTTGTAGTAATCGTTACCTTCCAAAACTCAATACATTTTTTAATTTTAAAAAGAATTTTCGAAGCCTCATAAGGGCTTTCTATATAGTTTCCCATATACTTTCTGACCATTGATAATATTCCCTTCATTATCGCTATCTAGAAAATCCTATGGGAAACTATACAGGGTGTCCAAAAAGTCCCGGAAGAGCCAAATAAATCCTCAGGTACAATTTTTTTTTGGAGAAGGTGGAGGTCATTCTTGAACCCAGTGGGCACGAAATTTGGCGACGTCTTTACGACATCGTTACGACAACTTTACGACAACTTTACGACATCCTATGTCCATGTCGTTTCGGTGTCTTTGCGATAATGTGAAGACATCGTCAGATCATACGACTCATTTACGATTTCGTAAAGACACCTTAACGACATGGACATAGGATGTCGTAAAGTTGTCGTAAAGATGTCGTAACCATGTCGTAAAGACGTCGCCAAATTATGTGCCCAATGGGAAGTAACTTTCAGCAAGAAATCCAGTGGTGACCATAGTTTTCACCTTGACCATGACCTTCGTTATTATTTCAAGGTCACCTTTAGTTTTTAAAGGGGGCGACCCATGTAACGGCTTCAAAAAATCGATTTTTTTTTTATTTGCTTAAATGAAAGCTGGTCATCCCAAAAACAGGGTGTCAAAGTTTCAGAGTCACCGGTGCATTCTTTCTCACCTAGACGGAACCCCACGCGCCTCGCGCTAGTCTGTCGATCCCGCCTTTTTTTTAATATGTAAATCCTTATGCGCGTTTTTCTCGGCTTCTATGAGAAACCAGAGTGCGGACAATTTCACATCTCCCGGCTGAACATGTTCAACATCTGCCCTTATGGTTAAAAATGTTATGCACATTTATGACTGGAAAAAATGTATTTCTTAGTTCAAAAATGCCTTAATAAACCATGAAAGTTTTGGAAGGATTCGTTTATTCTTCATCCCCCAAAAAATCCCAAAATTACCCTACTTACTTACGTAAACCATGTAGATTAAATAGTGACTATCGAGTGACCTTGAGCATGACTATCAAAATCATATCAAGGTCACAGTTTGTTTTTTAATTGAAACGACTCTAGTCAGGTCACAGGTTAGGTTTGACCTTGATGGATATATCAAGGTTTTTTAAAACTTAGTGATTCTTCGCTAAAAATAAAAAAATGGGGATTTTTCAATATATCATAACTCGGAACCAATAACAGTTAGTGGATTATTTTCGTGATAAAATTTGTTCAGAATTTTGTTTTCTGTCTTTTTTCTGTTGGACATTTTGCTCTAAAATTCAATGGAATTATCCCTCCACGCAAAAGTAACTTTTGTAACTGTTTAAAATAAAAAAAAAACGGTTTGGCAATTAACGAAACTTTCTTATTAAAAACATTGCAAGTAGTATTTTTTTGTACAAAACCACCAGATGCCTGGACTAATTACGAACACGCTATATTTAACCAGCTTTTTTCTGAAACAATTAAAAAAGTGAGGAAATGTCTGTTAGAAATTCAATACCTTGAGCCAGTAATGAACCCATTGTAATTCCGTCGACTTCTCACGACCCTGGTCCAGAAAATGATGTCAGTGATTACAGCGATCTCCAAAATTCTTCGTTGAAAGGTCAAATTGTTCCAAGCTATCTAGAGGATAAGTTTACTTCAAATGAAAATTAGGGGGGATATTATCAAAGTGATTTCTCTGAAGATTTTCATGACGTTCAGAAAAAACGATTTTTACGAAGGTGTTTGTCTGTTTGTCTGTCTGTAGTCTGTATTCTGTAGGCACGACAACTTTCGAAAAATCGATTAAATTGGATTCTGTTTTATCACAATTTTTTAAGGCCTTTTAAGTTTTCAAAATTTTTTAAACCATATTTTTTCTAGATTTAAAAATTCTATCTACGGTTATTTATAGTACTCTGAAACTCAAATAATTTAATCTCATGTCTTTTTTTTTGTAGAAAAAAAAATTATCAGAGTTAGAGCATTTTCAAAATAAAAAAAAAGAAATTAAATGAATATTTTAAGCCAAACAACGCATGATATAAAAAAAGATACGAGAAGAAAAACGCTGATTTTTAAAAGACCTACAATATTATCGTAACTAATTTTTTAATTTGGTCTAAAAGATAAAAATTTCAAATTTGATCGTACCAAACATATTGAAAAATCCAAAAATTCTATTTTTTGGTCAAACTATGCAAGATACGAAAAAATAAATAAGCTAAAATTGCGCGCCCTGGAAAGACCTACTAATTTATAATGAATCACTTTTCTATAGGATGCGTAGTTTTTATTTTTAGTCCTAAAAACATTAAAAATAAAAATATCAAATTTTTGTTGAAAAAACGACACAAGTACGAACTAGAATTAACAGGCAACAGTTGTACGCCTAAAAACATCTATAAATTTATTATCAATCATTTTTTCGATAGGACCAGTAGATTTTCTTTCAATAAAAAGAAATTTTAAAAACAAGGAAATAAGAATTAGTATGATTCAATTTTCATGCATACGCGACGTGCGTCGAAGAAAGGGGGCTTACTTTAAAAAAATCGAAATCGAGGGTTTTACACCTTTCGATAATTTTTGAGTTCTTTTTCACGAAACCATAAAAAAAATTTCCGAGCGTTATTATTGTTAATAATTGGGTTATTAGATAAACGAGAAATCCGACTTTCGTTCGAGAGCCCGAGATCCTGTGAAACACCTCCCACCATTTACCACTACATCTACGCGTCCCATCTATACCCCATTCGTGAAACGCGGCAGTGGCTTCGCTATATGCATGAGAAGGTAGTATTAAAGGTGTTAGCATAAGAAAATACGTGTGCAGTATGCTGGAAACAGCTCGCGTACGAGCCGGCCGTGTACGCACACAGAGTACCAACCAATCATGTGCGATCTGTCGCGTTGCAGCGGTGCGGGCTGGCTACGTACCGTTCGCATATCGGACCGCCACACGAGACGCTAAAGTTTTCGATGTTGTGAATTGGTTCGAGTGCCGGACCGATAGGTGAACGGTATATAGCCAGCTTGAACTGCAGCAGAGCGACAGATCGCACGCAATTTGTTGGCGGCCTGTGTGTGTGTGCACGGACAGATCGCGCGTAAGCCGTTTCCAGCATACTGCACACGTATTTTCTTGTGCGAACACGTTAAGTGGAGACGAAAGATTTCGGGACGCTTCCCTCTCTCCTGAAATTCGCGCCTATCGAGTCGACTTTGAACGCTCTCCCTGAAAGATCTAATTTTTCAGAGTAAGCCCCCTTTCTTCGGCTCACGTCACATAATATGAATTGTAATAATATAAATTGATTGAAATTATAAATGTTTCAGCGCAGCTTATAATACAATTTAAAGCAAAATACGAAAGAAATATTAAAATAATAATGATAAATACAATTTTTGCCTTATTTTGCAATATTTGAATAAGCAATCCCAGGCAGAGTAACAGTCGCGTGCCGTAGGTGCGCTCAAACTCTCGAGCTAAGCTCTTTCAAGAAAAGAGAATTCACAATCACAAATTACACTGGTGAATGTTTTGCGTCTTAATTTTAAAAGGTTTGCGCAAGTATTTGCGAAAATATAAAGACCGAGCGCGTAGCGCGAGGTAAACACATAATCGAACGCGAAGCGCGATATAAATACATCATCAAGTATCGTAAAGCATTAAAAATGTAATAAATGTAATTTTTTTGCGAAATTGGGGCATTTTTATTCAAATAGTTTGACTTTCAAGTATAAGAAATTATTGAGCAATTTATACTCTTGAATTTAGCTAGTTCTTTTTTTTATCGCATGATGACGCTTTAGTACCAAAATTGTTAAATATTCGAGTAATTTAGGGAAAAATTATTAATGTCATTATTGACAAGATGAAAAATGAATTTAAAAAATTTTCATACATATTTTTCTCAAAAAAGATCTTTCAACATCGCTCCACTAGGATTCGATTGCCAGTGGAACGATGTTAGAAGATCTTTTTTTCAGAAAAATATAATTTAAAAATTTTTTAAATTTATTTTTTCTCTTTTCAATAATGACGTTAATTCTTTTATGTTATTGGAAGAGTTAATTTGATCGATAGTTTTGATTTCCATTTTCCACAGATTGTGGAGTGACATCTATATTGGTCGACAGTAACTACTCTGCTAATAATACAGATTCCCTCAAATAACCCTAATCATTAATATAACAGCTGGCTTAAGATATCGCATATTTCTGAAAAAGGATTTTTCTTTCGATCTATTTAATAGATTATTTGAGAAAGCACCTGATTTGTAATCGGAATTTCTGTAATTCAATTTCCAGTGGAGCGATGTTAAAAGATCTTTTTTCCGAAAAATATAATTTTAAATTTTCAAGGCACCTAATTGTTCACCGGAACAAAAAAAAAATTATGTTCGAAAGGAGATTTACAATTTTTGACAATTTCTTGTTCTGTTGTAACATTACGTTTCGCCAAGAAATGCAATTGTTGATAAAAAATCATAAGACTTGAAAAATATCCTAAAGATATGAATAATAATAATAATGAATTATTTAAAGGTTATTGGAATCAGATCGTAAACTTAGAATTGAATAGCCTCATTTTATTCCATAAATATTATAATCAGGTAATTGTTAAATACTAAGGGCAGAATTACTTCTGTTTTCTATGAAGTAAAAAATTGGCTGATCTCCAAAACTTTTAGTGTAAAATAATTTTTTTTTAAATTGCATGTCGAGCTAGTTATAAAAAATATTGTCCATTACTTTTTTTCTTCTTACTTGAGGTAATATATAAAATGAATTAGGTTAAAATTTCAGTTCTATTCATTTATAGAACATTAACCTTATGCTAAAAATTCATATTTTGTTTCTGATAAATCAAATAAAATATTTTTTGGATGAAAACTATTTTTTCTGGAAATTCGGCTATTTGATTTAAAAGTTGATCTTTTACAGTATAAAGATTGCATCTTTCTTCGAAAAAAGTTTTTGTTCATAATTTGCATTTTTGTGTTGAAACGTCACTCGAAATTTTTTTGTATGAAATTTATGTGAAAAGTCAACTCTTCTTTTTTTGAATAGATGTATTTTTTATTTAAAAATTAACCTGTTTTAGTAGAATTATCATTTTTCTTGGTCGAAAATGCAACAATATGATTGGAATTTTAGCAACTTTATTAAAGAGTCGTAATTTTTTGTAACAATTCGAATATTTAGCAGAAAATTAATTTATTGTTTAAAATTATTAGCTTGGAGTTGGAAAGTGAACTGGAATTTTCTTTGAATTAAAATTTAACTATTTCTTTAGGTTTTTTTCATCTGTTTTAGAAGAAATTTCATCTTTCTTGAACAGTTTGTCTCTAATTTGAAAATTCACCCGCTGTTGCAGAAATTACAACTTTTTTGGATGAAAATGCAACTGTTTAGTTGAAAATTAAACTATTTTGTTAAAAAGTTATACTTTTTTGTATAAAATTCTACTGTTTTGTTGAAAATTTAACTATTTCGTAGAAAATGGACTTTTTGTTTAAAATTTATATTTTGGTGTTAAAACATAAACTGTAATATTTTTTAGAGAAAACTTCAATTTAAAAAAAATTGTCTTTTTCATTAAAGACTCGTCTGTTTTAGAACAAATTTTATCTTTTTTGGATAAAATTAAAAATGCAACTATTGATAGAGAATTCGACTGTTTTTTAAAAAAGTCATAACTTTTGGTATAAAATTCGGCTATTTTCCTGAAAAATTAAATATTTCCTAGAAAATTTACTTTTTGTTTAAATGTAAATGTTTGGTGTTGAAAAGAGACGTGAAATATGTTCTGGATGAAAGTTTCACTTTCAAAAAATGGTAATTTTTTATTTAAAAAACTTCTGTTTTAGTAGAAATTTCAACTTTATTCTATAAAATTAAAATAGCAACTATTCGGTATAGGATTCAATTATTTTGTTACCAAATTTATTTTCTGATCTTGAAAAGTCAGCAGAAATCTTTTTTTGGATGAATATTCAAGCAAAATAAAAAAAGAAATTTTTGAATAAGAACTAATCTATTTTAAGAGAAATGCCATCATTTTGGATAAAAATGCAACTAATTGATAAAGAATTCAAGAATTTTGTTAAAAAGTAAATCTTTTTGTAAAAAAATCGTGTTTTTGGATTATAAATCCAATTATTTTCGTAAAAACTTATTTCCTGTTCAAAATTTTTTATTTCAATCGTGAAAAGTCAACTGAAATCTTTTGAACAAAATATTCAACTCTCTTTATGAAAATTTATGTTTTTGATTTAAAAATGCTTTTGGTTAAAGATTATTCTCATTTGTCTAAGTATTTAAGTATTTTGTTCGAAAGATTTGGTTGCATCACTTTGTTGAACAATCATTTTTTTCTTGAAGGTTTATATTTTTTGTTGAAAATTCATCTCGTCGGTTAAAAATTAAACTATTTTGTTCGAAAATAATCTTTTAATTTATAATTCCACTACTTGGGTAAAAGTTAAAATAGACTGTAAAAAAGTAATTTTTCCCATTGAAGGCATATGTCTTTAGTTGAAAATATAACTGTTTAGTCGAAAAGCCTTTTTTTAGGTCTAGAATAAATTTTTTACCTAATAATGTAACTTTTTCATTTTTTGAGTTTGATCATTTTTAGTTGATAATTCTCCTTTGTTAGGAAAGAAACGCTTGGTTTGAGATATCATCTTTGATGGGTAAAAATGCATCAGTTTCGTGGAAAATAAATTTTTTAGTTGAATGCATATTTTGGTTTAAAAAATCAATTTTTGTAGAAAAGATTCGTCTATTGGCTTGAAGGTTTAACAATTTAGATAAACTTTTAGTTCTTTCTAGAGTGCAAAATTGTATTTGCTGATAATTCGTCTTCTTGATTTGTAAATTCCTTTTTTTGGTTGTATAAATTTATTCTTTTTTGATTGAAATGTAAACTGTGACCCTTTCTTGTTAGGAATTTATTTTTTAAGGTTGAAAATTGGACAATTAGGGTCAAAATTAAATATCTTTGTTGAAAATTAAAGTATTTTGTTAAAAAGTAATTTTCATAGTAGAAAAGACTTCTTTTTAATTAAATTAATAAATTTGAAGAAAAAAATTAATTTCCATCGGTAATACTGTTTTATTTCGTTTATAAAAGATTCTATGTTAGAAATATTACAAGATTGAAATGCTGGTATTTGAATTTTTATTAATAGCTAGCAAAAAATTTCTGGAATCTAAAAATTACGTACAGTAATAAGAGGGAGGGGGGGGGGAGAAATATTTGGTTACGGTTTGTTAGAGAATAGGGGCGGCCTTAGAGAGGGCCTATAATCCGTTATGCAATTTAAGAACGACCCTGCAATTTGCAATACTGTGCCATTTCGAGAACGGCGAAGTCGGTTTCTAATTCTAATGCATTTTTCATAAACAATTTCAATATCCTGTTTTTGTTACAGAATGAGGTTCACAGCTCGAGTATTTACGCAATAGCGATCGTACTCCTAGTATTTCTCGTGGCGGAACTGCTAGTTCTTTTAAAAGGAATAATTCAACCGAGAAGTCGCACCCTACTGTTGAGGCTTCTTTTCGTGCCAGGTCTAGTTCTCCTCCTTCTCCTATTGAGCGAACTCTTCGTGCCAGATCTGAGTCTCCTCTTGCCAGGTCAATGATTCCTTCTATTAGGCTTCCTTCTGAAAACGCGAAAGGATGTGGACTAGAGCAACTAACATTCATTCGCTTCTTGATCTTCACGCATTCGCAGCGGGTATTCGAACTTCGAAGGTACACTTTTCCTTGAAATAAACCAATTATGATGAACATAGGCCCAATACAAAACCAAGAACAAATTGTATTATCAACATCTGATGGTGCTGTCTTTGCAATATTGAAAACTCATGAATCTTTTGCTGGAATCTATACGTTTTAAGGTACAAAAAGAAGGGGGGCGAAAATAAATATTGTAAGCGGCCAGGTTACAGCAATGACTAAAGAAGCCGTCACTATCAGTCCAGTAGGTGCCCGATACCTAATTCCAGGGTGTTTTATAGTCCGCAATATAAACAACAAAAATTTAACCCTTTAATTAGAAAAAATGGAAAACTAAAATATCTATTTTGTGAAGAGTTACCTGTTAATGAATTGACTGTAATATTAACATAAATTAAAAATAATTTAACAAATTTCCGGAAATTTATAAAAATGATTAAAATTGAATTTTGGGATATTTATAGTAAATTATCATATTTACCAGAAAATTACTATAAATGACTGGATATTATCATAAATGATTAGAAATTTATAAAAATGTTTAAAATTGTCGTTTTGGTTATTTATGGTGAATAACCAGATTTAACCGTAAAATTACCATAAATTATCAAAAATTTCCGGATAATTTAAATTTAAATTGACTTGTGGGCAATTTATGTTAAGTTACCATAAATTACCTATAATATTACCGTGAATCACCAAAAATGTTAGAAATTTCCAGAAATTTATGAGATTGTTTAAAATTAAATGTTGGGTAATTTATGGTAAGTCACTATATTTACCCGTAATATATATTACGGGTTTAATTATATAATTATGTAATTATATATATTATATATTACCCGTACTATAAATTACCGAAAATTTCCATTAATTTTAGGAAATTTATAGGCATTTCAAAATGCGTATCAGTGAGTGATATTATATTTTCTCTTTACAAATCATAAAAGTTTATGACGAAAAAATTATTATACTCGTGTAAACGTTTAACTTCTATCAAATAAATTACCTGATACTGATTAAACTGTTCCACATCATCAAGCCCGAAAATTATTTATGTACGCGATTTATGCTCGGAATGTGGAAAAATACAAATATCAGAGAAAAGTGTATATATAGAAAAAATATAAGAATAATTATTAGTTATGCTAGTCTCAATATTCTGCGTTAGTAAATTTTTTCTACATTTTACAAAAATGAGGACCTTTACTCCGATCGTAACCCTGCACGTTATTCTCAATTCTATTGGTATGTGAAGAGGAAATGAATACCATTTTATTACATTCCAAATTATGTTTTTGCTACTTATAATCCATTTACAACACTTTAAATTCACAAATGTTTTTTGTCTTCCCAAAGAGATATCATCAGGTATGCCGCCCAAAGAAAGGGACTTTCTGGAAAATTTTGGGAGGAACAGTGAAGCTGCGAATGATCAAGGTGAACCTAGTAAAAATAAAAATTAACTAAAAAAGTGTTAATTAATGAATAGTTTAAGACTATTGATAATGTCTTTAACTATAAAATATTCTACAGCGATTGGACCTTGTTCCCAGCTTTGAAGATAAATTTTTAAAAAACGTACGAATATAAGTCCTATAATCATTGGAATATTTAGAGATCCTATAAAACCCCTTGTATCTTCTGAAATTCTTTTAAATTCCTTAAAAACATTGGAAAACCTTTAAAATTCTTTGAAATGGTTGAAAGTCGTTTAAATCCATAAAAATCACAATATTTCCCTAGAAATTCAATAAATTTCGTAAAAATCCATTAATAACTATGGGAATCGTAAAAATCCATTAAAATAAATAGAAACCATTTGTGATGCCAATTTTAGAAATTGTATTAAATATTCTGAAAAAAAAACAGTTTCGGGTAGTGCTTAAATGAAAACACTGGCAGGAATCCAGATTTATTAGTTTTAAATTAAAAACAATAGCATTAGGTTATCCTAATTATAAACATGAAACGCCAAAAATTCATACAATAGATTAATAAAAAAATTTACCTTGTTTTTCTTTATGTCGACTTATGGCGGAAAACCCACAAATGTTAAAATATTTACAATTAATTGTAGAGTATTTCAAAATCAGCCTTTTATCTCATATCCTTTGGTAAAAAAAATTTCTCTAATTCAAAAAAAAAAAAAAATTGTAATCAGTTTAGAAATAGGACGCTACCCTCAAAATATTCATAGGGTTCATGTAAAATTGTCGTATGCAAAACACTTAGACTACAAACTCAATTTCATAAATTCACATTCAAATTGGCCCAAACTCAACTATTGAGACATTGTAGCGTAATTTTTAATTGTCTTACCTGGATTTTGTTAAATAAAGGTAAAAATTTTAAGCGTAAATTATATAACAATTTTTGATGTGCAAATCTAAAAATAATTCCCTCAAAGTGAAAATTACGCTTAAGAAGTCGGACTCAGTAGCAGTGCGTTCAGAACCGAAACTTCAAGGTCACAGTTAAGGGCGATGCGCAATCTATACAGGGGACATCGTAGTACCAGATCCTGGTCTCAAATGTTCTCTTTTATGCCATTTGAAAATAGGGATCGAAACATTATGAACAGGTGGGGATAATGCTATCTATTTTTATCAAGATAGTATTGTGATTCCCCACACATACCTCCGCGTATGCATTTCGACTAAAGCTTGGTCCAGTCTCGACTACGCAAAAAAATTCTGAAGCTAGCCTTAAATTAGGTAGAGAAGATTCTGAGCATGGGTCCTGCCAATAAAATGCCTGTTATATTTTCTTAAGGCTCTACTTTATCTTTGGAAAAATCCACTAAGACATACGTACCTTAAATGTGGACATGCCTTTAGATTTGTTAGACATCTTGCTTATTCCTATCTCATAGGATCTGTCTGCATTGCACTGATAAATTCAGTAAACAAAACACAACTATGCTTATAGAATATGCGTACATAATGAAGCAATAGCATCAATATATTAATATATCAAGCCGTATTTCCCCAATAATATTTCCATAAGTATTTTTCCGAAATAACAACCTACTTTAAAGGATTTCAATATCCTCTTTCTTGTTACAGAATTAAGTCCACGATTAGAGTATTTACCTAATGGCAATCCTTCTGCTGACGTTCCTCGTTACAGAACTATTAATTTTTTCGGAAGAAATAATTCACTTGAGAGGTCATCTCCTTCAGCCGAGCCTCCTCTTCGTGACAGATCCAGGTCTCCTGCTGCCAGGTTAAAAGCTCCTTCAATAAGGCTACCTTCTGCTGACGGGAATGGATGTGGACTTGAAAAACTAGCATTCATTCGGCTTATTCCGTATACGAATCCTCATCTGAAATTCGAACTTCGAAGATACACTTTTCCTGACGATAAACCAATTGTAATGAAAAAAGGTCAAATGCCAGCGCAAGAACAAACTGTATTATCTACATCCGATGGTGATGTCTTTGCAATATTAGAGAGTTGTGATACTCTCGCTGGAATCTATTTGTGGAATGAATTTCGCAATAAAAAACGAGCGAAAATAAACATGACAAGCGGCAAGGTTCAACCATTAACCGAAAAAGAAGTCACTGACGCTCCTGTAGGTATCCGCCGCAAAATATCAGTTTGTTTTAAGGTGCAAAATATAAACCGCAGTCCTTCCCAACATTAATTTTAAAAAATTAAAAATTAAAGCGTAATATTTACGATCCAAATTCAGAACAAATTTTTTTTAACTTTTTTAAATTTGTGTTTAGAATAATTAGGGCTATCATTTGTGCATCTACCTCCCCGTCGTTAGTAAATAAACTTCAAAAATACACGTAATTTTCCACATATTGTATCCTTTCTGCAACTAAGGCCATGTTGAAGACTGTTTTCTTATCCCTTCTTGCAACCACAGTAAGTCTTATTTTATTTGAGGTATTCTTTAAACCAATTTTCACAATTTCTTACGTCATAGAATATGTTAGTACTTTCCTTTCATTTAGGTTTCTCGTTTTAGTGCAGATTGAAGATTTCGCACGGTGCAAGAGAAAAGAGTAGTCAATCAATAGTATTTAAGACTTTATCATAAGTATTTAGGGATAGGACTTTAGAGACTTATTGATTTATGATGTACCTGTTTTGTTTTTTGTGTGGACATTTGATCAATTAAGCAGGGTGCCTAAATTCTAAAACCATAGGGTTTAATAGATTCTTGTTCTGACACTTATGAAACGAACTCAGTAAATATTGAATAAAGGTATTCAAAAGACTGGAAATTCAAGATTAAGATTTTCAGGTGTAAGGTCTTCGGAAGTTCAGACACCTTTCTTCTGGACAATACAAAAGAGTAACTGCTGCTAAGATAGATTAAGAATCGACGTTCTAGGTCCTCTGAGCCCCTAAATGGGGATAATTCACAATGTCTTCTTTAAGAGAGTTTTGGGATTCCCTTTAAATACCCCAGGGTATGCATATAACCTAGAGCTTAGTCGAGCAACAATTGCGCATAACATTGTGCAGATGTTCCTAAGCTGGTTAGGGAAAATGTTGTGTATCAGTCCTACAGGTAGAACATCTGTTCTCGTTGTGTGGGGCGGAGTGCTTATGACCTAGATTGGATTGAGTAATCCTGCAGTCCGAAATCGAGGTCATTTATCTGAATTCGAGGGCCATCTAGAGATTCAGACCGGAACAGGTACAGATAAACTTCTTCGCTGCAAATGCTACCTAATTTTTAGAAAAGTCCAATAGGGTGCGCCTTTTCTGCTCTGTAGAAAATGCGCTCCATGCTGCCGTGAGAAAATTGGAGCAGCAGCTCAAACCAGGAGGGTATGATGTGGACACCATCTTGTAAATAGAGAGTACCTTCAGTAATAATCCTTTAAAAGTCATCTTTCGAAAGGAATTCAGGTGAGGCGTGCTAGGCGAGCCAGTAAGATGGATAAAAAAAGGGAAAAAGGCCTCATATATATTATGATCTTAGACGAATTTTCATTACATTAAAGTCAATTCTTGAAGATATTTGTGAACAATTGATACTATATGTACTATTTATAAATTATAAACGTTTTTGAGATTCTGAATTATCTAAGTTTATCAAGGTAAACGAATCATACATGTGCGAGAATTTAACTTATCTGTCAATTGAATTACGTGATACTCATCAAAACGTTTGCCGTCAAGAAGATAAAAAATTTTCTATACGAGCGATAGATGCTCGGGAAGTAGAAAAATACAAATATCTCATAACAGTATGTAAACACACTAAGATTCGGAATATTTATGAGTGATGCTGCTCGCAATATGCTGCGTTGATCAATTGTTAATTTATTTCACAAAAATGAGGACCCTTACTCTGATCGCAACGCTGCATGTTATTTTTCATGCTATTGGTATGTAGAGCACAAACTAATATTATTTCTTTATATGTTTCTATACTAAGTATGTTGGGAAATCAATTATAATGAAAAAAAAAAATAAACTGCAAGCCCAACAAAAAATTGTATTATCTACAGCCGATGGTTATGTCCTTGCAATATAAGTGATTTGTGTAACTCTTGCTGGAATCTATGTATGGCAAAGGCGCAATAAAAACGAGCGAAAGTAAACATGGCAAGCGGCACTGTTATAACAATGACCAAAGAAGAAGTAAGTGACGGACCAGTAGATGTCCTTCGCAAAATCACATGGTGTTTTACAGTGGTGCATACAAACCGTAGTCCTCTACCTTGATATTATAAAAATATATATAAAAAATGTAAAAGTATTTTTTATCTCTTGTTTTTTTTCGTTCCATGTACTTGATATAACATAAGTATAACATCAGTTTTATGATAATAGTTTTATAGAATTGAATAGATAACATTTTGTTCTTGAAACTGGCTAACGAAATGTAAATATTTGAGATGTTACACTCCGAATAGAATTCTCTATTAAGACATATGAGGATCTAATTCTAAAACATGAAAATAATATATTTTCCGTTCACAAACTCGAATTAGAGTCCAAATTTCGACAAATTGACGAAGAAATAATTCATGAATTGAAAAAACATGCTGAATAGGAACGGCACACCACTCTCGAAGAAAACGAACATTTCAGAGATCACTTTAGGAGATTTTAGAATACGGCGCAAAAATTCAAATACATGCTCGGTGAAAGGATACAAATAAAGCGAATAATAAAACACATTAAATCTACAGATAAACAACATTGGAGGAAGAAACCTGAAAAGGAACTCGATAATAGAAATATCACTCGAAATTAAATTATGGTTCAGCAAAATGCAGCCGCTTCCATCAGGGTTCTTCTAGAAATTAATGCTCATAGAAAGAAAAAAGTTGCCATCGCTTTGTTTATTACAAACAAAAATGACAATCTGGATGCTGATATACAACAAACATTGATAACAAAAACGAAAATTGAGATTACGTGTTTAGCTGATAACCTAAATCGATTACATAGTTTCAATCATACAGCTCCTATTACGTGTCCCATTTGTTACACTGTAATAAAAATTATTAAAGCAGTCAACACTAACAGTATTAGTAGTTGTAAGTAGATAATATATAATTGCGGTCCAAACTTATTCTGTCCTGATATAAATTGTGCATAAAAACGTCCCATTAAGGTAATGGTTCCTCGCGATGCGCTAGTTGAAACAAACACTATTACGAACCTGCTATATTTAACCAACTTTTTTCTAAATGAATAAAAACAGTTAGGCAACGTCTGTCAGAAATTCAATACCTTGAGGCAGTAATGAACCCAGCGTAATTCCGTCGAATTCACAAGGATGAGTTTACTTAAAATGAAAACTCGGGGGAATATGTCTTCAGAAAAATGATCAAACTGATTTCTCTGAAGATTTTCAAAACGTTCGATTAACGCAAGAAGAACAATATCTTCATGTTTTTGAAGTACATGAATTTAGGAATCATACTCCGACAACTTCGGAGCAGTGTAAAAACTTGGGGAGAGATTTGATGGAACAAGGAAACGAGGAATCTCCATCGTCATTGATGAGAATGCTAACTAAACAATCGAATACAAAAATTTACACTAAAAAGATATGATACAGATACGATGCGGTCTTAAAAATTTTCTGCTCATATATTTCTTACTAGGGGTACAATTGCGTCATCTTTAGAGAAAAATGTCATTTCGATGAACTAAAACTATTTTTATCGTCCAGAAATGTGCCTCCGTATGTTTGGCTTAGAGAGGATGCGACTTGAATTGTAAACCAGATACAGTATGATTCGAAAAACAATTGAATAATGGGATTTATTTCACTTTTAGGTGCAAACGAAATGCCAAAAATTAATTCGTTTGTGCTACTTTTGACAAAACCATTTAGAATCATTTCCTTAAGGATGAGTCTATTTCCTCGTTATATGCAATGATGTTCCAACCGCTAGCTAGAGATAGTCCCTGGTTTCATTGTGTTTATTTGGTACTGATAATAAATTCTATGCTCAGGATGTAATCAACCGATGGAGATTTATCATTAAAAACTTATTGAACATTTTCATTTGACTAGTGGATAAATCATCAGATGGAAATCCTCGATTATTTAACACAATAAGCGTTAAAAGTTGTTTGGGAATCAGTGATCCAAACTGTCAGGTCTGGATGATAATGGTACAATCTTCCCATGATTTCATTCTATAGATCATCTTGAAACATTGAGTATGCACTAAGACTAGAGCTCGGTCGAGTATCAAATGCGCATAACATTCTGCAGATGTCCCTAGACTGGTTAGGAAAGAGATTGTCAAAAAAAAGCTGAATACTCAGATGGAAGTCCACTTCCTACGTTTTCAGTGAACTCAAATCGACCGAGAGGAGGAAGTCTGGGGCCTGAAGAGAAATAATTCCGAATAAAATGTTACCACCAAGTCGTTAATATCAAGAATGTGGAATGGGCCACTCAGATTTTCTGTTCCTTAAAATCGCCAAGGTCGGATAACGTCTACTGTCTGATTTTACAAAAGGGCATTGATATTTCTGTCGTCCCAGCAACATAATCGATTTAGAACAAGTATTCCCCTTTAATTCGTATCAGCGCCATGAAGGGAATAGATAAACTGTTATAAAAATATATCAGGGAAGAGGTGCTTGTAGCTCTCTGCTGCTCTATAGAAACTGCGCTCCATGCTGCTGTAGTAAAATTGGAGCAGCAGCTTCAATACAGCTGGTATGCTGTGGGCACCTTCTTGTAAATAGAGAGTGCCTTCAGCAATAATCCTCTGAAAGTCATCTGTGCAAAGGCTGCAAAGTGTGGTCTGCAAGGCCAGCCAGTAAGCTGGATAGGGAAAAGGTAATAATCGTTTAGATAAATCATGATGACAAATTTCTATTTCATAAAAGTCTTCCAATGAAAATATTTCTAATCGAGGGATTTTATATTTACTCTTAACAAAATATTAAAGTCACTAAACTTCTCAAGGCAGAATAATACTAGTACATACTATACATAATTTTAAATTAGAGGCAAATTACCGGAGTTTATCAAGATAAAATAATTATGTTTGTGCGAGAGTTTAACTTCTATCAAATGAGTGACGAGGTACTAATTAAAATATTTCATATAAGCAAGACAGAATATTATCTACATGCGCGATCCTTGCTCGGCAAGGGAAAAAACAAATATTTCAGACCACATTCAAGTATATATACACGAAGCATTGGAATATTTATTAGTTACGCTTCTTATCATATTTTGCGTTATTCAACTTCCCCTAAATTTTGCAAAAATGAGGAACCTTTGTACTTTGATCCTAACCCTAGACGTTATTCTTATTTCCATTGGTATGTAAAGAACCAATTAATGTAATTTTTCTATATTTTTGTAGTTTAATTATGTTGGAACATTTAGCATGTGTTAATGATGGTTGAATGCCATCTAAGCTCTACGATAATAAACCATTATTATTATTTATATTATTTCTTTGTTATTAAAGTTTATTTTCCAAGATTTAAGAAAAATATTACACCTTAGAAGATCAAATTGATTGTAAATTGGAATAAAAGAAAAATATTTCAAATGTGTGTCAATGTATTTTCTATTTACAAGTTTAACAATACCCTTCTATAGTTATGTAAATAGATTAACATATATTTTTTATACGTAATAAAATGAAATAATCGAATTTTTTTTACTACTTATAATAAATTTTTAAATATTAATATCATAAATATTTTTGTCTCCCCACAGAGATATCATCAGGTATGCCGCCTAAAGAAAGAGATTTTCTGGCAAATTTTGGAAGGAACAGTAAAACTGAGGATCATCAAGGTAACTCTTGTACAAATAAAAGATGATAACAGTTAATTGATAATCTCTTAAACCAGAAAATATTCGACACACATGGATCCTTGTTTACAATGTTGCAAATACAAATTTTGGAAAAATACACGAAATTAGAATTTGATTTTTATTTATTTCACTAGAGTCAGAAAAGAATCATAACATCTGTACATTTTCTTGACATTCTTAAAATTGCTTGAAAATTTATTGAAATCTTTCAAATCCCTCCGAATCTCTTGAAATCCCTTGATACCGTCGAGAATATTTTTCAGTCCATTGAAGTCTTTGAAATTTGTTAAATTTGTTAAAGTTTTTAAAAAAATTTTGGAATGTATTAAAACCATGAAAATACTTAGAAGTCCAATACAATCTATCACATCTTCTGAAAGTCTTCAAAATTTCTCGAAATTATTTCAAATCCTAATAAATTCTTTGGAATTCTCTGAAGTCCTTGAAATCCACAGAAATTCCTCTGGAGGAAATTTTATTTATTTATAAGAGTTCTTTAAAAAATTATTGAAATCCCTTAAAACCCCTTATAATAATTGAAAATCGCAAAAATCCATTGGAGACAATTAAATTTCAAATTCGTGAATCTGTTTTGTCTATTCACAGAGGAAGTGTCGCCCAAAGCAAGGGACTTTCTGGCAAATTTTGGGGTGAAAAGTACGTCTGCGAATCAAGAAGGTAAGCCTAGATCAAATAAAAAATGATAATAGAAATGTTAACTAAAGCACAGTTTAAAATTATTAATAGTCTTTTGAACTAGAAAATATTAAACGCGTATTAAACCTTGTTCCCAATATTTTAAAGCAAAATTTTTCGAAAATGTAGATTGTGGCGGAATTTTATTTTTGTGTTGCAAACACTTTTTGTAGGTTTTTTTCCTTATTAAGCATGCCATCCCATAAGATATTTTTGCAGAATACAAAAAGTCATAACTACTTAAGAAAAACATTTGTTGGAAATTTCATTTAAATCTGTTGTGTTAGTTTGTTTCATTGGAAATTATCAATTTCAAATAAAAAATTATTATTCGAGCGTTTTTTTGCGAAATTGGCGTATTTTTATTCAAATAGTTTGACTTTCAAGTATCAGAATTTATTGAGCAATTTATACTCTTCAATTTAGCTGGTTCTTATTTTACCGCATAATGACATTTTAGTACAAAAATTGTTGAATGTTCAAGTAATTTTTTAATGTTCAAGAAACTAGCCGACCTGTCAATAATTAAGTTAATTCTTTTATGTTATTTGAAAACTTAATTGCTAAACTGCTGATAATACATATTTCCTCAACTAACTCTTATCATTAGTGTAACAGTTGGCTTGAGATATCGCATATTTCTGAAAAAGGATTTTTATTTCGATCTTCTTGAATCAAAATGCAACTTTTTGGTTAAAAACTATTCTTATTTGTTAGATAATTCAAGTGTTTTGTTTGAAACACTTGGTTGAATCATTTTGTTAAGAAATAATTTTTTTCTTGAAGATGTATATTAACTAAAAATTACGTGCAGTAATTAAAGGGATAAAGTAGAAATATTGTTTTACGGTTTCCTGCAGGGGGAGGGGCAGCCTTATAGAGGGCCTATAATCCGTTACGTAATTTAAGTACGGCCCCTTAAGTTGTAACACTATGCCATTTCGAGAACGGAGATGGTGCTTTTCTAATTCCTATGCAAATTTTATAAAGAATTTCAATACGCTCTTTTTTTGCAGAATTAAGTTCACAGCTCGAGTATTTACGCAATAGCGATCGTACTCCTAGTGTTTCCTGTGGAGGAACTCCTAGTTCTTCTAAAAAGAATAATTCACCCGAGAAGTCGCATCCTACTGCTGAGCCTTCTCTTCGTGCCAGATCTAAGTCTCCTCGTGCCAGGTCAATGATTTCTTCTATAAGGCTACCTTCTGAAGACGCGAATGGATGTGGACTTGAACAACTAACATTCATTCGGCTTTTTCCCTTCGCGCATTCCAAGCGGGTATTTGAACTTCGAAGGTACACTTTTCCTTCAAATAAACCAATCATGATGAACAGAGGCCCTCTACCAACCCAAGAACAAATTGTATTATCAACATCTGATAGTGATGTCTTTGCAATATTGGAGAATCATGAATTTTTGGCTGGAATCTATATGTTTCAAGGTACAAAAAGAAGGCGGGCGAAAATAAACATGGTAAGCGGCCAGGTTACAATAATGACTAAAGAAGAAGTCATTGTCAGTCCAGTAGGTGCCCGCCGTCCAATTCAAGGGTGTTTTATAGTGCGCAATATAAACAACAAAAATTTCCACCCTTAATTGGAAAAAATTAAAACTAAAATATAATGTTTGTGATCCGATTTCGGATCAAAATGTTTCGTGTATGTCTTAATTATATGAAAAATTCAATGCGTTTTGAATCTTGGGGCTTTTATCTTTCTTCCGGGTCTTAACCTGTCAATAAAAGGAAGTTATGGTGCTTTCAAAATTTGGCGAGCATTAATTTTCTCTACATTCTAGAACATTATAACACATGCATGAATTGAGCCGTTTTCAACACCTATGAATCGGGGCTCACCGTAAGAACTTTAAGGAAATTTTGGTTACAGATAATAGAGAAATTTATCAAAATGATTTAAATTGAATTTTGGCTAATTTATGGTAAGTTGCCATATTCATTTGTAAAATTACTAAAAATGAAAGAAAATTTATTAAAATGTTAAAAATTGAATTTTGGGTAATTTATGGTAAATTGTCATATTCACCTGTTAAATTACCATAAATGACTAATAACTCATGGACATTTTTAAATTAAACTTTCGGCAATTAATGGTAAGTTACTATAAGATATCTGTAATCTTACAAGAAACTATCAAAATTCCATGAGTTTCCGGAAATTTATGGACAATTTTAAATTTCATTTTAGGCAATTTATGGTAAGTTACTATAAGTTACTCTTAAAATTACTTAGGTTAATTGAATTCTCTACCAAATAGGTGAATTTTTAATTTTATCGAAGAAAGATTAAATTTGTACTAAAACAGACAAATTCTTAATAAAACAAGACAATTTTTTCAGATTAATATCTCTTCTAAAAATTTTTCAGTTCATGGTTTAACTCCAAAATATAAATTTTAAACAAAAAGTCAATGATAGGTTTCTAATGATTTAAAATAAAAAACTAAGGTTTCACTATTTATCTTTATATTTAAGCATAATTCACATTCAAATAAGATATTCGAAATTTTTTGGCGGCGAATTACTTTTTCGCTGCCTTTCATACATTTTCACGTTTCAAATCAATCAATCTTTTTTTTCCACCGGAGATATCATTAGTTATGTGGCCTAAAGAAAAAATCCTTTGTGGCAAATTTTGGGATAAAAAGTAGACCTGCGAATCATTAATGTAACCTTAAATAACAGAAGTGTTAATTAATAAACAATTTAAAATGGTTAATAATCTGTTGAATTAAAAAAATGTTCTACATATATAGAACCTGCTTCCCAATGTTTTTAAAAAAAATTTCTGTAAAAGTATACCATACCATGAATATAAAATTTAGTGGCTGTTTTTTAGGAAGAATCTTCGAAATCTATTATTTAAGTAGCAGAATAACCTAAAACATTTAATACGCATAGCAAAAAATCTAGCATTTTATTTTGAGGAGCAGAAGAACCGGGAATTTTTTATTCATGTAACAGATTAATCTATAGGATCGAAATCAAGTAGCAGAAAAATCCGGTACTCTAATCTCGAGGAGCAAAATAATCAGTAATCTATTATTTATGTAACAGATTAATCTTTAAATTAAAATTCGTGTAGCAAAAAAATCCGTAATCTATTATATAAGATAGGGATGACCACGGACGACTTGCAGTGTTTCTCCAGCCTTGCTTTTTCTTCACTTTCCTTCTATTTTTTTTAGTGCTTCTTCGAGCTTTCTCCATCTTCTCGCCCTTGCGCGAAACGATATCTACGCGGCTACTCGGTTTTATCGTGTAAGTTTATAACGGGCTTATTCGGATCGGATGCTCTCGTATTCGCTCGGCTTAGGTTGCTAAGCAAAAGAGGGCGGCCGTGCTCCCACCTCCTCGAGCGACATCCTGGAAAAGGCTTTAAGAGTGGGGTGTCACGAATTGACAGAAGTTAGCTCCTGAAGCTAGTCCGTGGCCATCGCTGATTTAAGAAGTAGAATAATCTAGAACTCAGAATTCGAACAGCAACAAAGTCTGACACTTTATTTAAAAGGAGCAAAAAAATCAGTAATATTCAATTATTTTTCCTGATTTAGTATTTTTAATCGCTTATGGGATAGAATTTCTTATTGCAGTGTTAAATTTACAATTGGAGTACTTGCGTCATGGCTACCCTGCTTCTGGTGTTTCTCGTCGCAAACCTTTTAATTTTTTGAAAGCAATAATTTAGCCGAGACGTCCAACCTTACTGCCGAATCTTCTCTTTTTGCCAGGACTAGGTCTCCTCCTGCCAGGATCATAGCCCTTTCTACAAGCCTACCTTCTTCTAAAGGAAATTGATGTGACCTAGAGCAACGTAGATTTATTCAGCTTATTCCCTGCATGAATAAAGATCGTAAATTTGAATTTCGAAAATGCACTTTCCCTGATCATAAAACAATTTTAATGAGAAAAGGTCCAATTTCCATCGTAGCACAAATTGTATTCTCTACAGCCGATAGTGATGTCTCTGCAATTTTTATGAGTTCTGAAACTATTTGTGGAATCTATATGTGGAATAATGTTTGCAATAAAAAGCGGTCAAAAATAAACATGGCAATTGGAAAGGTTGAAGTGTTGACCCAAGCAGAAGTTTACCTTAGGCGAATTTTAATCACTCAAAATTCTTCCCTTGAAAATTTTTGTCAACGAGTGATATTATATTATCTCTTTACAAATCATAAAATTTTCTGAGCTTGTCAAGGTGGAAAAATACATATACATACATACTCTAACCTCAAATGAAAATCATCTGAGTTTCTCAAGGTAAAATGATTATACACGTGCAAGAGTTTAACTTCAATTAAATAAATAACCTGATACTGATTAAACTGTTTTACATCATCAAGCTCGAAAATTATCCATGTAAACGATTTATGCTCGGAAAGTGGAAAAATACAACTATCTCAGAACAGTGTATATATACAAAGATACAAGAATAATTATTAGTTACGCTTCTCTCGGTATTCTGCGTTAGTGAATTTTTCCAACGTTTAAAAAAAAATGAGGATCATTACTACGATCGTAACCCTGCACGTTATTCTCAATTCTATTGGTATATAAGGAGCAAATTAACATCATTTTTTTACATTTCAAATTACGTTTTTACTACTTATAATATATTTTTAAAAACTCAACATCATTGATATTTTTTGTCTTCTCACAGAGATATCATCTGGTATGCCGCCCAAAGAAAGAGACTTTCTGGCAAATTTTGGGAGGAACAGTGAAGCTGCAAATAATCAAGGTGAACCTCCTAAAAATAAAAATTTATAACAAAAGTGTTAATTAATGAATAGTTTAAGACTATTGATACTATCTCAAACTGTTAAATATTCTACATTCCTTGACCTTTGTTCCCAGGTTTGAGACAAATTAAAAAAAATGTAAGAACCCATAAATTTCTTTTTTTATTATGCCTCATTTTTGTAGGCTCGTAGGCTTTTGAAACATGCTGTCTGATACGATCTTTCAGAAGAATAAAATAAGAACAAAAAGTCAAAGTCCACGGAGGCGACCTTTGAGGTTTTATGTTTTTGGGTCGCTGATTCCGAACCGTTTGTCGGATTTTCAGATCAGATCGCTTTCAAGGTCACTTGAAGGTCAAATGAAGAAAATATTGCTGAAAAAATCTGAAAAAATTCAGGCATAGGTGTTTTAGCACGCTGAATCCGAATCCGGTGTCAGTTGACCTTCATTTTTTCCATATCAAGGTCATTTGAAGGTCAAACCAACAAAATAACCTCAAGAAAATTTATAAAAATTTATATATATATATGTTGTGAGGGTCGCTGAATACAAATCCAAGATTGATTTGATCATATCTGGTTATCTGAAGGTCATATGAGGTCATTTGAAGTTCGAGTTCGGAAAAAAGGCTAAAAAAATCTGAAAAAATTCAAATGTAGTTTTTTGAGCATGCTGAATCCGAATCCGGTGTCCGTTGACCTTTATGAGTTCAAAGTCAAGGTCATTTGAAGGTCAAATCAATAAGGTACTGTTGAAAGAATGTTTAAAAAAATTAATTTAGAATCATCTTTAGTTTTTCGTCTATATAGAAACTGGAAATATTAATTTATCTTCATCAACATTAGCTGCTGTGAATTTCTCGAAAGTAAGGCAGTGTACTTTCTTATCAATATTAGCTGCCGTAGATTTCTTGAAAGAGAAAGCTTTGTTCCCATAAAAATGGTATATCTTTTTAAAAAAGTGGGTTCTTTTGGCCCTAATATGGTAAAAAATACATTTTTTATAAATTTTCACATGTATTTGCGGTTATGAGTGAAGGTTTCCGTGTATGTAATCGATTTTTTTTACCTGCTGCCTCGACTAGTCGTGTGACGATGACAACTGCCCCGTAAGGGGATGTGTAGAATGATTCGCTCATACGCTAGTTGGGGTACCGATGCCAGTGGAAGTGCACTGCCTTACAGGGGGTCGACAGGGTGTGAGGATGATGCCGTAGTGTGCTCGTCGAAGTGTTGACATTGTCCTCGTCAAAGACGAAAAGTTCTTTTACCTAGCCCTGGAGAGGTAAAAGGGTTATCACCTCTCAGGACGGCGGACTCACCTGCAATCGGACCAGGATCCCTGTCGAGCGGGTTTATATATAAAATATGGAAAGTTTAAACAAACCTTCAACCTCATCTTCTAAACACGTGTGCCCGAAAGATTTTAACGCATTTTGCTTAATTTGTGGAACATTTATTCCGAACAAAAACGATCGACGATCGTTCAACGAAAATTTTCGGAATATATACAAAGAATGCTTTAATTCAGATATAGTTTCGGGAAATTGGGCTCCTGATAGTATTTGCAATAACTGCCGTAAAATGCTTTCTATTTGGAAAAAAACTAAACACGATGCTAAACAGATCTTCATTAAACCCACAGAATAGAATGAGCTATCCAACGAAGATGATTGTTATTTCTGTAAAACCGATATCCGTGGGCATAATAAAAAAAATTTACATAATCTTAAATAGGCCCAGGTAGGATCAGTAAAAAAAGCCGTTGAGAGAACTCAAACGATTGATGAGGTTGATGTTGATAGTATAGAAAATTTATCAATTGAATCTAAAGATGATGATGATGATGATAATGATGATGACAAAAGCACTAAAACCGATAATGAAAATCAAGATGAATATGAAAGCGATAGCACTGAAAGCTCTGATGAAATTTATAAACCAGGTGGAGCAAGCAATAGAATTGCTGAAAAATTTACGCAGTCCGAACTTAATGATCTCGTAAGAGATTTGGGACTACCTAAAGATGTTGCGGAACATTGAGCTTTAGTTTTAAAAAGTAAAAATTTATTAGAAAAAGGTACGAAAGTAGCGTTTTATAGAAAAAGAAATGAGAGTTGTAAGCAGTATTTCGATGAAGAAGTCTTTGATGAAGAAAAATTAGTGTACTGTTCAAATATTAAAGGACTGATGGAAGACTTAAGCCAAATACTTATAAAGATGATGATTGGAGACTGTTTATTGACTCATCAAAAAGAAGCTGAAAAGCTGTAATACTTCACAACACAAATCAATATGCCGCAGTACCTGTCGCACACTCTACGACAATTAAAGAATGCTTCACTAGTCTTAAAAAACTTCTAGAGGCCATTGAATACAAAACATATAATTGGCTTATATGTGGTCATTTGAAAGTTTCAGGTATGCTGCTAGGACAGCAGTCTGGATTACAAAGAATCCGTGTTTCTTGTGCCTTTGGGATAGTAGAGATCGCAAAAGACATTACACGAATCATAAGTGGGCTGAAAGGAAATCGCTTGAAATAGGAAAAGGAAATATCATTGAATCGGCCCTGGTTGATCCAAAAAAAGTATTGATTCCTCCATTACATATTAAATTAGGAGCCATAAAGCAAATTGTGAAAGCCTTAGATGCAAAAAGTCGATATTTTAAATACTTAAATAAAAAAAAGAAGTTTCAATATAAATCTGATGCCAAGTTGAAAGAAGGGATTTTTGATGGTCCAGAAATAAGGAGACTTTTAGAAGATGATAAATTTCCAACGACAATGACAAAAATCCAAAGGGATGCATGGCTCAGTTTTAAGGAAGTTGTGAAAAACTTTTTAGGAAATAAAAGAAGTGAAAATTATAAAGTTATAGTAGCCGAAATGATTAAGAACTTTGGAAAAATGGGGTGCCTGATGTCATACAAATTGCACTTCCTGCATAATCACTTGGATAGATTCCCAGAGAATTGTGGCGATCACAGTGAAGAGCAAGGAGAGCGCTTCCATCAAGACATAAGAGAAATGGAAAAGCGCTACCAAGGCAGATGGTATGTCGCTATGATGACTTATTACTGCTGGTCACTGAAAAGAGAGTGTAAAACTACAGGCAAAAAGCGAAAAAAAACCGTTACTTCGATCATTTGATAGTAAGAGAGTACGGTATGAGCGGAAAACATGAACACAAGTTGATACAAAAAATATGTCTATCGTAATTGTTTATGAGGGATTGTTAATTTTTTGACCTTATTATGAGCTAGTACCTGAATTGATGAAGGTCTATCAAACTCAATATATGGGTTGCTATTTGCATATTTCAATGACCTTGAAAATACTAGATATGGTCAAAATGACCTAGGATTTAGATTCTACGACTCTTAAAACTTATATATAAAATTTTACAAATTTTTTTAGGTTATTTTGTTGGTTTGACATTTAAATGACCTTGATTTTGAACTAATAAAGGTCAACCGACACCGGATTCGGATTCAGGATGTTAAAAAACCTATGCATGAATTTTTTCAGATTTTTTCAGCAATATTTTCTTCGTCTGACCTTCATAAGACCTTGAAAGCGATCTGATCTAAAACACCGACAAACGATTCGGAATCAGCGACCCAAAAAACATAGAACCCCAAAGGTCGCCTCCGTGGACTTTTACTTTTTTTGTGTGTGCCTGTGTAATTGATGTACCGCAGGTTGGACCCTTAGGAAAAAATACTTGAGAAAAATCAGTATAAGCCTATTACGATTTTCTTATAATGAATTTCCTATAAGTTTTTTGCTATTATAGGAAATTTATTATAGAAAATGGTCATATAGACAAACATATGTATATTTTCTTGATATCTTTTACGTTTCTAGAAATTTCATTGAATTCATCAAAATCCCACGGAATGTCTTAAAGTTTTTTAAGACATTGAAAAAATTTCGAAATCCATGAAAGTATTTTAAATCTATTAATTTTTTCAGGAATCTCTCGAAATTGTCGGAATGTCCTAAAATCATTAAAATATTTGCGGATCCTATAAAACTTCATATATCTTCCGAAATTATTTAAAATTCCTTCAAATCGTTAGAAATCCTTCGAAATTCTTTGAAATGCTTTAAGGTTGTTTAAATCCATAACAATCACTTAAAAAATATAATCTAATTTTAACCCAAGGGTACTTTAGAAATTCGTTAAAATGCCTAATAATCCCTTAATAACTTTAAAAATTGTCAAAATCCATTAAAATAAACTGAAACCATTTATGATACCATTTCTGTGCTTCTGGTTTTTTAAAAAGCTTTGGTCATTAAAATGAATCTTAATATCTTAATACATTCGTAGGGGTCATGTAAAATTGTCGTATTAAAAACACGTAAGCTACGAATTCAGTATCATTAATTCATCTTCAAATTTGCCAAAACTCAACCCTTCAGACACTGTAGCGTAATTTTCCAGTGTCTTACCTACATTTTGTGAAATTAGACTACAAATTTGAAGCGAAAATTATATAAAAATTTTCGATATTCAATTCTTTAAATAATTCCCTTAAAGTGAATATTACCCTTAATGAGTCGGATTCGCTAGCATCGTGTTGTTTATGTTTGAATCTGTCGCCTACTTGAAAAAGAACGCATGTTTCAGGTCAGGTTTGTCCAAGTTGGGCTCGCCATCGTAGGCCTCTCGTAATTATAAATAATCCAAAGTCTTTCCTATAAAGAGTGTTTTGGTGATGAGTGACAATTCGAAGCTGAATAGGTAGGAGGAAATGGTTTGTACGAATACTAAGGAGTGTCTTCAGAACCGAAACTGCAATGTCACAGTTAGGGGTGACGCCCAACCTGTACGGATGTCATCGTGGTACCAGATCTTTGTTTCAAATGTTCTCTTCTATGTTATTTGAAAATAAGGATGTAGATATTATGAAGAGGTGGGGATAATGCTAACTATATTTTCAAGACAGTTTTTTGTTTCCCGATATATACCGCCGTTTATGCATTTAGACTAAAGCTAGGTCCAGTCTCGACGAAGCACAAAATTCTCAAGGTGGCCTCAAACTATATAGAGAATATGCTGAGTATGGGTCCTGAGTTGTTGCGCCCCTATTTAATCTATGCGCGGAGTGCCTAATATATAAAGACCGAAGATCAGATAGCTTCGAGTCATCGGTAAACCTTATAGTCTGTAGTGTGGTCTAGATAGCACTGATAAATTCGCCAAATAAAACCCAACTATGCTTATAGAATATGTGTACCTAATGAAGCAATAGCATAAATATATCAATGTATTAAGCAGTCTTTCCCCAATAATATTGCCACAAGTGGTTTTCCGAAATACCAACCTACTTCAAACAATTTTAATACCTTCTTTCTTGTTACAGAGTTAAATTCACAATTCGAGTATTTAGCTAATGGGGACCCTTCTTCTGACGTTCCTCGTTACAGAACTTTAAATTTTTTCGAAAGAAATAATTCACGGGAGAGGACATCTTCTACTGCCGAGCCTCTTCCTGGTGACAGTAGGTCTCCTGCTGCCAGGTTAATAGCTCCTTCTTTAAGGCTACCTTCTGCTGACGGGAATGGATGTGGACTTGAACAACTAGCATTCATTCGGCTTATTCCGTATACAAATCCTCATCTGAAATTCGAACTTCGAAGATACACTTTTCCTGCCGATAAACTAATTGTAATGAAAAAAGGTCAAATTCCAGCGCAAGAACAAATTGTATTATCTACATCCGCTGGTGATGTCTTTGCAATATTAGAGAGTTGTGATACTCTCGCTGGAATCTATATGTGGAATGAATTTCGGAATAAAAAACGGGCGAAAATAAACATGAAAAGCGGCAAAGTTCAACCATTAACCGCAAAAGAAGTCACTGACACTCCTGTAGGTGTCCGCCGCAAAATATCAGTTTGTTTTAAGGTACGAAATATAAAACACAGACCTTTCAATCATTAATTTAAAAATAAGAAAAACTAAAACATAATGTTTGCGATCCAAATTCAGATTGAATTTTTTTGTCAAACGTTTTAAATTTGTATTTAGAATAATTAGGGCTGTCATTTGTGCATCTATCTTCCCGTTGTTAATAAATAAACATCGAATATACACGTGATTATCAACATATTGTAGCCTTTATGCAGCTAAGGCTATGTTGAAGACTGTTTTCTCATCCCTTTTTGCAACCAAAATCACTTTTATTTTATTTGAGGTATTCTTGAAACCTATCTTCACAATGTCTTACGTCATAGAATATATTTGTACTTCCCCTTTATTTAGGTTTCTCGTTTTAGTTGAGATTAAAGATCTCGCACGGGACAAGAGGAAAGAGTAGTCAATTAATAGTATTTAAGACTTTATTATGAGTAGTAAGAGATACAACTTTAGATACTTGTTGATCTAGGACGTAATCGTTTCGTTTGTGGTCTGGGCATTTCATAAATTAAGCAGGATGCTTAGACTATAAAATCATCGAATTTAATGAATTTTCGTTTTAACACTTGTGAGACGCACTCAGTAAAAAATTTATGAAAGGTATTTAAAAGATTGGAAATTCAAGATTAAGAATGTCAGGCGCACACACATCTAGTATTGTGAATATTACAAGCCTCTTTCCCCACTTATTGGCCTACCTACATGACATCGTAGTGCTCACTGACTTTCGTGTTGATCTCCAGAGAAAAATCAATGCTCTCGTTTAACATTGTAAAATCAATTATCTGAAGGTCCATAAATCTAAGATGAAGACTAAGGCATTCCATTAAAGAAAGGGCGCCTTTAATTTCAAAGTTCACTTTAGATGGAGTCGAGGTGGAGATGATTACGAAATACAGTTACCTATGCAAGGTATTCTGAAGTTTAGACACGTTCCTCCTGGCCAATACTAGTGTCTCCTAAGATTGATTTAGAAATGACGTTCTAGGTCCTCTGAGGCCCCAACTCAGAATCTTGGCGCACCAAACAAATCTTTTGCCAGGACCTTAACTCAGACGTTCTCTTCTATGCCATAGAGATCTGTGGTTTGAGTCATCAGAAAGAGATGGGAATGATTCACAATACCTTCTTTAAGAAAGTTTTGGGATTCCTACAAATACCCCAGGGTATTCACTTAGACTAGAGCTGGTTAGGGAATATGTTGTGTATCAGTCCTACAAGTAAAAAATCTGCTCTCGTTGTGTGAGGCGGAGTGCTCATGACCTAGAGTAGCTTTAGTGAGCCTGCAGTCAAAAATCTAGGTCATTCATCTAAATTTGAGGCCTTTCTAGACATTCAGATCTGAGCAGGCTTAGGTGAATCTGATAACATTTCGGATACAGCGAAGCTCAACCAGATTTTGGTGAAAAATCTCGAAGCTCGTATCAGGATCATAAGGCTTGATTACGGAGAGCTTTTGGATATGAAAAAGTAAAACTAAATCATCTTATGGAAGTCCACCTTCCAGGTTTTGAGTGAAATCAAAACGACTGAGATGAGGAAGGCCGGGACCAGGAGAGGGAGACTTTCACTTGAAATTTCACCGCCAATATTGTTAACATTAAAAAGATGGAATGATTTATTAGATTCTTCTGGCCCTTTACATCACCCGGGCCAAATGGCATTTACCCGGTTCTTTTACAAAAAGGCATAGATATCTTCGTTGTCCCAATGATGAAACGATTTAGGGCAAGCATATTCCTTAAATACGTGCCATCGACATGGACGGACAATAGATAAATTGGATTGGAGACCCTGGCGGATCAAAGGAACCGAATCGAGCCTCTACAAAGTAAACATAAAGACCCCATTGGGTCCTCATTTGATTCCTTTTAAAAAAAGACAAAAAAACAACTAGATCAACTTTTAAATTGTTGAAATTCGATTTCTACGTTAAAATTTGCATTAGAAACTTACGGAGTAATCGCCATACTTTTTCTTCCAGGGTTAAAACCTAAAAAAAATAAAATACCTGTCATTTGCATGGGCCAAAGGTGACTTCAAGTGCATCTTCTTTTAGTAGCAGTTAATAAACATACCATCGGTAACTTTAAGAATTTTATTTGGATGCTAGCGCCACGCATTGGAAACCTCACACAACAACGCTGCGATGCAAGTGAGAGAGAATTTTCTTTTTTAATTTCGCGCGCAACATACTATTTGAGCTATTAAGGATGCGCTTGAAGTCACGTTCAGCAGAAGTTAATGATATTTTTAAAATTTTTATCGCTGCAAAAAAACGTATTGCGATTACTCCGAGAGTTCCCAATCGATAATTGAACGTAGAATCCGAATTTCAACAGTTTAAACGTTGATCTTGCTGGTTTTTTTTTGAGTTTTTTTAAAAGGAACTGAATGTGGACCCAAAGGGGTCTTTACGGGTACTTTGTAGAGGCTGCATTAGTTTTTCTTCAGTCTGCCAGGGGATATATCAGAAATAATGTGTTTCTAGCCTCAACGCCTCACAGATGGCAGTACGTCTTTTCTGCTCTTTAGAAATCGCGCTCCATGGTGTCGTGGTGAAATTAGAGCAGCAACTTCAACAAGGAGGGTGTGCTGTGGGCACCTTCTTGGAAATAGAGAGTGCCTTTAGCAGTAATACTCTGACAGTCATCTGTCGAAGGGATTCAAGGTGAAGCGTGCTAGATGAGCCTGTAAGCTGAATAAGAAAAAGGGAAAAAGAGCTCAGATATATTATGATCTTAGACGAATTTTCATTATGTTATATATAATTCTTGAAGAGATTTGTAAACGATTGATACCATATTTACTCTTCATAAATCATGAATGTTTTTGAGATTATTAAAATAGAATAATCTACATACATACGTACTTTTAATTTAAACGAAAATTATCCAAGTTTATCTAGGTAAAATATTTATACATGTGCGAGAATTTACCTTATGCGTCAACTGTATTATGTGATACTAATTAAAATGTTTTACGTCACGAAGCTCGAAACTTTTCCATATGAGTGATTCATGCTGGGGAAGTGGACAAATACAAATATCTGAGAACAGTATATAAACACTAAAATACAGAATATTTATGAGTGACGCTGCTCGCAATATTCTGCGTTAATCAATTTTCTATTCATTTTACAAAAATGGGGACGCTTGCTCTGATAGTAACCCTTAACGTTATTCTCCATTCTAATGGTATGTAAAGGACAAAATAATATAATTTCTTATATGTTATTTTTTTATATTATTTAAATAAAAAAATTAATGTATTTTTTCGAATTACTTGGCGAACTTTGATTTCACAATTTATTTTAATATTTACGTATAAGTTACATTCCAAATAGATATTTGCATTTTTTCCTTAACATGCTGAAACAAGAGTTCATACCTTGTGTAACAACAATCTTTTATTATTGTTCATTTACATTCAAACTTTGAAAAATTTTAAAATACTTAAAATTATATTCGATATTTACACATACACACGCATCACTCCAATTCGTGGTACAAATCATGTGAATTAAAATATTTGTAATTCATAAGTATGAAAGACATAAATAAAATGATCGAACGAGTATAAAGTCGTGAACTCAGAAATGCGAATTTAAAACAATGCTGATGTTTATCAAACGCTTTTACTTATCGCTTTGTTGGGGAGTCGCCCTTACGGTGTATAGATCATGGAATCCGCAGTGGAGAGAAAAATGATTGGGCAGCCTGAGGATTCCGTTAGATCGAGGATCGTTGAGTTGGTTTTTCCAAAAGAGTGTAATATTTGTGCCGTTACTTTAAATTTTCAGGAAACCTCTAGCGTGTGAGACCACGAACAATGTGTCATTTTCGAATGTTGCCTTATTTAAAATAAAAAACCACGCTGAAAACATACAAAATTTGGATTTTTCTAACCGTCCATTCTAACAAAACAAAAACAAAATTACGAAGAAAGAAACATTTTCCTGGATTAATTAATATATACCTTATGTAGATAGATATATTGCTGCGCACAACCGTGGTTAAAAGCGTTTTAGAATTGTTGTGAATTGATGCGAACACTTGGCGCGTTTAACGATATTAATAAAATTCTCTAATCATCTAAGTTACATAATAGCACGTGACAATCCGTCACAAACAATATTAAAACACCCATTCTACAATTTTAGTATCAACACATAATCATCCATAGGCCTAATTTATCACCTTAAAAAATCATTTTGTCTAACGACTAACCAATTACAATCATCTCCTTAAAATTAAAGTAAATTTACAGATACGTTTGAATTCAAAAGTTACAAGTACAATATTGATCTCCTGAATCCAATGCAATTCCAGAAACCGCTGAGGGTTTCGCACGATCAATGCTCTCTCATCTTTGAACATATTTCTTCAAACTGAATCGATTATAAATAGCTTTAAATATTTTCGGGTTATCGGGATCTGATAACTCGTATGAATTATTACCGTAGGAATTCGAAATTTTATATGGACCAAAATATAAATGAAAAAACTTTTCCGTAACTTTATCTATTTTATTTGATTGTTTAAGAATATGCACAAGCAAATGATCTCCCTCCCAAAACGGCACTGGTGATACATCTTGATTATGCTTTCTGCACTCAAAGCTTTTGTTAATTTTCTCTTTAGCTGGAAAATTTTCCCTTCTTTACTAACATCAACATCTTTTGGAAAGTCAATTATTTTTTTGATTTTATCAAATGGTTTAATCCCAAAATGTAATTCAAATGGATAGAAACCCGTACTATAATGAGTGGTAATATTTAACAAATACTCTATTTCTGGAACATGTTTTGCCCAATGAGTATGAGCATCCGAACATAAAGTTCGGAATAAATGTCCTAATTCGCCAACAATCTTTTGGGTTTGCCCATTACCGGTATGTAAGAATTTTTTAGTTTTTTCAAAACAGTTCTGGTATTTGCACATTTAATGGTATATAATTTTACGTATTTTGAAAATACATCTAATACAACATAAATGTACTGTACACCACCGATTGACGTTGGAAGAGGACCAAAAAAATCGACAGTGACTAAATCTCCTGGTTCGGAAGATTGGACAAGCAAATATTCTCTCTCCATCATCTTAACATTCACGTGGTTTATGTTTTGACAGAGGTCGCAAGAAAGAACAAAATTCTTTACCGCTTTATTCATTCCTCTCCAGTGATAAAAACGTTTAATGTACATAATTGTTTAATAAACTCCCGGATGCCCCAATTTCGAATGAATTTGATCGGTGAGCTTGTATGTGAAATTCTGAGGCACGACAATTTGCCAATTTTGAGTAACATGATCGCGATGAAACAATATCTTATTATGAATTCGATAAATATTCTCGTATTTTATCGAATATATATTATCAATGATATTTTTACTGCGCTGATCACTAGCTTGTTTGTTCAACATTTTTAAATTGACCTACTGGATTTTAACTAAAAAATCTGCAACCACATTATCACGGCCTGCACAATGAACAACATCGAAATCATATTCTTGTAATATTATGCTCCATCTGATTAAGGGCGCATTTAAATAAGGCGTGGAATTTAAAAAAGTCAATCCTTTATGATTCGTTATAAAGATAAATTTGTTTCCAATTAGGTATGCTCGTAATTTAGTAACTGCGTAAGTAATGGCCAACAACTCATTTACCGTGTTCATATAATTTAATTCTGCTACCATCAGACACCTGCTAACTAAAGTAATCACATTGTGATTTTGATTTTCATCTAATTGGTAAAGAATACCACTAATACTGAAATTAGAGGCATCTGTTTGCAATTTAAATAGAACTCCTGGTATAATATGACCTAAAGTTATGCAATCAACTAGGTTTTGTTTAAGAAGGTCATAGGCATGCTGATCATTCCAATTCAAGGGTTTCCTTTCTAAGCCTCCATTCCGGGAGAAAAATATTGTGCTTCCTTGATTCATTCCAGAAAGTAAGCCTGAAGGTTTCCTTTACTGGGATCAAATTGTTTTGCTAGACAATCAGCCTTAATTTTAACTCGGATCGGAATCGAGTAGAATTTCTGTAAGTATCGTACCAATTCTTGGCACGACCCTCAAACGCACTATCACAAACATTGAGTTTATTTATTTCTTGAATTCCCTTAACCCGAAAGTATTTATCCCAGGATTCTAGAAATTCCGTAGGATTTCTAAATTCATTTTCGAATTTTGGCGGTTTTTCCTCCACGTGAATTACCTGTAACCCAGCGAGTAGAGCATTGATCAAACGATCCCCCACACCCCCCTGAAGCGATACCGAGGACGATGCACTATTTTGTAACCGTTCAATTTCTTGTTGCCGGGCTTCAGCCGCTATAGGCATGCGCCTAGGTTCTTCTTGCAATTGTTCAAGAGTCATATCTTAGGTATTATAGTATCTTTATCTGCCATGTCTTCCAATAAATTGCGACGCGTATTGTAACAATTAATTCGACTAATGAGACTTCGGTTTCGTCTCTCTCTCTGTAAGCCAGGGAGTAATTTACCCCCTTTTGATTGAGTGTTAATTGGAGTTGAATTCATTAATTTTACAAATGCTATTTATTTATTCAAAAAATTTAGACACTCTTGTCTCTGTTCGGGCGCCAAAATGTAACAATAATCTTTTATTATTGTTCATTTACATTCAAACTTTGAAAATTTCTAAAATATGTTTGATCAACGTTTACGAAACTAAGAAATTACGAAAACAAACGATTCAATTAAGCGAAAAGACAAACGATCGATTAAATTCGTTATTAGAGAGAGAAATGAGACACAAAAACATTACGATCAACGATATCTGTATTGTAAATAAATAATGCGATTTTCAATTTAAAATTTCAACACAAATTTAAAATTATATTCGATATTCACACATACAAAAGCATCACTCCAATTCGTGGTACAAATCGTGTGAATTATAACAAAAAAAATAATAAAGAAATGGCTGAAATGTTGTTTAGATGTCTCATTTTTTCTCCATCTTTTTTTAAATTCTCATCTATTTCTAATGAGCTGTTTAACACTTTTATTTAAAACCATGCTTCTCTTAATTTAACTATTCTTATGCAATTATTTGGCACCGATTGATTTCCGTCAGTATTTGTGTTTAAAAGCAGTTTTCCTTTTAAGTTTATGTTTGTTTAAGAAATGTTAAAGAAACACTATCTCTTATGAAGAAAAAAAGCCTGATTTTTAGTTTACATAAATTTTAACATAAGGTTTTGTAAATTCCGCGGAAATTTATTTCTCCGAAATTAACGGTTTTAAATTTTGATTGTGACTTCAGTTTAAGAAAAAAAGAATAAGTATTTTCATGTTTTTGTATTTGCAAGTTTCGCAATACCCTTCTATCATTATGTTAATAAAGCTGAAGAAGTCAAATAATCGTGTTCGTTTATTAAACATTTCGGAATCATAAATTCTCAATTAATTTATACAACAAAATTAGATATCTTTCAGAATGACTTGCAAAACTTTGATTTCACAATTTATATTGATATTTAACTATAACTAACATTCAAATACATTTTTACTATTTTAAACTCAAAAACGTTTTTTTCGTCTTTTCACAGAGATATCATCAGGTTCGCCACCCAAAGAAAAAGACTTTTTGTCAAATTTTGGTAGGAACAGTGAATCTGCGAATCGTCAAGGTAACCCTAGTACAAATAAAAATTGATGACAGAAATGTTAATGAACAGTTTGAAAATAATAATAATCTATTGAACTTGCAAATATTCTACACTCATGTAAACTTGTTTCCAACGTTTTAAAGAACTTTTTTTTCAAATATACCCTAAAAGTATCCTAAAGCGTTAAAAATGAGTCCACACTTTTATTTTAAAAAGAATCGTGAAAGCTTCGTAGGGTCATGTTAAATTAGTGAATGAAAAATACGAATGCTACCACTTTAATTTCATAAATAAATTCAACCTTAAGTTTTCCAGAACTCAACGCTTAAGAACCTATAGCATAATAAGTATCCTATCTGAATTCTATGAAATTGAAGAAAAAATGTGAAGTGTGAATTATGTTAGAAAAATTTGTTGGTTCGAGACGTTTTCTCCAAAACTAGCGTGGAGTTAGTCATCGTGGAATCCAAAATTAATCACAACTTCTTTTTTTTAAATCGATTTCGAAAATAATATACATTTATAATATTCCTGATTTTTGTTAATAATTAAAACTAGAATTTTGTTCTGATTTTTTTAATTATTTAATTTAATTAAAAATTTAGTAGCCCATGAATCCTTTTTTGTTGGCATCCTTTGCCTACTTTGACTAATTTTCTCTATGCTTGAGACTCTTATGCGATACATAAGCTTGTATTTAGTTGTGAAATATGCCATTTCAAAAACCGAGAAACCGTTTTTTTTTATTTTAATAAACACTTCTCACAATCTTGCCAGAGGTGGTTTCCTGAAATTCCAAAGTACTTTAAACAATTTTAACCCCCTCTTTCTTGTTTCAGAGTTAAGTTCACGATATGAGTATTCATCTTTTGGCGAGTCCACTCCTGGTTTTTCTTCTGGTGGACCTTCTAATTTTTCTGAAAGAAATAATTCACTTGTGAGGTCACATCTTCCCACCGAGCCTTTTCTTCGTGCCAGATCTAAGTCTCCTCTTGCCAGGTCCACAGGTCCTTCTATAAGGCTACCTTCTGCTGATGGAAACGGATGTGGAATTGAACAACTTAGATTTATTCGGCTCATTCCGAATACGAATACTCAACGAATATTTCAACTTCGAAGGTACACTTTGCCTGCCTATAAACCAATTGTAATGAGAAAAGGTCCAATTCCAGCGCAAGAACAAATTGTATTATGTACAGCCGATGGTGATGTCTTTGCAATATTGGAGAGTCATGACATTCTTGCTGGAATCTATACATGGCAAAATCGCAACAAAAAACGGGCGAAAATAAACATGGTAAGCGGTACGGTTACAGCAATGACTAAAGAAGAAGTAAATGAGACTCCAGTAGGTGTACTACGCAGAATCGCAATATGTTTTCAGCTACTAAATATTAACCCTAATCCTCTGAACCACTGATTTGTACAAAAATAATTAAAACTTACACCTAATGTTTGTGATGCAAATTTGAATTAAAATGTTTCGTGTAACTCGTAATTATATTAAAAATTCAGTGTGTTCTTTAGGCTTTAATCTTTCGTCAATGTTTCACCAGTTTCAATAAATTGAGGAAATATAATTTTCCCCTGAAAATTGGCTACAGAAGATAAATCTTGACGCATATAATCCTTATTAATGCGTTAATCAGTTTTCCTTCATTGGTAAATATAATGGTATAAATATGAGAAAGAGGTAAGTTACTACTTTAAACAAGGAACAAGTATCGTTACGGCTACATAATGATACAACTAACCAGTAAGCGTTATAATTAACTTTAAAAATTCAATTAATTCTTCAATGTTAAAAAAAAGACCACATGATCTTCCTCGCATAAATTAACGTTGGACTTTCAAGATATTTTTCGCGACCTTACGTAAAAGTATTTTTGTAAATATTTTGCCCGTGATATATAGTATGATGATGGCACTATTAGGAGCGCATCTTCCTTCAGAAACCTTTTCCTACCATGAAACCATCTGTATCAGTAGCTTTACTGTTATGTGAATTGTAAATTTCTAGTTATAACCCTAATTTATAAAGCACAAATTTCTCTTTTGTCACATTGAACGGAATTTTCTAACTTGTTTAGACTAACTAATTCTGTACTACTAATTTCTTTCCCAATCGTCTTGACGCCTTTTCCAAAATAATTTCTTATTTCCTTCAAAATAGTTTTGTTATCGGCTGAACCCGACTATTTAACATTTAGCGATCTGGAGAACGTCCTTCTGAGCGAATGCTTAAGACGACTCTTATTTGATTATCTGGTTAAGTTTCTATTATTAGGCTATGCAGATGATATCGTGGTTAGCTAACTTTCGTGTGAATCTGCAGAGAAAAATTATTACTCTCTTTGAATATTGTAAAATCAATTATCTTGAGGTCAACAAATCTAAGACGAAGAAGAACGCCTGCCAAAAGGGGTGCAAGCGTTCAGTTCCGATAAAGTGAAATCAACCTGAAAATGTTTACGGAATATAAGGTAAGTTATTTGGGAGTTCAGGCACCTTCGTTCTGCCCAATATCAAAACGGTGACTAATGCAAAGATTGCTGCAGGATTAACGATCCAGGTTCTCTGAGCCTCGAAGTCCAAATTAGGATCACTAAACAAATCTTGTACTAGAGCCTTAACTCAGACGCTCTCTTTTATTTCATAGAGATCTGGGAGTTGAGATATTGCAAATAAATGAAGATAATTCATAATACTTTCTTGAAGAGAAGAAGCATAACATTCTCAATATATCCCTAGACAGGTCTGAACTATATTTTTTAACTTTGCAGTCTAGAAAAGAGGTCATCTAAGCTAAAATCGAGGCCCATCTAAAGAGTTAGATCTAAACAGACTTGCCCAGACTTTTCCGCTAAAGTCCTACCGATTCTTTGGAAAAGTCTAATAGGGCAATATTACCGTACATGAGTATTTCTTTTTAAATTTGTTAGACTTCTTGCTCAGGCTTGTCTTATAGGATCCGTCAGGTGTAGATTTTCAAACTGGGATCTAATTTGTGAATTTATAAATAAAGCAGAACTGTACTAGATGCCTGTGCGGGATACTGAAAGTCAGATCTTTTATCTTGTCTTCCTAGGGATAAGTTAGTAAATTAAGTTGGTTAAATTTAATTTTAACCTTTTTACACAAGCAGCTGTTAAATTAATTATTAATTATATTAGATGTATCAAATAGATAAGGTTCGACGACAGTGTATTTAAATTTTGATATCTGTTTAAAGAAAATAGTAAAGAAGTAAAGACACTTTTTCATGAAACTGGCTAATGAAATGTAAACATCTCAAAAGAACTATCAGAGATAAAGACTGTAGCATATATTAGTATACAGAAGCATTAAAATTGATATATTAATCTATTAATCAGTGTTTTCTCTAATTGGACAAAATGAGGATCGTTTATACTATGGTCTTCACCATCTCAATCATCGTCATTTCTATTGGTGAATATAATCGTAAATTCTATGTATCTCAATATTGAAAATGATATACTTGTTGCATAATAGTGCTTTTCGCTAAAAATAAGAATGAAAATTGATTATCAAGGTCCCTAATTCTTAAAAAAATAACCTTTTTCAGTCTTTTGCGTAGGAAATAAGTATTTTTAATACAAAATACTAGATTGCAGATTTGAAAAAATTTTCAGCAATTTACGTATTTTGGTTTTGTTAACGTTTTTTTACTGTAAATTGACATTTTAGAACCAACTTCAATAGATTTTACAGGTTTAAAAATTTTTAACCAATTTTGGTTACTTTAGCGTTCTACACCAAAAATTGGTATTTTAAGACAACAATTATATTTAAAAGAAAATTCAGTATTCTAAGAAATTGTGCGTCATGTTATTAAATGTTTTCTTTGACGTTTTCTGCTTCATTATTTGCAATCTTTTCAGTATCAGAAGGGAACGATTTTTATTTGTTACTATATGTTTTCCAGTTTTTTAACATAATCGTCTTTTCTAACATTATTACTAGCTTTAAATTACAATTATTTTTTCAAATGTTGATTAGAGTATTATTTTCTAAGATTACGTGACAATAAGAGTTTTTCTACATCATCAATTCGTCAGGTATTTTTACTATTTGCCCTCAAACATTTGTTAAAGAGCATGTGAATTATCCGATTCCCACGTCACGGACACTTTTTTGTCGATCTAACTAATTCCACGTGAGGTGAGATATCAAACTGGATGTTTACAAAATGAAGAAGAGTGACTAAGGAACGTCTATGTTCCTTTTCTATATTTTCCTTAACTTGTAGACAGTAAAGTACGAAACGGATATGTCTCACATGCCCTTGAACTATTTTTTCAAACGAACGCGTGTCTTCTAAATAGCCAATCGCTATTATAAAGAGCTATCTAAACTTATAATTGGCTCATCTTCCTTCCAAACGTTTAAAATTAAAGGCATTTCGGGAAGATATTTTTCTAGTTTAGGAGAATAATTCTGACGTAGTCTATTACGTCACGGCCTCAATCATACCAAATTAAACAACAATGTGCTTTCGTGAAGACTTTCGTAAATGAACCACAATTTATTTTAAAACACTTAGTAAAAAGAATTTGAGACAGGTAGAATTGGCATTTTGTACCCCTTTAATGGAGTCGAACTAGATAGCGATGATTTTGTAACTTTCTTGACTTTTCGAATGAAAAGGTATCGGAGTCACTATGAGCCAAAGATTAATGAGGGAATGTTAAAAACATCAAATTATCTTTGTTTGGTGTAAAGTTTAATCGACACCATGAGGGTTTCACGAAACAACAGCACACTTTAAAGAACTGTAATACCCTTCTTGTTCCAGAATTTAGCTCGGAGTTCGAATGCTTACCAAATGGTGACCCTATTCCTGGTGCTCCTCGTGGCCGCCCTTCTGATTCTCTATCACATTATTTTTCTGAAAAACAGAATTCATCCGAAAAGTCTCTTTCTCCTGCTGAGTCTTCTCTTCGTGTCAGGACTAGGTCTCCTCCTGTCAAGTCCAGGCCTTCTTCCGCCAGGCCAGGGGATGCTCCTCCTAGGTCCCTGGATCCTCCTAGGTCCCTGGACCCTCCTAGGTCCCTGGATCCTCCTAGGTCCCTGGATCGTCCTAGGTCCCTGGATCCTCCTATAAGGCTTCCTTCTGCTGACGGAAAGGGTTGTGGACTTGAACAACTAGAATTTATCCGACTTACTCCCCATTATAATTTGCAGCGGGTACTCAATCTTCGAAGATACACTTTTCCTGTAAATCAAGGACTTGAAATTCAAATGGGAAAATCTAAGTATGAACCTATACCAAACAATGAACAAATCGTATTATCAACTTCGAATCGTGACGTCTTTGCTATATTGAAGACTTGGAATGCAGTTGCTGGAATTTATATTTCTGATCATTGTAATAAGAATCAGAAAAGAAGACGAGCGAAAGTAAACATGGAAAGTGGCACTGTTACAGCAATGAGCAGAGAAGAAATCATTGAAGCTCCAGTAGGTGACCGCCGCACAATCCTAGGGGGTTATGTAGTGCGCAATGTGAACGAAAATCTTCTACGCCATTAATGTAACAAAAATGTAAAACTAAAATATAATTTTCACTTATAAAACATCTACTTTAAATTTAATATACCATAAATGAACAATCATATAATTAGGACTTAGATTTGTTCACCTATCTTTCCGTAATTACTAAATAAACCTTAAAAATAGGTATAATTATCAAATTGTTTTACCTTCTCCTTGTTTAAGGCAATATCACATGCTAGTATTTGTTTCACTCGACATTCTTCACGAATCATCACAATCCCGAGATATTGCATTTATCTCTCTCAAGAGACAAACTATTCACTTCATACTCTCGATGTCCCAAACATTAATTCTCTCCACCTTATAAAAGACTGTCTTCCATACTACTAAATGCACAGAAAACTTGTTTATCTACCCTGAAACTTTTTTCTGTGATCTGTATGAGGCAGAATATCCGATCCACAGATGATTATCCTGGCATAAATCCACATTAGACTTTCCAGATATTTTATTTTTATTATCTTACGAATGATTATTTCTAATAAATACTTACATTAAACTTTAGCGCAGTAGCTTTATCCCCCTTTTCCTGCCATTCAAACATTTATATCAAAGCTTTACCATTCCTTAAGTTCCTAACTATACCTAGCCTTAATCTCAGGGGCACAAATGATGTTTTGCCACTTTGAATGGGATTTTCCAGCGTGTTTAACCTAATCCGCATCACATACAATTTCCCCATCGATTATTCATTTTCTCTTACTCCGTAACGGAAGTCGAAGCCGAGGTGCCAGGAGAGAAGGTCTCTTATGAAGACAAGGAAGGGTCTGCAGGACTGAAGATAAGACGTTACAAATAAAGGGCGGTGACCTAAGGTTTAATATTCGCTTGATGAGGATAAATATTCCTCCAAAATACGACAGAGAAATTTCTTAAGGCAAGAAGCACCAACAAGGGACAAAGAGATAGATTAAATAGGGACGATGTTGGGTCGAATTCGGTATCCATATCTGCAGAAAACTAGCGCTCCAAAGATTGTTTAGTCACGGATTTTCTACTTGAGAATCAGATCCTTATTATTCGCTAAAAATGAAACGCGCGAAGAGTGGGTATAGAATCTTGCAAGGGTAATTAGTAAGGCTATTTCATGATCAGGGGAAGGTACGATTAAGATTATCTTTTGAAATGCTCATGGTTAGTTCCTCAAACCTAAATGAAATTTTGATGTATGGGCTGGACTCGAATACTCTATGTATAATTCTAACGTTCTAATGTTCTATCCTTATCGTTAGTAAATTGCGATTTACTGTGGAGTAGTAAATTATTGAGGCTTAGGTTCAAGGAGAAACTCAATTGAATATTTGATTGTGGTTATCTTCCTGGCCTATGCAGATGACATTAGGGTGCTTGCTGACTTTTTTGTTGATCTCAAGAGGAAAATCAATACTCTCGCTGAACATTGCAAAGTCAATTATCCAAAGGTTCATAAATCTAACAAGAAGAACAAGGCATTTCATTAAATGAAGGGAGCCTTTAAATCTAAATTTCACTTTTAATTAAATTGAGGTGGAGATGATGACGGAATACCTTCGCTTTTGCCAATGCCAAAAGAGTAGGTGCTGCAAAGATTCTCGTCGAATCGACGTTCTAGTTCCTGTGAGTCTCCAAGCCGTAATCTTGGCACATCAAGCAAACCTTGTACTAGAGCTTTAACCTAATCGTACATTTCGATGTCACGGAGATCTGGGCATTGAACTATTGAGAAGAGATGGAGATGATTCACAATACCGTCTTTAAAAAAGTTTTGGGATTCCCTACACATACCCCAGGTTGTTGCACTTAAAATAGAGCTTTGTCTATGATCAATTGCACATAACATTCTGAAAATGTCCTTAGACTGATTATAGAGGATGCTGTGTATCAATCCTACAGGCGAAACAGATTTTTGAACAATTTTCGATTCTACATCAAAAATCAAAATTTTAAGACAAATATCTTATTTCGAAGACAATTTAGAATTCTAAACAATTTTCTGTACTGTTATTAAATGTTGTTTTCGTCGGAATATAGGTACTTTGAATACAGAGTTTTTATATTGTAAAGAATATTTCATTGTCCCAGGTAGCCCTAGAAAAACCGGCAGCTTGAAGAATCGCAAACCCCAGTAACATAATTTAGGACTTAAATAAAGAGGAAGTTAATAATAGGCTCGTGTAATTTCCCATAAGCTACGGCACAATAGAAGGATCAGAGCATGCCGCGAATTTTCTGCATGAAGTTCTAATTACATCATGTAAGAAAAATTTCCCGTAAGTGCAGTTAAATGTAGGAAAGAAGGAGAATGGCGGATTACCTACTTGGAGCAACTGGGTAAAAGGGCTAAAGCATTGTACAACAGGGCAAACAGATCTAAATTGCCTTTAGACATATTAGGGATGGAGGAAGATACAAATCGGATTGTCTGTTGATATGCTCACAGTTTCTCAAACCTAAGTGACATTTTGATTTATCGGCTGGACACGAATCGATTAGCGATCAGGTAGTCTTACTTCTGAGCAGAGGCTTGAAAGGAGTCTAATTTCAACGTTAAGACAAACTCGTCTCAACATCTAAGTCATTTGATCGTAAATTTTCTTCTTGCGAACGAATGTTCTGATATATATATATCTTAAAATCTTTTTAATAAACTGTTTATTTTTTCTAGAGCGTTCTGCTTTGGTTACCCTGATAACTTAGGCGATCTTTTAAAAGGCAATGCTATGATAAACCGACCTTCATCAACTCGCGTTACATGTTGTTTAATGTCAGTTTTCACACCACAACTCGAATAACAAGAATAAGATTTTTTGACCGCATAAAGTTTTTTCCAGAGTAAAAAATATGGTTTATATTTTATAGTCAATTCTAGATAAAACGTGCAGTCATTTACTTTAAAGGTATATTTAGAAGATTATTACGAGTATTTACAGTTACACTTTTAACAATACTATCGCTTCCAAAATGCAACTAGGTATTTCTCGCTAGAGGTTATCGCACACATGGAATATTATTTTACATTGCAATTACAAGCAATAATAATAATAATAATAATTGATTCATTCTAAAGGCAACCAAAGTAGCACATGCTTCAGATACGCTCGTGATGATTACTGTAAATCTTCGAACTATTTTTGAGTCGGAACAATATTGATGGTTAGCTTTTTTTAAATACACTTTCTTCTTTTCGTTCAGAGCCACGCGGTTTTCATTATTTAACTCAGGATCTCCATTCATTTTTCCTACGCTTGTAGTACCACACACTTTAGATGAACTCGTCACGATTACAGAAAAAGCCGATCTTGGATAGAACGTCAACATGAGTGTTGTTTTGAGTTGAAACAATATTAATTATTAGCTTTATTGAATATGCTTGCTACCACACAGTTTTCATTTTCCACTCAGCATCTACATTTATTCTTTCTACAACCGCAGTATCACACAGTTCAGATACATTCGTGACGATTACAATAAAACACCAATCTACTTTTGAGTTTGAACAAAATTAATTTGTAGGTTTCTTAAATATGTATGGTTCAATTTGTTAAGAGCCACCTGGTTTTCATTATTCTACCAAGCATCTCCATTCATCCTTCCTGCAACCGCAGTACCACACACTTTAGATACACTCGTCACGATTACAAAAAACGCCAATCTTGTAACGCACGCCAAAATTTGTGTAGTTTTGAGTGTAAACCAAATGATTGATTAGCTTTCCTAAATGCACTTGCTTCTTTTCTTTATGTGTCACGTGAATTTCATCATTTAACCGAGGAACTCTATTGATTCTTCCTAAAGTCGCAGTACCACACACCTCAGATATACTTCTGACGATTACAGATAAATGCTGGTCTTTAAGATTATGCCCAAATAAGTGTAAGTTTAGATTTCATTCATCCTACGACCTCAGTACCATACATTTCAGATACACTCGTGACGATTACAGTAAATCACCGGTCTAGTTTTAAGTTGCAACCAAATTTATGGTTAGATTTCTTAAATGCGCTTGCTTCTTTTCTTTGAGAGTCACGCGGATTTCATCATTTCACTAAACACTTACATTAATTCTTTTTAAAAAATCACAGTTACACACAACTTTAGATACACTTATGACAATTCTGCAATTGTCACGACTGTATCTGAAGTGTGTGGTACTGTGGTTGTAGGGAGAATGTTTTTCTCTAAAAACACTGATCTATTTTTGAGTTGCAACAAAATTATTGGTTAGCGTTTTTAAGTACGCTTTATTTTTTCGCTAAGAGCCACGCCGATTTCATCGTTCCACTGAAAATATCCATTCACTCTCCCTACAACCGCAGTACCACACACTTCAGTTATACTTGGCATTTAATTCAAAAATAAATCTGTTTGGTTAAAAATTTAACTGTTTAGTTAAAAAATCGTATTTTTGAATTAAAACTTAAATTATCTTAGTCGAAATGTTTTTTTTTTATTTAAATGCAACTGGTTGGTTTAAAATAATATGTTTAAGTAATGGTTTCAATTAATTTGTTAAAAGTTCTAATTTTTTGGTTAAATTAAAATTTTTTTATTTTACTATTCATGTTTTTGATTAAAATGTCAACTATTATATCTTTTATTTAAATTAAATTTATTTTTTTGAAGATAGAACTTTATTGTTAAAAAACATTGTCTGTTTCCTAATTTAGGGCTTTAGCCAAGAATGCATGCTCTTGGTTAAAAACTTAAGTAATTGGTTAAAAATTCGTTATTTTAATATAAATTTTTTTACCTGAAAATGTCACTATTTCATTTTTGGTTTTAATATTTATATTTTCATTTATTGATATTCTATTTAAAAAAATATTTGATTGCCAAAAATTATTCTTCTTGCTTATAATCTTCCTTGAAACTGTTGCTGAATCTTTACCTACCATTAATAAATTTGTTTATTCTTCAGAAACTATCTTGCTTCTTTATTTATAAAAATTTTTATAAATGAGCACCCTTAACAACCAGAATTGTTATAAAAACAAAAATTAATTTTTTTTACAATTTTCTAGTTATCAAAAAATGTGCATATATTTTTAGTCAAGTAATTCAATTTTTTACCAAAACGACCATTCTTTCAACATGAAAATCAATTAAGGATGTTAATCTATAAACAAAAAATAGAATAGTTACATTTTTAGTTTAAAACAGTCATTTTCTATAAAAGAAACTATTTTTGAACAAGAAAATTTGATTATCAACAAAAATTTTAACTAGGAAAGATGAATTTTCGATTAAAAATTGCAATTTTGCTAAACATAAATAGAACCCTTACATTTTGAGTCAAAAAATGTATTTCTATCCAAAAATATTAACATTCAACTCATAAGACAATCGTATGATCAATAACATTAATTTTTTTTTAATGGAATAGTTAAATTTATAACTAAAAAGACGAATTTCAAATAAAGTACATCAATTTTAAGCGAATTAGTTGAATTTTTAAATGAAAAAAAAAACAATTTTCAATTGAAAATATAACCTTTGATCCAAAAATAGAACAGTTACATTTTTAGTTGGAAAAATTAATTGTAAACCAAAAAAAAAAATTGTTAAGAAAAGTACATAATCCAGCAGAAGATTTCTAAGCCGAGAACATTTATTTTTATAACTGGAATTGTTAATTTTTTAAACAAAAAGACGAATTTTTAACGAATTATATCAATTTTAAAACAAATAGTTTAATTTTTAACTAGAAAAGGTGAATTTCCCATTAAAAATATCAATTTTCTTCATAAAATGAAGAAAATAAATTTTTAGTTTAAAAAATAAATTTTCAACAGCAAACAAAAAATTATATTTTAACAAAAGAGTTCAACATTCAACCTAGAAGATGAGTTTTTAACCAAGAAGATTAAGTTTTCAAAAATGAAATAGCCAAATTTTACAATTTATTATTTGTTCCAAAAATGAAACAGTTGCATTTTTAATTGAAACCTGAATGGAATTGTCACATTTATAGTTAAAAAATTATTATTTAACTACAACAAAAACCGAATTTTCAACAAAATAGTTACATTTTCTACCAAATAAATGAATTTTCAACAATAGAGTTCAATATTTAACTCCGAAGTTACATTTTAAACCACAAAGAATTATTTTTTTAGTATAATCGTTCAATTTTCAACAAATTAGTGAAACTTTTAACTAGAAAAAAAAACAATTTTTGATTGAAAACATCAATTTGCAACAAAACATGATACAGTTACATTTTTTTAATTAATTCTAAACAAAACAATAAAAAAAGAATTTCTAACAAAATAGTTAGATTTTCAACTAAATAAATGAATCTTCAAAAACAGATTTTAACATTCAAGCCAGTAGATGACTTTTGAAACAAAAAGTTTAATTTCTAAGAAACAGAATTGTTAAATTTTTAGTTAAAAAAATTAATTCTCAACCAAAAAGTGAACAAATTTCCAACAAAGAGTTACATTTTCAACAAAAATAAATGAATTTTTAAAATCAGAGGTTTTAACCTGCAAGCCAGAAGATAATCTTTCACAAAAAGTTTATTTTTATGAAAATAATATTTTCAAATTTTCAGTTAAAAAGATTAATTTTTAAGGAAAAAGCAAATTAATTTCCAATAAAATAGTTCAATTTTCAACCAAATGAATGAATGTTCAAAAATAGAGTGTTTAACATTCAAGCCAAAAGATGAATTTTTAAACAAAAAATTAATTTTCTCAGAATATAATTGTCAAATTTTTAGTTAAATAAATTAATTTTAAAAAATTTTAACACAATAGTTACATTTTTAAACAAATAAATTAGTTTTCAAAAACCGAACGATTACCTTTTTTCATATCGTTAATTTTACTGTAAGGAATATGATTATCTTATGTACAATTTTCAACACGTAATCCTTATTGTTTATAACTATTATTATTAACAAAAACACTCAAAGAAGAAAATCGATTTTAACATTTTTTGGTAATCTATGTCACAAAATAAAACTTTTTACTTTCAGAATATTTTCTCTAACGACAAGTAATTATTTATTTATGGATTTATAAACAATATATATTTAGAAAATTTAATCTTCCCTAAAAGCCACAATTTTCAACTTACTATCGATTCTCTTTTTTTTATGTCATTAATTTTACCGAAACAATATGATTATCTTGGATTAAAATTGTTATAACTGATCTTTATTGTTTATAATTATTGCCATTAACAAAAACGCTTAATTAAAATGATTGATACAACTTCAATTAATTTTTAAAAATTGCATATATTTCCAAACGGCGTGTATTTGTATCTATTTCTTTTGTGCCATAGAATAAGAAAAAATTAAGAACAAATAGATTTTTTCAATTAAGGGTTTTCGTTAATAACAATAGTCATGAACAATGAGGTGTCGCAATCAAAAATTCTATTGAAGATAATCATAATAAACGGTGATGTTAACGACAAATTATATTACATATCTGAATATTATTTATCTGGAGTTAAGTGAAAATTCTACAAATAATGGAAAACTACAATTATCCGACGACGGATAATTTTTATCCGCCTTGGGACAAAAATGATCTCCGTCGGATAATTGTAGTTTTCAACTTTTTACAGCGTTTTTAACCAACTTCACATTAATAATATCTCGGGGATTTATTCTGCAGATTTTCTAATTAATAACACGTCAGTAAATTCCCGAGAAATTATTTATCTGAAGTTGGATAAAATGTTGCTAACAGTTGAAAACTACAATTATACGACGCCAGAGAATTTTTATCCGTTTTTTGAAAATTCATTCTTTTGGTTAAAAATGTAACTATTTTGTTGAAAATTTATTTACTTTTTGGTTAAGACTTTTATCTAACTAAAAATTTGGGTTTACATTTCAATTTTTTTAATGAAAATGTAACTATTCCATGTTTTGTGGTAAATTAATATTTCACATCGAAAATTGTTATTTTCTAGTAGAAAATTATACTATTTTGTAGGAAATTAAACTATTGTATTAAAAAAATATTAATCTTTATAGGTAGGAACTCATCTTCTGGGTTGAATGCAAAATTCTATTGCTGAAAATTCATTCATGTGGTTAAAAATGTTTCTATTTTGTTGCAAGTTCGTTTTTTGTTGTTTTAAAGAATTAATTTTTCAAAATAAAAATGTAACTATTCTATTCATCGGACAAAATTGTTTTTTTTTTAAATAAAAATTGGTAATTTTTAGTTATGAAAAATTAATTTTCTTGGTTAAACAGTCATCTGCGGGGTCAAATGTTAAGCAATTTTGTTGAAATATCGTTTTTTTAATTTATTTCTTAAACTACAAAGTTATTTTGTTTATTTTAGGTAGAAATTGATATTTTTTATGAAAAATTCACCTTTTAAAGTTAAAAATTAAACTATTTGGTTGAAAACGTATGCTTTTTGTTGAAAATTTGTCTTTCTGTTTTAAAACTTAACGCTTCCATTTAAATACAAATTATTCCTCTTGGTTAAAAAATCATCTTCTGGATTAAAATCTTTTGTTGAAAGTTCTTTTTATTGACAGTTAATTTTTTAACTAAAAATGTAACTGTTATATTTTTTGATGAAAGTTCATCTTTTAATATGAAAATTAAATTTTTTCTTGTTAGGAATTCCCCTAATTAGATTAAAATTATTTTGTTGCAAATTTGCCTTTTTCAATGAAAATGTAACTATTCAATTTAACAAAATTATCCTTCTTGGTTGAACAATTGTGTTATGGGTAAAATGTTAAAATTTTTGTTAAAAAATAATTTTTGTATTAAAAATGTAAGGTTTCTATTCATGTTTAACAGAATTGCTATTTTTATCAAAAATTAATAAATTCTAGTCGAAAGTTCAAACATTTGGTTCTGGACTACATTTCTTATAAATTAATATGACTTAAATCTTGAAACGAACAAAATTGATTTTTAACAAAGAAGTTCTGCTTTCAACAATAAAAATTAATTCCCAACAAAAAATATTTTTGTTGCATTTTCAGCCAAAAAGATTTAAATAATAATAAAAAAAACTGTTGAATTTAACCGAAAAATAAGAATTTCTAACAAAATAGTGGAAGAAATTACCCAAACACATTCATTTTCTACCAAATAGATGCATTTTAACTGAAAAATATAACATTTTACCGAAATAGTTGAATTTCTAAACCAGAAAGACGAATTTTTCACTAAATAGTTCAATTTTTGACCAAAGAGATAAATTTTCAAATAAAACTACGAGTGTATTTAAAGTGTGTGGTACTGAGGTTATGGGGAGAATGAGCGGAGATGTTTAGTGGATTGATGAAATCTGAATATTTCTTAATGAAAAGATTCAAGTGTATTTAAAAAATCTAACCATTAATTTTGTTGCACCTTAAAATCAGATTGGCGTTTTTCTGTAATCGCAATGAGTGTACCTGAAATGTGTGGTACTGCGGTCGTGGGAAAAAAGAATAGGGATCTCTAGTGGAATGATGATTAGAAAAACCCTGCAAACAATTAAAAACTACAATTATCCGACGGCAGTTAAATTCGATCACGAGACGGATAAAGATTATCTGTCGTCGGATAATTGTAGTTTTCAATTTTCTGCAGCTATTGTATCCAACTTTAGATAAATAATACCTCGGAGATTCACTGTGCAGTTTTTTAATCAATTTACATCACAATAAATCCCCGAACGCTGCAAGCAATTGAAAACGACAATTATCCGAATTTGGATACAAAAAATATCAGGAAATTTCTGTGCAATTTTCCTAATCAATTACATCACAGTAAATTCTCGAGATATTATTTACATGAAGTTGGAGAAAACGCTGCAAACGATTGAAAACCACCATTATCTGATGGCAGACTATTCTGATCACAAGACGAATAAAAATTATCCATAGTCAGATAATTGGAGTTTTTCATTATTTGCAGAGATTTTATCCAACTTCAGGTAAATTATAACCCTGGGATTTTTTATGGTGTAAATAATTAGAAAAACTCCACAGAAAATTCGAGAGATATTATTCATACGAAGTTGGATAAAAACGCGGCAAACAATTGAAAACTAAAATTATCCGGTGACGGATAATTCTTATCCATCTCGTGATAAAAATCATCTGCTATTGGATAAGTATAGTGTTTGATTATTTGCAGCGCTTTCGTCCAACTTCAGTTTTATAATATTTCTAGGATTTACTGTGCTGTAATTTATTTTAAAAAAAGCACAATAAATACCCGAGAAATTATTTTTCTGCAATTGGAGGAAAACGTTGCAAACAGTTGGAAACTACAATTATCCAACTGCAGAAAAAATTATTTCTCTGGGACTATGTATTTTTCGAATTAATTACACCACAGTAAATCGCCGAGATATTAATTATCTGCAATCAGATAGAAACGCTGCAAACGAGTGGAAACTATAATTATCCGAAGGTAGATAATTTTTATCACGAGATGGATAAAAATTATCCATCGGCGGATAATTGTACTTTTTATTTGTTTGTAGCGTTTTTATCAAACTTCAGGTAAATAATTTCTCGGGGATTTACTGTGTTGACGAAAAACGCTGCAAACAATTGAAAACTGCAATTATCGGGTGATGGATAATTTTTATTCGCCTTGTGATCGAGATTATCTGCAGTCGGATAATTGTATTCAGATAAATAATATCTCCGGAATATTCCGTGGTGTGATAGATTAGAAAAACTGCAAAGTAAATCCCTGAGATATTTTTTATCTGAATTTTGATAAAGACGTTACAAACAATTAAAAACTACAATTATCCGAAAACAGGTCATTGTAGTTTTTAATTGTTTGCAGCTTTCTTATCCAACATCAGATAAATAATATTCCGGGGATTTATTATGATGTTTGACGGCTTAAGCACAGATCCTTAGAAATAAGTGAAGATGGATATGGGTGTGGCTAATTTGGATAATTTAGACGGATAATTTGTATCCGCCTCGTGATAAAAATTATTGGCCGTCGGATAATTGTAGTTTTGAATGGCTTGCAGCGTTTTTATCCAACTCCAGATAAATAATATCCCGGGGACTTACTTTGCTCTTTAACCGGTCAGACTAGAAATAATTTTGGATGGATTTAGATATGGATAATTTGGATTGTTTGGACTTATAATTTTTATCCGCCTCGTGATAAAAGTTATTTGCCGTCGGATAATTGTAGTTTTCAATTGCTTACAGCGTTTTTATCCAACTTCAAATAAATAATATCCCGGGGATTTACTTTGATGTTTAACCGGTCAAACTAGAAATAATTGTAGATGGATATGGATATGGATAATTTGGATAATTTGGACGGATGACACAGGCCTGCAAATAATGGGGTCATGTCAGTTGCTAAAAAGTGGAGGGTCATTTTTAAAGTAATTTTTTACGCAGAATTCGAGTTTGGGGTCAGAATTGGCCCATCAAGTCAGGATTTTAAAATAATTGAGGTTATCTACACAAAAAATGACTTTTTTGGCTACTTTTAAGGTTATGTGCAGAAGATGCAACATTTTTAGGATTTCCGCAACCCCGAACACCCTCAAGTACAAATTTTCAAGAGAAAACACCCAGTAGAAAATGTCTGCCTCAAAGTATTTAAAGCAAATGCCCAAGACATAATAGGACATACCTTGTAAATTCAAATTGGCGTAACTTGATAAAGAAAATGGTCATTGAATTCTGCTACTCGAAAATTCAATAGAAAAAGTAGTACTACATGATACAACTAAAGAAAAAATCCCATAAAATGTTGTGCCTTCTGTATATAACCTCAAAAGTAGCCAAAAACACCATTTTTTGGGTACATAACCTCAAATATCTAAAATCCTGACGTGATGGGCCAATTCTGACTCCGGATTTGGATTCTGCGTAAAAAAATTACTTCGGAAATGACCCTTCACTTTCCAACAACTGACATGAACCCATTATTTGCAGGCCTGTGTTAATTTTTTTTTAATACAGAAATTTGAGTATTCCATTTTTGGTTATTATTGGACCTTTTTTAGATAAAAAATTCTTTTATTTACTCCAAACTTAATGGAAATTCTTTCAAATTCATTTTTTTTTTTGTAGAAAATTAATTTTCATGATCGAAAATTCAGTTATTTGCTCAAAAAATCACTGATTTTGTTGGAAACCGTCCTTCTTGGTAAAAAATCGATTATTTCGTAGAAAATTCAACTGTTTTATCGCAAATTCGTTTTTCTTAATGGAAATGACTTAAGTTTTTAAAATAAAAATGTGAATATTTTATTTTTGTTAAAAACGAATCTTATCTTTCAAGTTTAAAAATTTGATTAATTGATTAAAAAATTATTTATCTCGTTGAAAATATATTTTGTGTATTTTAATATATATATATATATATTTATTCAACATTTGTGCTGAAAATTCATATTTTCGGGTAGAAAGTGTAACTGCATTTAGAAAATTAGTCTTTTTATCTTAAATATTTTTTAGAAAATATAATTATTTAGTAGTCTGATTGTGTTTTTTGTAGGATTTTTTATTGAAAATTGAATTCTCTTTTAATAAATATTTAATTATTTTATTGTAGGATAAGAATTGATTTTTTTTTTTAATTAAAACATTCCACTATTGGTTAAAAATGTATGTAGCTTATTACTAATGTGTCTTTGTCCGTAGAAAATTCAACTGTTTTGATAAAATTTTACGTTTTTCTTAGAACTTCTGCTTTTACGTCGAAAATTAATCTTTTGGTGTTTAAATTATCTTTTTTATTAATAATTCATATTTTCGGATTGAAAATTCTAGAGTTTTGAAAAAATTGTCTTCTTTGCTTGAAAATTTTAACGATTTGGTGAAAAATTTAATTAATAGGTAGAAAATTCAACTTTTTCGTTTAAAATGCGTTTTTTCATTAACTTTATAAAATAAGAACTTATCTCTTCCATTTTTGTTTGAAAATGAAATATTTTTTATTTAACCAATTCAATCATTCAGTTTGAAAATTATATGTATTTTGTGCATCTTTTTGTTTAAAAATAAACATTTCTTGAAAGTTCATATTTTCGGGTTAGAAATTCAACTTTTTTGTTGAAAATACGGTTTTTTTATTGAAAAAACCATTTTTTCAAACGAAAATCTAACTATTCCACTGTTGGTTAATATTATCTCTTTTTAGTTAGGTACAAAAAAAATTAATAGACAAAAGTTTTTCCCACAAAAAGGATCTACAAATTCATTATTGATAATTTTCAGATAATACGAGTCCTAAAAAATAAGCTTATAAATAAAAAAGTATATATTTCTGGAAAAATAACACAAAAGACGAAAAAAATGTAATGAGAAAAATTGTTTAACAAAGCAAATATCTACAAATTTGTTATAAACTTTTGTGATAAAAATATATTGAAAATAAAAAAATCCACTTTTGAAAAAAAACGACAAAAGATGCGTTTTTCGCTACTTTTGAGGTTATGTACAGAAGACACAACATTTTTTGGGATTTCAACAACTCCGAACATCTCCAAGTACAAATTTTCAAGAGAAAACACTCAGTAGAAAATGTCTGCCTCAAAGTATTTAAAGTAATTGCCTAAGACATAATGGGACATATCTCGTAATTTCAAATTGGCGTAACTTGGAAAAGAAAAATGGTAACTGAACTCTGTGATTCTTAAATTGAATGCTTAGATAACCTCAAAAGTAGCGAAAAACGCCATTTTTTGGGTTCATATCCTCAAAAATCTTAAAATCTTGACGTAATGAGCCAATTTTAACCCCAGATTCGGATTCTACGTAAAAAATCGCTTCGGAAATGACCCTCCACTTTCCAACAACAAAACCATGTTGGCCTGTGTACAGTCGACGCTACTTACCTTGCCGCTATTTACCTTACCCCTCCCCCTTACTCTTGCTCGAGCTCTTCCCCCACCACGACCGCGACGGCTCGGCATCGGAGAATTGTTCCGTTCGCTATTTACGTTGCCGTCAATGGTTTAGGTCTTTTAAGGCAATTTTAAAGTGCAAAAAGTCATTATATACTTTGTTGATGAGGCTTTTGAAAGAAATTATAATCAAAAGCTTATCAATAATTCGTAAATACTAACCTATTTTTCAGTTTCTTCTTCTTTGGAATCAAATGTGAGATAATCACTTCCACAATATGTATTCTGAAAATCGAACTTCCTCTGTTTGTAAACACTGATCCGCGCGCGGCAAAATACGTAGCAAGCGAAACAATTCGCAACAAACACAACGCATCAAGATCAGACTCGAGGGTGGGGGAACATCGTTACCAGGAAAATTACTGTCCTACGATCCACTCCGCGGCAAGGTAAATAGCGTTGACTGTAATTTTTATTCGCCTTAAGAAAAAAATTATTGCTGTTGGATAACTGTACTTTTCAGTTGTTAACAGCGTTTTTATCCAACTTCAAATAAATAATATTCCGGGGATTTACTGTGATGTTTAACCAGTCAGACTAGAAATAAGTATGTATGGATATGGATATGGATATGGAAGTTTGGCCGGTCGCAGGTTTCCATTAAGATTCTCCCTTCCTGTTTCTCTGGTTGCATGGCATTGCATGGTAGAACCAAACATTATAAGGGGTGTCGAGGGCTGCCGATCCCCCATCATCAGGGGTGGCAGGGTGGCAGGCATCTCACTCCCCGAAATCAGGGTGTATTCAGAGAATAGAGTAAACCGCGAGGCCAGCAAACGAGCAAGTGTTCCACCGTGACCAATGGGCTACCCAATGGACTATCCAGTAGGCTACTGCACGCATGTGTGCGCTTCCCAATGCGATATTAATATCGCGATTATCATCTACGTATTATCGCAAGTGAAACCCTCATAGCACCCCTGTCCTGACATCCCTTCTCTGGTCGTTCGGTGGTTCAAATAAGGCACCGACCCAACCCAACCCCTCAGTCTGACATTCAATCATACCATACCACCCTCTTTCACCCCCTAATTGCAAGGTGTTTCTCCAAATCTTAAACATTGAAAAAAAATAGTTGGGCCAACTATTTAGTTTGTAAGATATGGTACTGCTTTTTTGTTGGTTCGGACAATCATTTACTTAGTTTCTGATGCTAACTGAATAGTAAGTTCAACTAATGGAATGGTTGTACTAACTAATTAAAAGCAGTATCAACTAAACTAAATGGTTGGCTCAACTAAACATTTTTCAGTTAACAATCTCAAAATTTATCAACTTGTCAGTAACTGCGAAGAATCTGCAGTGTTCTTGGGTTGTGTTTATATTTTATAAACACTCTAGAGAAATTTCTTTTTGTTTTAAAATAATGTTTCTTGACACAACTGAAATTTCCTCTTAAGTTCAAGGTTAAAAGGATTTTTATTGATCTTAACTTCACTTAATCTTCCAACCAAATAATTTCGTATGTGCAAAAAAGATATTTACTTGTTTCAACATAAAATAAATAAGATGACTATGCTTTTGATCTTAAAACATTTTTTCTCTGAGTGAAATTTCAATTTAAATGTTCATTCTTTTTGTATTTTGATTCATTCATGTAAATGAAACCAAAATAAAATTTGCTATCCATAAATCGTTGAAACCAATTTTGTAAGACTTTTTAGAAGCTTTAATTTATCGTTGAAACTTTTGTCCGAATCTCACTTTTTTTGGCTCAAAATTTGAATTTTCTACTTTTTTATCGCATTTTCGATAAAAAAATCGAAGTGACAAGTCCATTAAAAAAATAGTTCTGAAAAATATCATAGGATTTTTCAAAAGCTATAATTACTTTCTAATACTTTTCCCCGTATTTTGCGTCACTTGACTCAAAATTTGAGTTTACGATTTTTTCCATATTATTTTCGAAAAATAGAAACAAAATAGAAAGTTTAAACAAAAAATGGCTGAGGGAAAAATTATATATCTTTTTAAAAGCTGCAATTCTTTTTTAAATCTTTTTTACTTAGCTGTCATCGTTTGGTTCAAAAGTAGAAGTTTTGGCATTCGATGCATAAAAAGTAAAAAAACTTGTGCCATTTTTAAAAATTTAATTTATTTATTTTTAATGTTATGTTTCACCATTAAAACAAAAACGATGGCTTCCTATCATACAAATGATTAAAAACAACATTTTAGCTATTTTTGCTTAAAAAAAACTTTTTTCTGTTCATTTTCGTCGTAACTTTTTCTATTTGTCCAAAAATTCAATGTTTAATTTTATTATTGTTATTTACAACAAGAACAAAAACTACGCGTTTTTGTGATAAACAAAATTACCATAGTTATAGCAGTTATAGCACAAAATTGTGTGCGAAGTTGGATATCCGTAATGAGAAGATTTTCGTTAAACCCCAAGGAGCTTTAACAAAAGAGAATTCACAATTGACAAATAACAGTTTTAGAAAGTACTGGCCTTTAATTTTAAAATAAAATTAATCGGTTTGATTATTAATTAATTTGGTTGATTACAAATTAGTGTGTCTGATTAAAAATTAATCTTCTTAGTTAAAAATTAAATCAATTGGTTAAAAAATTATGCGTTTCATCTTTGGGTAAAAACCCAGTTTACAAAATTCAGGCAATTTCTGTTTCTATCAAATCTCAGTTGTCAAATTATAAAAATTACATCATTTTAAATTTAAATTTTATTTTATTCTTGTAATAACTATTGATAAATCTTGCGGTATTCTTAAAACATTATTTTATTTAAACAGAGTACAATAAATAAAAAAAATCAATAACACTTTAGTTGAAAAAATGTTGGCATCAATTTTTAAAAAAATTTTTTATTTAATTGTATTTAAAAATTTTTTTCAAACAATATGTATGAACGAAAAAGTAGTGACAACAATTTTTTTAACATAGTACTAAGAATACCAATTATCAAGAAAAATTGCATTTAAAGAATTTTTGATTTAAATAATTTTTACATTCTTATCCTAATGAGAAGGTATTAGTTTTAATGTTAAATTTCACTGTGTCGGCTTTCTTTAAATCTCCCCGTTTTGAGACCCCCTGAGTCAGAAGAAACGATTTTTACTAAGGTGTCCGTCTGTCTGTCGTCTGTATCATGTAGGCACGATAACTTTTGAAAAATTGGTCATAGTGGATTCTGCTTTAGGAAATTGTTTAAGGCCTAACAAGAGAGAACTTGTTCGTGAACCAACTATATTGGATCCAAATTAAAAAATAAGCGCATTTTTAAAATTGTGGAAACCATATTTTTTCAAAATTCAAAAGTTTTATTTGCGGCTATTCATAGTACTCAGAAATTGGAACAATTTATCATAATGATTTTTTTCGATAAAAAGAAAATTATCCGAGTTATATCATTTTTAAAATCCAAAAAAAAACCACAATGAACATTATAAGCCAAAAAACGTATAATGTGAAAAAAATCAATAGAATTTAATATTTGAAGTTCTAAAAGATTATCATAACAACTTTTTCAATTTTTTCAAACAGTTGAAAATGCAAATTTTGATTGTACAAGAAATAATGGAAAATAAAAAATTCCATTTTGCGATTGAACTATGCAAAGTACGAAAAAAATTAATCAATTAAAATTGCGCGCCCTGAACAGGTGCACAAATTTGTCAATTATGACTTTTCGATAGAACGCGTAGTTTTTGTTTTTAATCACAAAAACAACATTAAAAATAAAAAATAAAATTTTTGGACTATCGACCCAAGCTATGAAAAAAATAAAGGGACAAAAGTTGCATTTCCAAAAAATAGCGAAAACTCATTCAAATTTGTCATGAATAATAATTTGTGATAGGACTCGTAGTTTTTGTTTTAATCGTATTAATAACATTCAAAAGAAAAAAACCTAAAAAGAAATCTATAAAATTGACAATAATCATTTTCATGTAGGACGAATACCCTGCTTATAAAAAATATATTCAAAATAAAAAATGAACTTTTTGTTAAAACGAAACTTTTTAATAAAATGTTTGATAATAATTCTTATTATTAAGAATTCAGTGATTGGAGTTTATCCACACTGTGAGCTTTCTTCGACCGTTAATATTATTAATGAGAGAATGTGTTTTATTCTGGTCATACGGTCCAATATAAATAAAAATGGATTCAGATGTCAATGAATCTTTATTCGTCAATTTTAATTAATA
>NC_046657.1:46045258-46049776 GCF_010883055.1 Belonocnema kinseyi
ATATCAACATTGTACAGGTAAATTTATACACAATACTCAAAAAAAAATTTATTATTATTATTATTATTTTAAATGAAGTTGGTAATTCTTTCAAATGTATTAGATATTGTTAAAAAAAATTTTTATATTAGGTGATGTATTACCTTGAAAAAGACCTGCAACTAGGTTGAAACGTACGTTGGTTATATTAATTAAAATTGACGAATAAAGATTCATTGACATCTGAATCCATTTTTATTTATATTGGACCGTATGACCAGAATAAAACACATTCTCTCATTAATAATTCTTATTTTAATGGAATTCGCATTTTTTAATGATAAAAATAAAGCAACGAAAATACTTTTGTCACAATACTAATGCATATTATGAATGACGACAATATAAATGTATTGAAATGATATAAATTTGTCAGGGTGGCTAACAATAAAATGTAATACATGATGAGAATGTGTTCGTTAAATCGGAAGGAGCTTTAACAAAAGAGAATTCACAATCACCAAATAAAATTGCCGATGATTTGACCTTTAATTTTAAAAGGGTTTTGCATAATAATTATTTGATTATGCTTTCAAATTCGAACATTGTAACTAAAGAATTCATGAACATATGTAAAAGGCAGAGATTATTAAATACATTTTTCAGTTAAATAATTATTTTAATGTTTTATGAACAAAAAAATTGTGTTGAAAGTTATTTTTCATAAAAACAGATTATTTGAAATATAACAAAAAATAAACATTAAATTAAATTTTAAAAAAATTTAGTGCACGTCACCGAAGAAATAATTTGTATACAGTTTTTTGTTCACAATATTTTTTGATAAGTTATTGAAAAAAAGTATACATTTTTTTTTAAATTGGTTTGAAAATTAGTGAAAAAATTTGGTCTACTACATGTGTTATTTTTTTTTATCAATTGCACTTTTTAAAATAAAAGAATGTTTTAAAAATACTGCAAGAATTATAAATAGTTATTAATAAATTTAAATAAAATTGAAACTTTGTTAAAATAAAATTAACTTTTTAGGAACACTGCAAGATTTATAAATAGTAATTAATGAATTTAAAATTTAAAATTGAGTAATTTTCATAATTTGACAACTGAGATATTAATCAAAAATAAACGTTTCTTATTATAAAACTGCGTATCTTTAAATTGCCTTTCAGAGATTCAATAAAACTCACTGATGAGGACCTCCATTGTGTGTCGATGAAACGTTTGAAATAACTTTATTGGTTTCAATTCACCTGAGCCTAAAGCCAAAAAACTTACATCAACAATTTCTACAAATATTTGTTAAACTCTCAATATTTAAAAATGTGTTATTATGGAATTCAAAATTGCTTATGATTTTAATATTATGATAAAATCCAGTTTGTAAAATTCAGGATGATTTCTGTTTCTGTGACTAGCAGAAGGCGTGGAATAAGAAATGATCAAATTTATGTTTTTCTTTCGAAAAAATTAACAATCGTAAATAATATTTTTTTAATCAATATTGAAAAATGTACTATTATAAAATTCAATTTTTTTATCTTTTTTAACATTGGGCTAAAACTTTGTTTGCACTGCAGGTCGATTTCTGTTTCTGTCAATAGTAGAAGAGTATGGAATAGTGATTAGTCAAATTAAGGTTTGTCTTTTGGGGAAGATTAAAAATCGTCGATAATATTTGCATTAAGCAATATATATTTGTTAGCCTTTTAATATTAAAACAATATCTTACGATAGTATTTTGAATTGTTTGTCTTTTTTAATATTAGACTAAAAGTTAGTGAAATGCAGTTCGATTTCTGTTTCTGTCAATAGTACAAGGGTATGGAATAGTAAATGGTCCAATGTATCTTTGTCTTTAGAGAATATTAAAAATCGTGAATATTATTTGTTTATAGTGCATATTTGTTGAAATTCAAACTCCTAATATAAAAAAGTGTTTCGTTATAGAATTAAAAATTGGTTTTCTTTTCAATATTCGCATGAACTCACTTTGTAAAATGCAGGTTAATTTTTGTTTCTGTCAGTGGCTCAAGAGCATGGAATAGTCAAATTTATCTTTATCTTTAGGAAAATTAAAAAATCGTAGATAATATTTGTTTGTAGTATATATTCCTTAAAACTCAAACTGTCAGTATAAAGAAATGACTTATTATAGACTTAAAAACTATTTACCTTATCATTATAAGGCTAAAATAAAATTTATAAAATGCATGTTGATTTCTGTTTTTGACAGTAGCAAAAGAGTATGGAATAGTCAAATTTATGTTTGTCGTCAGGGAAAATTGACATTCATAGATAATAGTTGTGAAACTCTCAATATTAAAAAAAATGTGTTATCAGGGAAGTTTAAATTGTTTATTTTTTTAATTTTAGTGTAGAACCCAGTTTGTAAAATGCAGCTTGCTTTCTGTTTTTGCATGTAGCAAAAGAGTATAGAATAGTCAAGTTTATGTTTGTCTTCAAGGAAAATTAACAATCATATATATAATATTCGTTAAAATCTCAATATCAAATAAATATGTTATAATGGAATTTGAAATTGTTTATCTTTTGAATATTATGATAAAACTCAGTTTGTAAAGTTCAGGAAATTTTTTGTTTCTATGAGTAGCTCAAGGGAATGCAAAAGAGAATGATCAGATTTATGTTTGTATTTAGAGAATATTAACAATTGTAGATATTATTTGTTTATAGTATATATTTCTCAAAACTCAAGCTATCAATATAAAAAATAGTCTTATTATAGATTAAAATTTTTTACCTTTCCAATATTAGGATAAAGCCCAGTTTGTAAAATAGGTCGATTGATACTACTTGTTTCATTGGTTTTTTTGTTGCTTTCTTAGTTTTAGTTTTTTTTCTGTGAGTAGCAGAAGAGAATGGAAAAGGGAATGGTCTAATTTATATTTTTTGTTGAAGAATATTAGCAATCGTAGATATTATTTGTTTATAGTATATATTCCTCAAAACTCAAACTCTCAGTATAAAAAATATCTTATAATATATTTAAAAATTACTTACCTTTTCAATACAAGGATAAATCTAGTTTGTAAAATTGGTCGATTGCTATTTTTGTCAGTAGCACGAGATTATTAACTTTATGTTTGTCTTTGGAGAAAGTGAACAATCTTAAATACTGTATGTTTTTGTGTGTTTTTTTAATATATATAATAAACTCGCAATATTTTGAAACGTGTCATTATAGAATTCAAAATTGTTTCCTTTTTAAATATTAGGATAAACCTAGTTTATAAAATAGATCGATTGCTGTTTTGGTCTGTAGCACAAGAGTAGTAAATTTATGTTTGCTTTTAGAGAAAATGAATCCTAGATACTATTTGCTTTTGTGTGCTTTTTTAAAATTAATTTGACAAACTCGCAATTTTGAAAAACCTGTTTTCGTAAAATTAAATATCATTCATCTTTTAAATATTATGATAAAACCCAGTTTGTAAAATTCAGAAAAAGTTTTGTTTCTGTGAGTAGCACAGGCAAATGGAAAAGGGAATGGTACGATTTATGTTTGATTTTAAAAATATTAACAATTGTAGATATTATTTGTTTATAGTATATATTCCTTAACACTTAAACTCTCAATATAAAAAATATCTTATTATAGAATAAAAAATTGTTTACCTTTTAAATATTAGGATAAGACCCAGTTTGTAAAATTTAGGTCGATTTCTGTTTTTGACAGATGCAAAAGAGTATGGAATGGTCAAATTTATGTTTGTCTTTAAGGAAAATTAAGAATCATATATAATATTTGTTAAAATATCAATATTAAAAAATGTGTCATTATGTAATTTAAAATTGTTTATCTTTTTAATTTTTGGTTGAAATCAAGTTTCTAAATTGCAGATAGATTTTTGTTTTTTGGTCAATAGCACTAGAATATCAACTGTATGTCAGTCTTTAGAGAAAATAAACAATCCTAGATACTATTTGTTTTTGTGTTGTTTTTTTCAAACATCTACTAAACTCTTAATATTTAAAAACGTGTTATTAAGAAATTCAAAATTGTTCATTCTTTAAATATTATGAGAAAACCCAGTTTGTAAAATGCTGTTTAATTTCTATTTCTCCCAGTAGCCCAAAAGTATGTTATAGTCAAATTTATGTTTGTCTTTAGGGAAAATTGACAATCATATGAAATATTCGTTAAATTTCCAATTTTAAAAAACGTGTTATTATGGAATTTGAAATTGTTTATCCGTTTAATTTTCGGTTAAAATCAAGTTTCTAAATTGCAGATCGATTTTTGTTTTAGTCAGCAGCACAATAGTATCAACTTTATGTATCTCTTTAGAGAAAATGAACAATCGTAGATACTATTTGTTTTTGTGTTGTTTTTTTTTCAAACATTTGTTAAACTCACAATATTTAAAGACGTGTTATCACAGAATGTAAAATTGTTATTTCTTTAAATATTATGATAAAATCCAATTTGTAAAATTAAGGAAAAGTTTTGTTTCTGTGAGTAGCACAAGGGAATGGAATGGTCTAGTCTATTTTTTT
>NC_046657.1:46049876-46057566 GCF_010883055.1 Belonocnema kinseyi
AGTAGCACAAGGGAATGGAATGGTCTAGTCTATTTTTTTCTTTATAGAACATTAAAAATCGTAGATATTATTTGTTTATAGTATATATTCCTTAAAACTCAAGCCATCGATATAAAAAAATGTCTCATTGCAGATTAAAAAATTGTTGACTTTTTTTAAATTAGGATAAAACCCAGTTTGTAAAATGCAGGTCGGTTTCTATTTCTATTTCTGTCAGTAGCACAAGAGTGCATGTATGAGAGAGGGAATGTAGAATAGGAAATGGGGATATTTTGTGTAGGTTTGATGGGGCTGTAAAAGCTTCATGTGAAAGGACATTGTTTGGCTCAGCTGCAGACCAATGTGTCCCATCAAGAGGGAGGGATCTGTCGACAGGGCGAAAGGTGCATCTGAATCAACGGTTGATTAACAAATTAAGTTCCTCATTCTTCTCAAACGCGTGCGGAGATCACAAGTGCAATGTATCCTGATAACAAAAATCCCCGCTCGATTAAACTTTAGATAAAGTCGATAAACATATCCTTTTTTTCTATGGGGTCTTCTATTAGCCTCTCTCTCTCTTTCTCTAGAGGGATGTCAATGAAAAATTACTACTCTCACATCAGCTCTCGATAATCCAGGTTCAAAATTGGCATTTGTCCAAAGCTCGTTTCTCATAAATTAATACTATTAAGTCCTTACTATATCGATAAAAAAATATTTTTAATAGTAGGGGAGAGTGGTCTACAATAAATTTCTGAAGACATTAGGTGTTTTCTATTATTTTAGAAAACAGTGACGCAATTTGTTTTAAACATTGGGGAAGAATACAATGGAACACAATTTCCAAATAGTAAGAATTTTAGTAAATTTTGTGGATATTTTTTGAAAAGATATTCAGTATTTCAAAATTTTAAATATGCAAAAGGTTTAGAGGGAAAATGAAGAGCCGCAATCTGTTGGTTGTTTCAGCAATTTTTGAAGACAATCGAACAAACTAAAAAAGAAAACCATAGTGGTTTGAAAACGGAATTTTCTTATGGATCTAATTTTTTATTTATTGATAACAAAAGGAATCAGTATAGCAAATCAAATTTTTATTTAGAATAAACATCTACGTAGTGATGTTAAAAACAAAAAATTTCTTATTTTTAACCATTTTTTACAAAAACCAATTCATCAAAAAAGCAAATTCGATTTTTTTGAAATTCTACAAATGACAAGAGCTTTAATTTCAGCCATCTTTGAAGAGAATCGAACATTTGGAAAATAAAAATACGGCATGGTGTTCCAAAAACAGAATTTCCTGTTTCAATTTCTTTTTGCCCTCTGGTAAAAAAAACATTACTAAAACAAAGAAAATTTTAGTTTATGATAAAAATTTTTATATTGATTTTAATGAACATCTACATAGTGATCTGAAGCGACGAAATTTCCCTGATAATAAAAAATCAATACTATGCCAAGACCTTCTCTTCAATTTGAACCATCTCATAAAAAATCGGACCAATATAAAGCCTTCTAGCATATAGTGTTCTAAAAAATGAAATTTTATGAATTTGCTCATTTTTCTACCTCTGAAAAAAATGCCTGTGAGATATTATATTAACTGCTTTATTGCTAATGATTTTTTTTTAATTTAACTGTTTTGTAGAAAAATCGTTTTTTTAAATGAAAATTAAACTACTTTATTCAAAATAAACTTTTACGTCGAAAATGGATTTTTTGTAGTCTAAGATTCATTATTTTACGTAAAAATTCATCTTATGTTAAAAATCTTACGCATTCTATTCAAAATGAGTTCCTTTATTTGTTAAAAATTAATTTTTTCAACTGAAAATTTGAACAATTTCGTCTTTTTGACTGAGAAAAATTCAACAATTTGTTAGAAAGTTTAACTATCTTTTTGTAATTTTTTTCTCCCAGCTGGAAATATTTTTACTGCAATTTTTTTTCAATTAAATTTATCCTTTTGATTTAAAATTGAACTATTTCAAAATATTCATTTGTTTATTTGATAATTCAACTACTTGAAAATTCATCTTTTTGGTTACAAATTTACCTATTCGGTGGAAAATATATAATTTTTATGTGAAAATTAAGGTACTTAGTTAAAATTTAATTTAATTTTGTTAATAATATATTTTTTTGAAGACAATTAAATTTTGGGTTGAAAATCGAACTGCTCCAGTTGAATATTCATCTGTTAAGTCATAAATTCATCATTTTGGTTGAAAATGAAATTGCTTTGATTAAAGTTAAACATCTAGTTTAATTTTCCATGATTTAAGTTAAAAAGTATTTTTTGTTTTGTTTAAGATTTATTCTTATTATTGAAAAAAAAATCCAGTTGAAAATGCTATTGTTTGGGATAAATTCCTCTTTTTGCTTTCAAAATTTAATATAAAATTTAATTATTTGGTGGAAAATTCAAATGTTTTATTCAAAATTAATTTTTTTATTGTAAACGTAACTAATCCAGTTAAGTATTTCATCATTTAAATGAATTTTTTTAAATTTATTATTCTTATTGAAAATTGATTTTTGGGGCTTATAACAAAATTTAGACTTTTTGCCTTAAGAATTAAAAACTTTAATAGAAAATTATAAAATAGAAATTAGAAAATAGAAATTTAAATTCATTCTTCTTACTGTAAATCAATGTTGGGCGTAAAAATTAAACTGATTCCTAAAAAAATGGTCTTTTAGCCTTTAAAATAAAAATCTTGAATAAAAAATTCAATTATTTGGTAGAAAATTTAAATGTTTTTTTCCCAAATTTATTTTGTTTATTGAAACTTAATTTTTTTAATGAAAACTGAACTAATCTAGTTGAATATTTCATCAATTAGTTTGATGAAAATTCTTTAGATTAAAATTTATTCCTCCTATTAAAAAGCATTTTCCGGGTTGAAAATTAATTTTAGGCTGAAGAATTGAACTGCTTTGTAAAAAAATGGTCTTTTTGCCTTCAAAATTAAAAAAATTTAAAAGAACATTCAATTATTTGGTAGAAAATTCAAATGTTTTGTTCAAAATTATTTGTTTAATTAAAAACTAACTATTTGAAATGAAAACTTAACTCATTCACTTAATTATTCCATCACCTGAGTTAAAAAAACCTTTTCTTGCTTTATAATTCATTCTACTTATTGAAAATAAATTTTTGGGTTAAAAATAAATTTTCAGATTGAAAATTCAACTACTTTGTATAAAATTTGTTTTTTTTTTTGCTTTGAAAAATAAAAAAATTAAGAAAATATTCAAATATTTGGTAGACAAGGTCAATTTTTTCTTAACAAATTTTGTAATTGAAAATTAATTTTGTTTAATTAACAAAAATACGAGGCACTGTCTATGGTTACGGAATTTTCCGTAACCTTAGCCCTGGAAAATCTGGAAAAAGGGTAAGAATTACGGTCCGGACTTATTATAAACATTGCGTAAAAATGTATGCATTTTGTTGAAAATTCAACTCTTGTACAAAATTGATTTATTTGGTAAAAAATTCAACAATTTGGTGCAGAATTTTATTTTTCTGGCAAAAAAAATAAACTTTTTGTTGTAATTTTTTATTTTAAGTTAATTTTTTTCTAAAGGGAAATGTAATTATTTCATTTTAAGTTAAAAATGTATCTTCTTTATTTCAAAGATGCATGTATTATTTGTTTAAAAAAGTATGTATTTTGAATAAAAATTTGTGTAGAAATTTTTTGTTAAACATTTTTTTATTGAAAATGAATTCTTGTGATGAAAATTTAATTATTTCATTTTTAGTTAAAAATTGATCTTTTTAGTTTTAAAATTTAACAACTTTTTTAAAAATTTACGTATAGCTTTTTGAAAATTAGTGTTTTTTGGCAACTAGTTCGTTACAAATTTAAGTAACTTGTTGCAAGTTCGTGTTTTTTATAGAAAATTCTATTGTTTTGTTGGACACTTTTTTGATATTAAAAATGAATTTTTCCAATGAAAATTGAATTATTTCATTTTTAGTTAAAAATTGATATTTTTAGTTTAAAAAATTCAACACCTTCGTTACAAATTTATGTAGCTTGTTGAAAATTCGCCTTTTTTTATAGAAAATTCAACTGTTTTGTTTGACATTTTTTGTTATTATAAATGAATTTTTCCAATGAAAATTGAATTATTTCATTTCTAGTCAAAAATTGATCTTTTTAGTTTAAAAAATTCAACTAGTTCGTTACAAATTCATGTAGCTTGTGCAAAAATCGTCTTTTGTAGCAGAATATTCAAAAGTAAAATAGTTGAATTTTTTTTTAAATTACTGTTTTATACAAAAGAACGGATTTTAAATATAACAGTTCAATTTTAACCTGAAAATATGCTCTTTTAACAAAAAAGGTATTCTCAATAAATGACCAAAAGTTAAATTTTCTACCAATTTATTGAATTTTAAAGCCATGAAGAGCAATTTTCGGAACGACACTTGAATTTTTTAACAAAAATATGAATTTTTAACCCAAAAATTTATTTGCAACCATAAAATTAATTTTGTAATGAAAAAAAGGATGTTCTACAAAACATCAACATTTTTAACTAAGCCGTTGGACTTTTAACGAAAAGATTTGTAATCAAGCAGTTGAATTTTTTAAACCAAAAATATCAATTTTTAACTAAAAATGAAACAATTCAATTTTCAATAGATAAATTAATTTTTTATTTAAAAAAAATTGTTAACAAAAAGATGAATTTTCGACCAAAAAGATGAACTTTCAATAAGCTACATAAATTTGTAACGAAGTATTTGAATTTTAGAACTAAAAAGATAAATTTTTAAATAAAAATGAAGTAATTGTATTTTCATTCAAAGAATTGAGTTTTAATAAACAAAGAAACTAATTTTTAACTCAAATGATAGAATATTCAACTAAACTAGTTAAGTTTTTATTTTAAACAATTTTCTTGATAAACAAAATAAATTTTTAATAAAACATTTGAATTTTCAACCCGAAAATTAATTTTCAATAAGAATAATGAATTTCCAAAACATTTAAAAAAATTATATTATGGAATAATCAACTGAATTATTTAAGTTTTCATTTCAAGAAATTAATTTTTGATAAAAACAAGATTGTTAAACAAAATATTTGAATTTTGGACCATATAATTGAATTTTCAACCTGAAAATTAATTTTCAATCAAAGTAATAAATTTGAAGAAAAATGAATTTTGAATAAAAACAAAGAATTTTGAACAAAACATTTAAATTTTCTACTAAATAATAAAATTTCTATTGAATTTGTTTATTTTGAAGGCAAAAAGAGAACTTTTCTACGAAACTATTTAATTTTTAACCCAAAAACTCTTTTTGAACCCGGAAATTGATTTTCAAACAGAAGAATAAATTTTAAACCAACGAAAAGTAAATTTTAATAAAGAAAATAAACTTTAAATAAAGCATTTTAATTCTCTACCAAAAAATTAAATGTTCTACTGAAATTTTGTTTTTTTTTTCAATTCGAAAGTTAATTTTCAATGAGAATAATAAATTTTGAAAACAAAAAATTTTTAATTAAATGATTAAATAATTAACTGCATTACTTAAGTTTCCATTTAGAGAAATGAATTTTTTATTAAGAAATAATTTTAAACAAAATATTTAATTTTTCTACCAATTAAGTGAATTTTTAGCCCCGAAATTAATTTTCAATAATGATAATAAAAAAAGTTTTATTCAAATCGTGGAATATTCAACTGGATTAGTTAAGTTTACATTTCAAAAAAATTAATTAGAAGAAAAGATGTTTTAATAAAGAAAAGAAATTTGAACAAAACATTCGAACATTTTACTAAATAATTAAATTTTCTATTGAATTTTTTATTTTGAAGGAAAAAGGACCATCTTTAACGAAACAGTTTAATTTTTAACCTGAAAATTCATTTTCAACCCGGAAACTTATTTACAAACAGAAGAATCAAGTTTAAATCAACGAAATAATTTTTTATTAAAATGATGGGATATTCAATAGGATTAGTTACTTTTGAATTAAACAAATTAATTTTTCATAAACAAAATAAACTTTAAAAGAAACATTTGAATTTTTTGCCAAAAAATTGAATGTTCTATTAAATTTTTGAATTTTTACGGCAAAAAGTCCAATTTTCTACAAAACAGTTGAACTTTCAACTGAAAAATTAATTTTCAACAAGAATAATAAATTTGAAATAAATTTTTTTCAATTTTAAGGGTGGAATAATTAGCTGGATTCGCACAGTTTTTATTTAAGGAAATTAGTTTTTGATAAAATAAAAGCATTTTGAACAAAATGCAAAAAAAAGTCTCGTGACTTAAAAGTTTAAGAAGTGGGACGATTTTGTTTATTTCCTAACTGACAATTCTTTATTTGTTCAAAATTTTTCTTTTTAGTTGAAAAATTCATAATTTTAGATAAAAATTCATCTCTTTGGTTAAAAAATTTACTATTTTTTTGAAAAGTCTTTTTTTTAGGAAATAAATTAATATTTTGTGTGAAAAAGTAACTTCGCTACTTTTAGTTTAAATTCGAACCTCTTATAGAAAATTAATCTTTATGACTGATTTTTTATCGAAAATCCATATTTGCACGTTAAAAATTCAACTACTTTGTTGAAAATTTACACACTGGTTCGAAAATTCAACTCTGGTTAAAAATTTGAGTATTTTGTTTAAAAATATGGCCATTCAGTTTAAAATTTATATTAGTAGGTTGGAGATTTAAGTATTTGTTTAAAAGTCAAACTATTCGGTTGTAAGTGCAAACCTTTCATTAAAAAGCCAAATTTTTAACAAAACCGTTTATACTGAAAATGAAAAAGTTTAAATTTCAGTTTAAAAAAATTAACGAATTTGCAACCAAATAGTTACTTTTTCATCCAAAACATAACATTTCAACAAAATAGATAAACTTTTAAATAAGTAGATAAATTTTCAACCAAAAATTAAAAAATATGATTATTTTAAAACAACAACAGCTGAATTGAACAAAAAAATGCAAGAAAATTTTCAAATTTTTAACGAGAGATAAATTTTTAACTAAAATAATGAATCTTCAACCAAAAAAATTAATTTGTAAAAGGTCGTTCAACCTTAAAACAATTAGAGAAATGTTAAAAAAAAAAGATTAATTTTCAACCAAAGAAAGAAAGAATTTTCAATCAAAGAATTAAATTTTCAACCAAAATGATGAATCTTCAACCCCAAAAATATCAATTTTTACTCAATTGGTTTAACATTTAACCAAGTAGTCGAATGCAAACAAAAAAGACAAATTTTAAGCAAAATAGTTGAGTCCTCAACAAAAGAGCTTTGACAAAAGATAATTCACAACTAAATTGTTGAACATTTTCAACAACAATTTTTTTAAAAACTGTTCCGTTATAGTTTAAAAATCAAGTAATTGGTTGAAAGTTCTTCTTTTGAAGAAGAGATATGGAAGGTAGTAAATAGAGAAAGAAAAAGAAGAAAAAGAGTAAACCAAGATATTGAAATGATAGAATGGAAGAAATATTTTTTAGATTTGCTAGGAGGAGTAGAGAGAAAAGTTGTAAAGGGAGGAAAATATGGTAGAGAAAGAGACGAGGAAGACGAAATTTCAAGGGAAGAAATAGAAGGATGGAAAGGCACCTGGTATAGATGAGATCCCAAATGAAGTATGGAAATATGGAGGGGAGGAACTAGAGGAATGGGCATGGATAATGTGTAATAGAG
>NC_046657.1:46057666-46059015 GCF_010883055.1 Belonocnema kinseyi
CTCGTTTCCCAGTCTAAATCTTGCTATTCTGGTCCACCTTCTCTCTCCCCATCCCTTTTCTAAATACTTTGGCAGCCCTTCCTTTTTTATCATCTTATACCACTTATTGTATTTTGATTCCTCAATCACCGCCCATCTTTCTGTTAATTGTCTTTCCCTCTCCCTTTTTTCCAATTCTTCATATTTTACTCCAGTCCCGTCTTCTATTTCTCTATCATTAAATAACTCCCTCCTTTCTTCTTCCCACCTCGTTAATTCGATCGCCCTCCCCTCCTCTCTTCTACCTCCATCAAACACTTTCTCGCCAACTCCCCTCCCTTTCCCTCCCTCAGCTTTGTCTCAAGTTTCCATGCCATCTTACCCGCTCTAATACTTAACTTATCCCTTTTCGCTTCTTCTCTCACCATATATCCTGGCGTCCTCCAGTCTGCCCCTAGTGTCCACCTTATATACCTATCTTGTAAACTCTCAATATCTTTCCTTTCTTTCCATCCCCATATCTCTGTTCCAGAACCTAAAACCGGCCATACCAGCGTATCAAGTAACCACAATCTCCTTCTCCAATTTTTTTTGAACCTCCGTTTTCCTATTCCCCATATCTGTTTCATTACCCCTGCTGCTTTTTTTTTATCCTTTTTCTTACATGAGCTGTATGATCTCCATTCGTCTGCAAGATATATCCCAAATATTTATACTCTTTGACTTCTTCTAACTCTATTCCTTTCCATCTCCCTGTCCATTCTTTCTTCCTTCCTCCTCCTTTTCTAAACCTCATTATCTTTGTCTTTTCTACATTTACATTCAGCTTTTTCCCATCTAAGTATTTCTCTAATCCTGTAATTAATCCCGCCATCCCTTCTTCATCCTCTGCCTTCAACACTATGTCGTCTGCGTATGCCAGTGTATATATCTTTTCCTTCCCTATCCTCACTCCTCCCCAACCCTTTCTCCTCATTTCTTCTTCCAAGTCTGATATTAATAAATTAAATAAAAGTGGGCTCAGAGGACACCCTTGTCTCACACCTCTCACCAACCAGAAACTATCTCCTACTTGCTTTCCTACCTTTACCCTGCTTCTTGTCCCCCTAAAAATTTCTGATACTCTCTTTATTAATCCCTCCTTATCCCCTTCTTTACCATAACTTTGTCTATTTCGCCTCGGTCTAATGAGTCAAACGCCGCCTTTAAGTCCACGAACATTGCTATCATTGCCCCTTTTTCCCTTTTAATTCTCTTATTTATTAGATATTCAGAACATATATGTTGTCCATTACCCCCATTCCTTTTCTAAACCCTGTCTGATTCTGTGACTCGATCTTTTTTTCTTCAACTTCTATCTTCAATCTCTC
>NC_046657.1:46059115-46065286 GCF_010883055.1 Belonocnema kinseyi
AATGAAAGAATGCACGTGAAAAAGGTAAATGGGGGTATAAAGAAAGTGAAAGAAAAAGGAAACGGAAGTCGCTTAGATTAGAAGCGTGAAAATTGTAAGTAAAAGCTTTCGTTCGCTCGCTCACTCGCTTGCTAACAAGTGCTAAATTGCGCTATCGCAGGAAATAGAAATAAGGAACTAGATATAAGACTTTATGTAAATAGTTGTAAATAATTGTATATATAGAAAGGATAAGATTGTAAAAAATATATAGATTTAAACGGAAAGATTGTAAGGAATGGAAGTCATGTAAACCCTTAGGGGACACATTATGAATAAAGAAGTTCGTCTTTTTGTAGAACATCAATCTTATTGGTTAAAAATTAATCTTTTGAACATAGAATTTTTTTATAACGAAAAAATAGTCCTTTTAAAATTTAAACTAAAAACAACATAATTCCCTTCCTGATCGATTCAGCGACTTGAAGTGCAGAATCTGCCTAATGTTAAATGGATTCGATCTTCTTTGAAATAATTTTTATAATAATGAGATTTTTTTTTAAATTAATTTTTTTAAACAGAAAATTCGACTATGACATTTTTGATAGAAAATTAATTTTTTAAATTAAAGTGTAATCATTCTTAGTTGAAAATCTAATTAATTGTTTTAAAATTTATGTATTTTGTTAAAAATTCGTCTTTTTTAATAGAAAATTAATCTTCCTGTTTGAACAGTTTTTCTTGCTGATTTAGGAGTCAATCTTTTTTCTGATAATTCTTTTTTTTTAATTAATTTATTGATGTGAAAATTTAACTTTTCATTTTTAATTTAAAATTTATTGATATTTGTAATTGCACTTCTTTAAGTTGAAAATTATTTTTTTAACTAAAAACTTAACTATCCCATTTTTTGTTGAATATTAACCTCATAATTGAAGCTTCATCTGTTTCGGTGTAAAACGAACCTTTTTGATTGAAAATTGACCTTTTTTACTTAATAATTATATTTTTTAATTTTTCTGTTTTGGTAGAAAATTAATCCTTTTGGTTTAAAATCGACCTTTTTGCGTTAAAATTGAACTATTTGGAAAAAAATTTATCTGTTTTGATACAGTATTTAGAAATTAGGAATTTTGTTGAAAATTCGTCATTTTTGGTAGAAAAATAAAATTTTTAATTGAAATTATATCTTTTTTGTGAGGATTCTATTATTATGTGAAAAATTCCTTTTTTGGTCAAAAATTAATTTATTTATAAAAAAAGTCGAATATACCATTTTTGATAGAAAAATCAAATTAAAAAAATGGATCTTTTTTTGTTAAAAATATAATTCTTTTAAACCATCTTTTTAGAGAATTGATATTTGAAATTAAAAATTGATCTTTTTTGGTTGTAAATTCAACCATTTGTTTCAAAATGCACATATTTCGATGAAAATTCGTGTTTTTGGTAGGAAAATGGTATTCTTGGTTGAAAATTTATTTTCGTGATTAAGAACAAAACTATTAAGTTGCACATTCCTTTTTTTTAAAATTAAATTCTTCAACTAAAAATTTTACTATCCCACTTTCAGTGTAAAATTGAAATTTTGAATTACAAATTGATATTTTCGTGTTGAAAAATCAATTATTTGTTTCAAATATCGCCTTTTTGTATATAAAATTAATCTTCTTGGTTAAAAATTCATCTGTTTGTTTGAAACCTAAACTATGTATTATCAAATTTATCAATTTTAATAAATTTCAATTAATTTGTTGAAAATTTAATTGTTTATTGTTAAATATTAATTCTTTTAATTCATTTATTCATATTTTAAATTAAAAATTTATCTTATTCGGTTGAAAACCCCAATATTAGTTTGAAAATTTATCTTTTAATCTTTTAAGTATATTTATAATTGAAAATTAATTTTTTTAGTTGAAAACTCGTTTTTTTGGTAGAAAATTAATTTCCTGTGTTAAAATATTATCTTGATAATTGAGGATTGAACTATTTTCTTGATTTTTTTTTATGAAAAATTAATGCCTTTAAGGAAAATTTTCATTATGTCATTGTTGGTTGAAAACTAATCATCGTTTGTGGAGAATTAATTTTATGGGTAAAAAATTAATCCGTTTTTTCGAAAAAAAATTTTATCGCTGAGAGATTCTGTTAAATAATGTATAGAACCAGCTTGATTTTAAGTAAATTCTATCTTATTCTAAATACTTTTTATAATTTTGTTCGTGGCTCGAATATTAATTTAGTTGAAAAAAATTTACATCTGTATAAGGTTTCTTACAATTTATAATAATAAATTTCGTACAAACAGATGATTTGAAAAATAACAAAAAAGGAATAAAATAATAAAAAACTTAATATAATTACATATAAGTAACTTAAAAAATAATTTGTAAAAAACTTTTCCGATTGAAAATTGTTTCATTAAATAAAAAATTGATGACAAACTTTTTCGACTACATTGGTATTGTTTTCCCAATTGTACTTCTTTAAAATAAAATAATGTTTGAAGATTACTGCAAGATTTATCAATTGTTCTTAAGAAAATTAAACAAAATTTAAATTTAAAAATAGGTAATTTTCATTTTTTATTAGTTCCAACTAAGATATTAATCAAAAAATAATGCTTATAATTGTAAAACTGCGTACCTACAAGATATTGCGAAATGACTTAATTAGTTTCAATTCACCTGACTTTATTCATGTATTTATTTTAAAAAAAAATCTTTAATAGAAAATTAATCTTTGTGATTGAAAATTCATCTTTTTGGATAAAACATCTACTGTTTGATTGTGCTAAATAATGTGTAGAACCTGCCTGATTTTAAGTGAATTATATTTTGTTTTAAATATTTTTTTATAATATTGTTCTTGCATTGAAAATTCTATTATTTATTTTAGAAAATTTTTTAAATAGAAAATTAATCTTTGTGTTTGAAAATTCGTCTTTTTTGTTAAAACTTTTACTATTTGGTATCAACTTCATCTGTTTTACTTAAAATTTGAAATAATCTGTAAACAGTTGCATTTTCTTGATTGAATATTAACTTTTATAAACTAAATACTGAATTATTCTATTTTTGTTTGAAATTTGATATTTTAAAATAAAAATCTATCTTTTCATTATAAAATTATTTTATAGGTGAAAAATTAATGTTTTTTTTTTTTTTTTATTAAACTTAACATGGATGTCCAAATTCGATTTTTTTGTCTTAGATCGGAAAAAACGTCGTGCATAATTTACTATCAAACAATTTTAATCGCTGAGAGATTCTGCTAAATATAATGTGTAGAACCTACATGATTTTAAGTAAATTCTATTTTATTTTAAATACTTTTTATAATATTGTTTTTGCATTGAAAATCAATTTAGTTGAAAATTCTAATATTTATTTTAAAAAAAAGTTCAATAGAAAATTAACCTTCGTCATTAAAATTTGATATTTTTTATTGAAACTTCATCTTTTTAGTTAAAAATTATTTTATGGGTGAAAAATTATTCTGTTCTTTATTATTTTTAACATAGATGTCCAAATTCGATTTGTTCTCATAATCAGAAAAAACGTCTTGCATAATTTACTATAAAAAATGTTAATCGCTTAGAGATTCTGCTATATAATGTGTAGAACCTACATGATTTTAAGTAAATTCTATTTTATTTTAAATACTTTTTATAATATTGTTTTTGCATTGAAAATCAATTTAGTTGAAAATTCTAATATTTATTTTAAAAAAAAATTCAATAGAAAATTAACCTTCGTCATTAAAATTTGATATTTTTTATTGAAACTTCATCTTTTTAGTTAAAAATTATTTTATGGGTGAAAAATTATTCTGTTCTTTATTATTTTTAACATAGATGTCCAAATTCGATTTGTTGTCATAATCAGAAAAAACGTCTTGCATAATTTACTATAAAAAATGTTAATCGCTTAGAGATTCTGCTATATAATGTGTAGAACCTACTTGATTTTAAGTAAATTCTATCTTATTTTAAATACTTTTTATATTACTGTACTTGGATTGAAAATCAATTTAGTTGAAAATTCTATTATTTGTTAAAAAAGATTTTTTTTAATAGAAAATTAATCTTTATGATTGAAATTTTATCTTTTTTGTTAAAACTTTTACTATTTGGTGTCAAATTTGCCTGTTTTGGTTAAAATTTGTAATAACCTGTAGAAAATTTCATTTTCTATATAGAATATTAACTTTTATATACTAAAAAATTATTTTATTCTATTTTTGTTTAAAATTTTATATTTTTTATTGAAACTTGATCTTTATTATTTAAAACTGAAATTATTTGTTTGAAAATTGTTTTTTTTATAAATATAAAACTTCTCCCTTGAAAACTTATCTTTTTGATTGAGAATTCAACTATTTTGTTGTAAGTTCTTTTTTAGTTGGTCAAAAACTAATTTCTCGTTGACCATTGGGTGATAATGAAATTGCCCGTAAAGTTTTTGTAGTACATTTTCGTAACTTCTCATAGCAAAAAATCATATTTTATAGATTTTTGAAAATATATGAATGATTTACATTAAAGTGGCAAAAATTATCTAATTCTGCGACCAGCAGTTCGTTCTTGTATTCTAAAATTAATTCCTAACCTCAAAATCTCAAAAAGTTGTTATCGCATTTTACACCAGTAATGAACTTTAATGACAAAACTTATAACAACTGTCATGCTTCGTAGGAATATTACTTAAAGTTAACGTTTATATTAATAACAAAATAATAGCTTAAACATTAACTTATAATTAAAATTATACTCTCCCTACCGATAGAAATCTCAGAGTATATGCTAAAGGTTATCAAGGCTCTAAGAAGCTCTGAGAAATTCTCCGCAGGCACTCAGGTAAATATATTTAATGGTCCAGATAGCTCGTTTAAATGCTTTAAAGGCTTTAAAATGTCCTTTCCGAAATTGAAATAAAAATACGATCGTAAATAGCAAGCAGAAACACTGTATTGCGGCGGTATGGGTGGCAAGGTGGTGGTAAAGCAGAAGCGATGATTCGTACTATCGACCTTGAATTTCGATTCGATTATTATTCCCAACAGTGATCCAAAAATACTTGCGCATGCTTGAACTGTGCGGCGCTCATTGGCTCTACTTCGCGTACGTATTTAAAAATCAAGTACGGGCGCGCACCGTAGCCAAGGAGAATCACTCAAATCCAACCAAGCGCAGATCAGGACAGCTCCGTCGGGATCATTAACTTCAAGAAAACACGTGTAACGTTCCATTTCTGTCTGACTCATGGTGACTCACGGATGTCTCTGTCGCACCCACTGACGCCTCGTGTCACACGCATATAGCAATGAAATCGAGTATTGTGACAATCGAAATCGACAATATCGTTCAGAGATTTTATATCAAGGATTCAACTGCTTAGTTTACATATATCTTTTGTTGAGAATTAGTACTTTTTAGTAGAAAATTAATCTCCTTGATTGAAAATGAACGTTTTTTTAAAATGAGAATCCAAATATTTCGTATTTAGAAAATTTTTCGCTTTGTCACAAAAATTCAAACATTTTGTGATGAATTCAATTGTATTGTGCAAATTCTGCTTTCTTATTGAAAATTAATTTTTTGAAATGAAAATTAAACTATTCTATTTTTTGGTTGAAATGTATATTTTTTATTCAAAAAGTATTTATTTGTTTAAAAATTGATGTAAATCAAAAAAAAATCGGAATCGGCTGCTGCTTGATTAATTATGTACTTTTTTGTTGAAAATTTATATTTTCTGTTAGAAAATTCCACATTTTGTAGAAAATTTAATTATGGTAGAAAATTCGATCTCTTTGTTGTAAATAGTGTTTTTTAATGAAAATTATTTTTTTCAATGCAAAAATTTGACTATTCCATTTTTGGTTATTATTGGACCTTTTTTAGTTTGAAAAATCTTTCATTTAGTTTAAACTTTACGGAAATTTTTTCAAATTCATCTTTTTGTAGAAAATTAATTTTCTTCATCGAAAATTCAATTATTTGCTCAAAAAATCACTCATTTTGTTGGAAACCGTCCTTCTTGGAAAAAATCGATTATTTCGTAAAAAATTCAACTGTTTTATCGAAAATTCGTTTTTCTTAATGGAAATGACTTAAGTTTTTAAAATAAAAATGTGAATATTTTATTTTTGTTAAAAACGAATCTTATCTTTCAAGTTTAAAAATTT
>NC_046657.1:46065386-46183766 GCF_010883055.1 Belonocnema kinseyi
TCAACATTTGTGTTGAAAATTCATATTTTCGGGTAGAAAATGTAACTGCATTTAGAAAATTTGTGTTTTTATCTTAAATATCTTTTAGAAAATATAATTATTTAATAGTTTTATTGTGCTTTTTTGTTGGATTTTTAATTTAATCAATAGGTAGAAAATTCAACTCTTTCGTTGAAAATGCGTTTTTTCTTTTAATTCATTTTGTAAAATAAAAACTTATCTTTCCCATTTTTGTTTGAAAATGGATTTTTTTGTTTAACCAATTCAACCACTCAGTTTGAAAGTTATGTATTTTGTCAATCTTTTGGTTTAAAAGTAAACTTTTTTTGTAAAATTCATATTTTTGGGTTAGAAATTCAACTTTTTTGTTCAAAATCCGGGTTCTTATTGCAAAAATAAATTTTTCAAACGAAAATCTAACTATTCCACTATTGGTGAATATTCTATCTTTTTAGTTAGGCACGAAAAAACATTAATAGACAAAAGTTTTTCACCCAAAAAGGATGTACAAATTTATTATTGATAACTTTCAGATAAGACGATTAGACTTTCTTTTAATCCTAAAAAATAGGCTTATAATTTAAAAAATATATATTTTTGAAAAAACAACACAAGAGACGAACAAAGTGAAATGAGAAAAATTGTTTAACAAAACGAATATCTACAATATTTTTATAAACTCTTGTGATAAAAATATATTGAAAATAAACAAATTAAGTTTCTGGCAAAACAATACAAATTAAGAAAATGTTCAATAGCATATTTTTTTAAATAGGATACGCACTTAATTAAAATATAAAAATAAGACGCTCGAAATACTTTGTTTTCAATGTTAATGCATATTATGGATTGGAATAATATATATTTATCGAAATGATAAACATTTTGTGGATAGCTAAGAATCAAATTTAATGCAAAATAAGAAACAAATATTAGAATAATCTTTAAAAATAAAATTTTTACATTATTTTGCAATATCTAAACAACTAACATCAAGTTCGAAGCACGAGATACGTGTTCAGAATGTGTTCGTTAAAGCCGAAGGAGCTTTAACGAAAGAGAATTCACAATCACCAAATTTCACTTGTCGATTCTTTGACCTTTAATTTTTAAAAGTCCTTGGTAAAAATGGGAGAGCGAAGAATACCGAGCGCGAAGCGCAAGATGCACATATTATTGAACGCGAAGCGCGAGATTCGACAGTCGCGCTCCAAGTGCACTCAAACGTTTGGAGAAAAATGGTCTTTTTGCCTTAGAAATTAAAAAAATTTAATTTTTGGTTTAGAAATCATTCATCTTATTGAATAATAATTTTTAGGTTGAATGTAAATTTTCGGATTGAAAATTTAATTGTTATGTGGAAAATTGGTCTTTTTGCCTTAAAAATTCAAAAATTTAATAGAATATTCAAACGTTTTGTTCACAATTCTTTTTTTATTGACAATTAATTTTTTCAATAAACAAAAATTTCACTCCTTTGTACAAAGTGTGTATTTTTGTGTTGAAAATTTAATTTCAATTAGCAGAATCAATTCATTTATATAATTTCAAGAAAGTAAGGAAAAAACTTTCAAGTATTTTTTAAATACCACTGACTTGTTTGAACAATAATTATTTATTTAAACGATTTTTCCCCTGTGAGTCGCAAGAATTTTGAAAAGTTGCATGGCTGGCATCATGATCTTTTTTTTGCAAACTCCTTTTTTTAGAAGTTTAATTTTTTTTCTGGTTATAAATATTTGTTTTTGTACTTAAAATTTAACTATTCCTTTAAAAATTAACTTTTCTGTTTGAAGTTTTATCAGTTTAGTTCAAAGTTCATTTATTTAGTTAGAATTTTTTTAAATTTAGAAATGAAAATATTTGCTTGAAAATTCATGTTTATTTTTTTTATTTTCAAAAAATTCGTCTTTTTGGTGAAAAAATTAGATGCTTGCTTGAAAATACATCTGTTAGATTAAAAATTCACTTTTTTATTAAAACCTCGCCTGTTTTGGTAAATAATAATTCTTCTTGCTTTAAAACTCGTGTTCTTTTAGTAGGAAATTAATGTTCTTACTTTAAAATTAATATTTTCAGTTGAAAATCCAACTACATATTTGGTTGAAAATTAATTTTTTCCTATGAAGACCTTATAATTTTAGTTGGAAATTCATTTATTTGGTTAAAAAATCCTGTGTTTGATTAAAAAATGGACATTTTTTGTATAAAATTAATTTTTCTTTCAAAATTTATTTTTTTTCTTGTTAAAAAGTTTAGAATTTTTTCAAATTTGTTGTTGTTGTTGAAAATGTACATTTCAAACTGCAAATTTTAATTTTTTTGAAAATTAGTCTCTTTTGATATAAATTCAATCTTCTGGATTGAAAGTCAAACTTCATTGGTAAAAAATTAGCTAATTGGTTAAAAATATATTTGTTATAATAAATTTGTTATGTCATTAAAAGTTCAATTATTTAGTTGCAAACTCTCCTTTTTGGTAGGAAATAATTTTTATTGTTTGAAAATGTATCTTTTTGGTTGAAAATGTAACTATTATATTGAAAACTCGTTCTTTTTTTGTTGCAAGTTAATTTTAATAACTGAAAATTTAACTTCTTCATTTTTTATTGCTAATTTATCTTTTTTAGTTAAAAAATTTACATTTTTGGTGAAACTTAAACTATATGGTTACAAATGCATCTACTTTGTTAAAAATACAAAACTTTTCCTTGAGCAGACCGAATTCTGTTGGAATTTCCTTTAAGTTGTAATATTTCTAGATTTATTTATTTTTTTTTTTGCTATTTAACTGTTTACAATTCTTGTGACTTATAAGGAGAAACAACTGTTTAAATAAATAATAATTGTTTTAAAAAGTCAGAGGCATTTAAAATATACTTGAAAACACTACATATTGATTAAAAATTATTCATTTGGAAAAATTTCCAAAAAATACCGGCTTTAGCTTAATTATCAACCGAATTTCATGAATTTTTATTTCACTTTGTTGCAATTATGTAAATAAATTGCTTTGGCTAATTTAAATTAAATTAATCAATGATTTCATAATGCGAGTTTCTCTAACTTGCCATAATCTCATAACAATGCCGAGTTCATTCGTTCCGGATAATTCGACTTGCTCCGGGGTGTCCGCCGTCTGGGGTGGACAGCTAACACTGAGCGTCACTGCTATTGTTCTCACGTTTTTTGATTTTAAAATAAAATAAAAACATTTTATCAAAAAACCGACTTTGCTTGCTCCAAGATATGCTTATTTAGATGAAGTATGCCCAAAATTAATACAAAAATATTCAACCGTGCGGCCCCGAAATTCAGAACCGATTACACATTCTGATAAAGGCTTTAAGTTTATTTTTTTTGTTGAGAATTCATATTTTCCGGATGGAAATCTAACTATTTTGTGGAAAATTTTAAATATTTGGTAGAAAATTAAATTTTGTGGTAAATTTTGTTGTCAAAAACTGATCATCTTAAGTTTAAAGATTCAACAATGTGTTTAAAAATGTATGTATTTCAATACAAATTAATGTGTTTTTTATTTAAAAAATAATCTTCTGGTTTGAAAACGAACTATTTTTTCTGTAAGGGATTGATATTTCTGGTTCAAAAAATGAACCAACTTCGGAGAAAACTGGTCTTTTTGGTTTGTAAATCTAAAAATTTGATAGACAATTTAATTACTTTAACAAATTTTCATTATTTTTGTGAAAATTTCAAATATTTTGTTGAAAATCCTATTTTTTGAAAATTAATTATTTTAATGCGTGTTACATTATTTCATAATTTATTAAAAATATATCTTTTTAGTTTCAAAAAATAAACTAATTGCTTTCAAATTTATGTATAGCTTGTTGAAAATTCTTTTTTTTTTGTAGAAAATTGAAATGCTTTGTTGCCAATTGTTTTTTTTTTTTGAAGATGCATTCTTTCAATGACAATTTAATTATTCCATTTTTATAATCGCTTTGATAAAAAATTCAACTATTTGGTTCTAAATGTATGTAGCTTTTTGAAAATTAATCTTCTTAATCAAGACTTCAAGTGTTTGGTAGAAACTTCAAATATTTTGTTATAAATGGTGTTTTTTTTGCAAATTAATTTTTTTTAATGGAAAATTTGACTATACCATATTGTTCATATTTGATCTTTTTTAGTTAAAAAATCGAATTATTTAGTTAAAACTTTATGTAAATTATTTGAATGTAATCTTTTTTGTAGAAAATTAATTTTCTAGATCCAGAAATCCATTATTTGCTAAAAAATTTACTTATTTTTCTTAAATCCGCCCTTTTTGGTAAAAAAAAAAGTAAATTATATCGTCGAAAATTCCTCCGTTTTGGCTAAAATTCGTTTTTCTTCATTGAAAATTAAGGTTTTTAAAATAAAAATTTAATTATTTTATTTTTTGTTGAAAATTCACTTTTTTTGGGAGACTTAAATAATTGATTAAAGTATGTATCTCTTCAAATTAATATTCTTAATAAAAAATTCAAGGGTTTGGTGAAAAAATTCTATGAAATTATGTAGCGGATTTTTTTTTTTTTTTTTAATCTTCTGGTATGAAAACGAACTTTTTGATTAAAAATGTATATTTTCGGGTTAAAAATGCCAACTTTTTGAAAATAATGTTTCTTTTTGGCTTGAAATTTTAACAATTTGGTGAAATATTCAATCAATTATTAGAAAATTTAATATTTTGGCACATTTTTGGTTTAAAAGTAGAATTTATTTGATCATTCATATTTTCGAGTTGAGAATTCAACTGTTATGTTGAGAAACCTCTTTTTTGATTGAAAACTTTTTTTCAATGAAAATTTAACGATTCCATTCATGGTTATTATTGGATTTTTAATTTAAAAATTCATCTACTTCATTGACATTGTACGTATTTTGTTGGGAATTTGGGATTTTTAGTTGAAAATTAATCCTCTGTTTGAAAAATGAACTATTTCAATAAAAAATATTATTTTAGGTTTGAAAATGTTAAGATAAAAAAATGGTCTGCTTGGCTTGTACATTTAACGATATGGTGAACAATTCAACTGATTTGGTAGAAAATTAAATTATTTGGTAGAAGTCCCCTCTTTTATCAATAATGCGCTTTTTAATTGAAATTTAATGTTGTTAAATAGAAAGTTTACTCTTTTATTTTTAGTTAAAAATAGATCTTTTTAGTTTCAAATTTTAAATTTTGGTTAAATGTTATGTATTTTGTTTAGAATTTGTGTTTTTTTAGTATAGAATGAATCTTCTGGGTAGAAAATTTACTAATTTAAAAAAATCCAATTATTAGGTACAAAATTCAATAATTTTTACAAAATCCAGTTATTGGGTAGACAAGCCAACTGTTTTGTTCTAAATTAAACTTTTCTAGTTTAAAAATTCAATTATTTAGTTCAAAAGTTATGTAATTAATTGAAGAATTTGGTAAAAAATGCAATTACTTGGTAGAAAATTAAACAATTCAGTACAACATTAAATTATTTGATAGAAAAGTCCACTGTGTCATTAAAAATTTCTTTATTTTGTTGAGAATTTGTGTTTTCAGAACAAAATTATTCTTCTGAATTTAAAATAAAATGTTTTTCTCTAAAACTGAACGATTTAGTAGAAAATTCAATCATTTTTTGGAAAAAATAATTTTGTTTGTAAAAATATTTTTTATTATTATCAAACATTTTGTTAATAAATCTTGGTTAAAAATTCAATTATTGGGTTGAAAACGCAGCTGTTTTGTAAAAAGCTCGGTTTTTTGGAAGAAAAAATTCGAAGCATCAATTTAAGAATAATTCTTTCGGGTAAAAAATTTAATTATTTAGTAAAAAATTCAATTAATTGGTAGAAAAATAAATTGTTTGGTATAAAGAGTCAACTCTTTTGTGAAAAAAGAATTTTTTTAAATTAAAAATTAATTTTGTTAAATAAAAGTTTTACTTTTCTTTTCAAAGTTGAAAATATATATTTTTCGTTTAAAAATTCCATTTTTTGTTAAAAATGTAAGAATTTTGTTGAGGAATTATGTTTTTTAATATAAAATTACGTTTCTGGGTTTAAAAAAAACCAATTAGGTGAAAATTTAACTTTTTTGTCGAAAATTCTGATAGAAAGTTAAATTGTTTGGTAGAAAATTTAAATTTTTTTAGAAAATCCAATTATTGGCTAGAAAAGTCAATTGTTTTGTTGTAAATTGATCTGTTTTATTTTAACAATTTAATTATTTAATTTAAAAGTTATGTAATTAGTTGAAAATCCTTTTGATAAAGAAAAGTAATCTTTTAGTTTGAAAATTATAACTTATTTGTTAAAAATGAATCTTTTTGGCTTGGAAATTTAAAAATTAGGTAGTTCTTAGTTAATTTATAGAATACCTTTTTGAATATTTCAGAATAAAACCTATGTTAATGATAAAAAATACTAAAACATAATTGTATATACGGAGGCACAATGTTAAAATTGTGTTTGTTCACAATTTTATGTCGAAAGAAACAAAAAGGAACGTAACTAAAGATTCGTTAAGTTTCTTTTCGTTCTTTTCTTTATAAATTATAATTATAATATAATCTTTTAATATTTATTTAGATTGATCTTTGTTTTCAGTCGAATAGTTTTTAAAATATCGAAATAATTGGCAAATAAAAAAATGGCCTTCAAATTCTTTTGAATTCCTGTGTGAAGATATATTAGACAATCGAGAAAATGCAGTTTGAAACAGGTGTTATCTGGTTCTCCTAAATGCAGAAATAGACATTAGCGAAGAAAATGAACTTTCACCTGGACTTGAACGGCCGGCCGGCACCAGCGAAGCGGACCCGTTTGTTAACAGCTTTTGATTTTCTGATTTAAGGTGGTCCAAGCAAGCCATTACCAGCGACGATAGAGATTAAGATAATTTGATGATTGTCTTTATCTCTCTGAAAGAGGAGAGAAATTTGCCTGTTTTGAAAAGGCTGTCTCGACAGACCCGTTAATGGGCATGATTGTGTCCAGTCCAGACCAGGTCCAGACGTGAAGGAGATTTCTTCAAGGGTGGTGGCGGACACAATTGTGTGGTTTCGCCAGTAAGACTTGGCTCTATCTTGTCATGCCATTGGTCAGCTTGCCCTTCCGAGTGGAGTTAGTCTTCTTAAGGCAACACAGTCAAAATGCCGATACCCAGAAGTTCCGAGGTGGTAGGAAGATTGCCGCCATCATTGTTCAGGTGATAGACGCTGTCGCCATTTTATGGCGCTAGTACTGCGCTCGGCAGCACTACTCGACACCTGGCTGGCCTCTTCTATTCTTAAGCAGGTTACTCGCAGGTTCACAGGTTCACAGGTTATTCTAGTTGTAGGTATAATTTAATAAACAGAGATTCCGATAAGGTCCGTTTTTCCTTTTACTCGATTTTATGCTCTTAAGCTGCTTCTTCATTTTCTTTTTCTTCTTCTTCTCCTTCTTTTTGTGTACAGATTATAAAGGGACCATTCCGAACTTAATGGGATTACAATCTTGCAAATTTCGTTACTTACTTTTACTTTCGCTTTTTTACTCAAAATATATTGCAGAATTATATTTGTGATAGAGGAACATCCACATCTTAGGTGATATTCTAATTACTGGGGGGGGGGGGGGGGGGGGGGGGGGGGGTGACGTTACGTAGAAGGAGAGTCGCAGAAGTTTCGTAACACTATTTACGTAAATTTTTAATCAAGCATTCGAATTTTAAAAAAATGCACATTTTTAACCAAAAGTGCAATACTGACATTTTCTTTAAAAAACATTAATATTCAGTAAAAGAAAAAGGAATTTTTTAGAACCAAGTTTTATTTTGTGTCAAAAATATCAGTCTTCCGCGAAATAATTAAATTTTAATTGAAAAAATTATTTATTAATAAAAAGACAGGAATTTCGATAAAACAGTTGAATTTTCTACTCATTAATTAAAATTTCATCTGAAAAAATTAATTTTTAATAAAAGAACAGGATTTTTTAAACGAAAAAGTTTAATTTTGTATCAAAATATTCAACATCCTGCGAAATAATAAAAATGTTATTTAAAAAAATTTATTTCCGGTGCCAAACAAGATTTTCAACAAAACATTTGAATTTTATACAATTTAATTAAATTTTCAATTAAGAGAATTAATTTTTGACAAAAGAACAAGATTTTTTCCGGAAAAGTTTAATCTTGTGTCAAAAAATTCAACTTTCTGCGAAATTTAAAAACTTTTATTTAAAAGTTTCAATTTTCGATGAAAAAGCAGGAGTTTGATACAAATAGTTAAACTTTCTGAAACAAAATATCAATTTTTAACCAAAAATGCAATAATTAAATTTTCTTTACAAAACAGTTCAATTGAATTAAATATTCACTTGAGAAAATGAGCATTTAATAAAAGAACAGGATTTTTTTGAAAAGTTTAATATTGTGCCAAAAAATTAAGAAAACAGTTGAATTTTTTTAAACAAAATATGAATTTTTAAATAAAAATTCAATAATTAAATTTGCTTCACAAATAATTAGTATTCGATCAAAGAAACAATAATTTTTAATAAAAAACTTAGATTTTGTGCCTAAACAAATTAATTTGCTACGAAATAATTAGGTTTTCATTTAAAAAAATTAAGTTTGAATTAAAAAAAATTTTTTTTACGAAATAGGTAATTTTGGGACCAAATTATTAAATTTAAAAAAATTCATTTTTAATAAAAAAATATGACTTTTAGCTATAAGTTTTAATTTTGTACCAATTAATCAAATTTTTATTTAAAAAAATTAATATTTAATGAAAAATCAGGATTTTTAACGAAAAAGTTGAATTTTGTGCCAAAAATTTGAATTTTCGGCGAAATAATTAATTCTCCACTCAAAACAATTATTTTTTAATAAACTAATTATATTTCCTAACAATTAATTAAATTTTCATTTTAAGCAATTTAAATTTTGCATGAAAGAACCGGATTTTTTCACTGAAAAGTCGAATTTTGTTACAAAAAATGCAATATTTTGCAAAATAATGAAATTTTTATTCAAAAACATTAATTTTTAATGAAAAAATAGGATTTTTGTCAAAGCAGTTAAATTTGGTGCAAGTTAAATAAGATTTAATCAGGGACTAATAATTTATAATATAAGTACAGCATTTTTAACAGAACTGGTAAAGTTTCTACCATATAATTCAACTTTGTATTAAATACTTTAATTTTCTACAAAAAAGGACGAATTTTCAATAAAATACATACATTTTTAACTATATAGTGGAATTTTTGAACTGAAAAAGGTACATTTTTAACCAAGAATGGAATAGTTAAATTTTTATTTTAAAGAAACTAGTTTTTAATCTTAAAAAAACAGCATTTTTAACAAAATAGCGGAATTCCTTATGAAATAATTGTTTTTTTTTCAAATCGTTTGATGTTTTTTACAAAATAATTGTATTTTATATGAATTTATTGAATTTTCAACAAAAAAAAGGTTACTTTCAACCCAGAATATTAATTTTCCACTAAAAGAACACGAATTATTAACAAAAGGCAGAAATTATTAACCCAACAGTTAAATTTTCAATGAAAAAATAATAATTTTTTAACAAAATCGATGTATTTTTAACAGAATACATCAGTTTTGAACTAAATAGTTGAATTTTTAAGCAAAATGCAAGAAAAGAAATATTTTTTTAAGTAGTAAATGAATTTTCAACCCAATAGTTGAATTTTGAAAGTGAATATGTTATTTTCAATTTAAAAGGCATTAACTTCTAATAAAAATAAACCAAATTTCAACAAAGCAGTTGAATTTTCCACCAAATATTAGTATTTTCTATTAAGTTGATGAATTTTCATACATATTTTACCAAATATTTGAATTTAAAAAAAAAATGATTTTTGAACATAAATAATTTAATTAAGTTCTCAATCATTCAAATTAGTATTAAAAAAAAAAGATTTTAAAAAAAAAAGTTTAATTTTTTGCAAAGTAATTAAATATTCAGCAAGAAAATGTTTCTAAATGAAAAGCAGAATTTTTAATAAAACAGTTGAAATTACCACCAAATAATTAGGTTTTTTTTTTTAATTTGATTTTTAAGGAAAGAACAGAATTTTTAACAAGGTAGTTAAAGTTTTTACCAAATTATTCAGTTTTCTATCAAATAATTCAATTTTCTACGAAAAAGGACGATTTTTCAATAAAATACGTACATTTTTAACCATATATTTGAGTTTTTACGCTAAAAAAAGATTAAGTTTAAATGTTTTAAAATTTCATTTTGTTTGGAACCTAAGTTTATTTTTAACTTCACTTCATCGTAAACTTGAATTAATTAGAAACTTGGTTTAATATTGGACTTAAATTCATTTAAAAATGGAAATTGCCTTAAGCTCGCATTACTTTAAAATTCGATTTTATATACAACCGAAGTTTTTTTTTTAATCTGACTTCATCGTAAAATTGAATTAAATATAAACTTGATTCAGTGTTGGGGTTAAATTTATTTTAAACTTGCAATCGCCTTAAGTTTGAATGGCGCTTTAAAGTTTTATTTTGTATTGAACCTAAGTTTGTTTTTAACTTTACTTTATCGTAAACTTGAATTAATTAGAAACTTGATTTAGTATTGGACTTAAACTTATCTTTTTAAACTTGAAATCGCCTTTAACAAGAATTACTTTAAAATTTGATTTTGTATAGAACAGAAGTTTTTTTTAACTTGACTTCAACGTGTGCTTGAATTCATCATAAACTTTTTCAATATTATACTTAAATTTATTTTTTAAATCTTGAAATCGCCTTTGACAAGAATTACTTTAAAATTTAATTTTCTATTGAACCGATTTTGGTTTTAAACTTGACTTTGTCCAGAACTTGAATTATTTATAAATTTTATTCAGTTTAGGGCTTAAATTTATTTTAAACTTGAAATCGCCTTAAGCTTGAATTACTTTAAAATTTGATTTTGTATAGAACCGAAGTTTTTTAATCTGACTTCATCGTGCACTTGAATTCATTATAAACTTGATTTAGTATTGAACCTAAATTTATTTTAAACTTGAGTTACTTTAAATTTTGATTTTGTATAGAACCGATGTTTTTTTTTAATATGACTTTATCGTGTACTTGAATTAATTATAAACTCGATTCAGTGTTGGGCTAAAATACATTTTGAACTTGAAATCGCCTTAAGTTTAAATTGCTTTAAAATTTTATTTTGTATTGAACCTAAGTTTGTTTTAAATTTGACTGCATCGTGAACTTGAATTAATTAGAAACTTGATTCAATATTGAACCTACATTTATTTTAAGCTTGAATTACTTTAAAATTTTATTTTGTATAGAACCAAAGCTTTTTTTTTAATCTGACTTCATCGTGCACTTGAATTAATTATAAACTTAATTCAGTGTTGGGCTTAAATTCATTTTAATCTTGAAATAGCCTTAAGCTTGAATTACTTTAAAATTTGATTTTGTATATAACAGAAGTTTTTTTTAATCTGACTTGATCGTGCCTTTCAATTAATTATAAACTTAATTCAGTGTTGAACCTAAATTTATTTTAAACTTGAATTACTTTAAATTTTGATTTTGTATAGAACCGATTTTTTTTAATATGACTTTATCATATACTTGAATAAATTATAAACTTGATCCAGTGTTGGGCTAAATTATATTTTAAACTTGAAATCGCCTTAAGTTTAAATTGCTTTAAAATTTTATTTTGTATTGAACCTAAGTTTGTTTTAAATTTGACTGCATCATGAACTTGAATTAATTAGAAACTTGATTCAATATTGAACCAAAATTTATTTTAAACTTGAATTACTTTAAAATTTGATTTTGTATAGAACCGAAGTTATTTTTTTTTAATCTTACTTCATCGTGTACTTGAATTAATGAGAAACTTGATTCAATATTCGACTTAAATTTATTTTAAACTTCAAATTGCCTTAAGCTTGAATTACTTTAAAATTTGATTTTGTATTGAACCGAAGTTTTTTTTAAACCTGACTTCGTCGTGAACTTGAAATAATTAGAAACTTGATTCAGTGTTGGACCTAAATTTATTTTCATCTTGAAATCACCTTGAATTTGAGTTAGTTGAAGACTTTATTTTGTAACTGATGTTTGCCTTAGAGTTGAATTTATCCTGAACTTGAATTATCTGAACACTTAACATAATTTTAAAGGTAAATTTGCTTGAAACTGGACTTCACCTTGAACTTGAATTAGCTTAAAACTTGATTTCACATTTAACCTACTTTTAAAAAAACTTAATTTAATTTAAATTCTTGATTTCATATTAGATCTAAATTCTTTTTAAACTTAAGTTCATCTTGAACTTGAATTAGCTTAAAAGTCGAGTTGTTATTGTACTTAAATTCCGTTTAAACTTGAATTTACCTTGATGTTAAATTAGTTTAAGACTTAAATTCACACTGAATTTATTATTGCTTTAAAATGGAATTCAACTTGAACTTGAATTAGCTCAAATATTGATTCCTTGTTAAGCATAAATTTGTATTAATTTTGAGTTAACCTTGTACTTGAATTAGCCTAAAACTTGATATCCTTTCGGTCCTATTTTTTTTTTAAGCTGGACTTTATCGTGAAATTGAATTAATTTGAAATTTGATTTTATATCGGACTTAAAACTTTTTTATGTACCTTGTATTAGAATTTATTTTAAACTTGAATTCTTCTTGAATTCAAAGTAGTCTTATTTTAGAATTCCTGTAGAATTCAAATGCTTTATGAAAAATTCCTCTTTGAATTAAAAACTTTGAATTCCTTTTGTACTTGAAGTCATTTTAAACTTGAGTTTAGTTTCAACTTGAATTCATTTTCAACTGGAATTTAGTTGAAATTTGAATTTATGTTTAATTTGAATTTATCCTAAATTTATCTTAAACTTGAATTTATATTATTGCGGATTTTATGTATCCCAAATTCCTTTTAAAATTTTGAATTCGTCTTGCACTTAAATTCATTTTAAACTTAAGTTTATTTGAAACTTGAATTTATATTTAATTTGAATTTATATTAAAACTGAATTTAAGTATCCTAAATTCCTTTTGAATTGGAAATTTTGAATTTCTCTTGTACTTGAATTAATTTTAAACTTGATTTTAGTTTTAACCTGAATTCATTTTAAATTTGAATTTAGTTTAAGCTTGAATTTATTATAAACTTGAGTTTAATTTCAACTTCAATCCATTTTAAACTGGAATTTAGTTGAAACTTAATTTTATGTTTAATTTGAATTTATCTTAAACTTGAATTTATATTAATCCGAAATTTAAGTATTCCAAATTCCTTTAAAATTTTGGATTCCTCTTGTACTTGAATTCATTTTAAACTGGAGTTTAGTTTCAACTTGAACTTATGTTCTATTTGAATTTATCTTAAACTTAAATGTATCCTAAACTTGAATTTATAATAAACCGGAAATTAAGTATCCTAAATTCCGTTTGAATTTGATATTTGGAATTCCTCTTGTACTTGAATTCATTTTAAACTTGAGTTTAGTTTCAACTTAAATTTATGTTTAATTTTAATTTATCTGGAACTTAAATTGATCCTAAAATTGAATTTGTATTAAACCGGAATTTAAGTATCCCAAATTCCTTTTAAATTTAAAATTTTGAATTCCTCTCGCACTTAAATTCATTTTAAACTTGAATTTATCTTAAACTTGAATTGATATTAAATATGAATTCAAGATTGAGAAAAATTCAAATTAAACATAAATTCAAGTTTCAATAAATTCCAGTTTAAAATGAATTCAAGTTGAAACTAAACTGAAGTTTATAATGAATTAAACTTTAAACTAAATTCAAGTTTAAAATGAATTCAGGTTAAAACTTATCTCAGGTTTAAAATGAATTCAAGTACAAGAGGATTTCAAAATTTTCAATTAAGAAAAAAAATTCAATTCATAGAGTACTTAATTTTTTCTAAACTTGAATTCGTCTTAAACTCAAATTCTTTTAAAACTTGAATTTTTCTTGAATACAAATTTTGTAAATTATATTGTTCCTGAATTTATCTTAAACTTTTGATCACCTTAAACTTGAATTCATCTTACATTTGAATTCGTTAAAAACTTGAACGCTTCTTCAAATTCAATTACCTAAAACTCAATTTTCTATTACAACTGAATTTTTTTATACTGAAATTCGTCTTGAACTTGCAATAAATTTAAAACATGATGTCACATTGGTTTTGAATTACAATAAAATGTAAAATGAAACAAATATATATAATTAGTCTCAGGTTCAAAATTTTGAACTTTTGTTAAATTAATCTTGAACTTAAATTGATATTTTTCATGAAAGTAAATTACTTGCTTAAAAATTTCGATTTATTAAATTGATGGTATAGAAAATTTGTTATACATATTATTAAATAAATATATAAATAAAATTATTTAATATGGCCATGGGGTTATACACAGAATCCTTTCCTTATTTCTAAAACATTTGGACAAGAAGTAAAAAAAAACAACAGAATTGTTGCTATTATTTAAGAACCATTTACAATTCAAATTTCTATTTTAGAAATAAATTTTTACAAGATATAATGATATTCTTTTTCCAATGTATGATGAAAATGAATAAGCGGTTATACCCCATTTCATTTTTGATTTTCATGATCCCCAGAAGCAAATATCAGTAATAATACTAGTTTTTTCTTTCTTCATTATCGCACCACGTTAACGGAAACGTATTGCAATTTCGAGACCATAAAATGACCGTGCGGTTTACTGGGTCCAATGAACCGCACGGCCATTTTATGGTCGCTTAATTGAAAAACCTTTTAGTTCACATGTTTCGCTAGGTAAAATACGAAAAAATAGCACTATTACTGGTATTTGTGGAAGATCATCAGTCTCGAGGCTGAAATAGGGCATTCGCTACATCTTCTTTGGTGTGAAACGTGGCTGAACTATGACATTTTTGTTCACTATAATCTCTACTTCATTTCAATCATAAACTGGAAAAAGCATATCATAATATCTTACTGCAAAGATGAGACCATTCTGTCTTACTTTAAATCGATCGAAAGTAGAAGTGGTCTAATAAAATAAATATTTTTTATTTAAGATTGAAGTACTTACTCGTCGCAGAATAATTAATATCCCTGAAAATTATCATTATTTTAGAGGACACTGACAAGTTTTTCCTAAGTAGATTAATCTGCATAAGCGTTACATATCGTGTGTGCCCAATGGCAGATTGCCAGAACAAGGCATCAGGACGTCTGCGCGAGTAGTACAGCACCAAGAGAATTCTTTATACTCATCTGGTAATGTAAGAAAAATAGAAATTATATAATTTTTAAACATCAAATTAATTATCTTCTTCCTTATGAACGCCCATATAATATTACAGCATTCTTCGTCGTACGACTAGACTTTAAAGTTTGATAACTCGGTTGAAAATTGTGGAAAATTTTTTTTACAGTAGACAAGCCCTGAAATCTTATCTTTAATTTAAACCGAGGATATTAAAAAAATCTTTAAGGGTTCCCGAGTTATGACCAAAAATGTCCTAGCATCTCTGCGTCGGGGTTCAGTCCTTTTTCAACAAGTTTCCTGAGTTATAGCAGGCGTTGAATTTGAGGTATGAAATTCGAGATATTTTTTTTAAACTTCTCACTTAAAAAGTTCAAAAATATTCTTCACCCTTGAAATATCTGCGCACATTGTTTGTTCATATAATTTATTTATAAATTTTATAAGAATTATAGAATCACAATTTATCTCCACTTAGCAAGACTGACGATACAACTGTAAATAATTTAACAGAAAAAACTATTTCTTTGTGCCCTCAAGTGTTAACACAGTGAATTTGTTTACATAAATTGTTAATAAAATTAATAAAAATTTTTTTAAATGTCGTCAACAAATCTCACTGGCCATATAATTTGAGAAAAATAAGGAGAAAAAAATCTATTTCAGCCTTCAAATGTCTACACTGGAAATTTGTTTATCAAATTTGCCCCAATTTCTTTTTGATATTAACTATCCACGCTGGGCATTTTTTGTATGTCATTTCTTTTTTAAATTAATAAAATAATGTCAGATCTAACAATCTGACGATCTTGAAATTGTCATCCATGACAATTTGAAAATTATTTTTTTTTCATTTCAATATTAACAGGTGCCATATTGACAAATTCTATCCCCCCCCCCCCCCCCCCCCCCCCCCCCCCACGTTCTACATTAAAGCAAAAATAAAAAACTTTATTTTTACGTATTATTGTTTATTATTTTATTTTAAACATTTCCTAAAAGCGAGCCAGAAATGTGCACTTTTTTCTACTTATTATAGAATTTTAAATGACTTTGATACTTTTCTACTAATATTTAACAAATTCATATTTGTTTAAAAATTTGTTATAGCATTTAAATGTATTTTATGTATACTTAGCTGACGTTGTACCGGAGGACAGAAAAAAAATTAATATATTTTGGTGAAAATTATTCGGTGTGTTCTATTTTATATTTTTTATCGCCATTTTTTAAAAGAAAACTGAACAAATGAAAATTGTTTAAAAAATAATGTCACATTTTAAACAGAATTCACTAGTTCTCGAAATCTTTCAATATTGAGTTTAATTAAGAAAATACGATTTTTTCAACATTTGTCGGGATAAATAATTACTTAAACAAATTATATTTTGTTTAAACTATTTGAAAATTATTAATATATTATTTTATGCACTATACGATCAGAAAAATAATTGTATGTGTTCTATTTCATACAAATTTTAAAAAATTAACCAAAAAAACTGCTGGAGCAAACGAAATTGTTTACAAAAATAGAAATTTGTTAAACATTAGAAAAAATGTAAGAAAGTTATATAAGTATTCAACAATAAGTAGCATAGGATACCAATTTGAGAAAACATTGCACAACTCTCTCTCGACTGTTAAAAATTTTTTAAATAAACAATAATTAATTGTATAAATAACTACACAATATTCTTTAAAAAATGTGAAAAATTAAAAAATAACCAACAATTATCTTTTATTTAAAAAGTATGATTATTTTGATTTTTTTAAAGAAAAAATTGTTTAAATTAGTTACATTCATTTAAACAATTAAAAATTGCCTTAAAGTCATTAGGGATAATCAAAATGTCCACTAATATTTATTTGCATGAAAAAGACGGCGGAAAATTCTGAAAATGAACAATAATTTTCACTCCTCTTCAATTTCTGGCAAATTTGGTAACTCTAGATCAAATCCTTAATTATCAGTACAATTTTTCGAAAAGCCAAATTTTTTAATGTATATACTATTTTCAAGGGCTCGGTGCCATATGTTATTATTGAATGTATATAATATATTATTGAAATTTTGAAAAAATACGGATTTTATTTCTCTAGAAATGGAACTGGGGGGGGGGGGGTCTTGCCCACTAAATTAAAAAAAAATGGAATGCATTTTTGAACCACCCGGCTGTGCACGTCTTAATTAATAGAAACAGATTTTCAACTTAAAATTCATGCACAATTGGGAGGGTACCATCTGCACTCGCGTATTTGTAAGTTACATCTGGTTATATTATTGGAGACGTGCACAGTTGGGAGAGTACCACCTGCTTACGTGAAATTTCAAGTGAGAATTCTGATCGCATTAATTTGGACGTGCACATCTGGAAGGGTACCATCTGTGCACGTTAAATTGTAAGTGAAAATTCGAATTGTTGTAATTGAGACATGCAAGGTTGAGAAGCTACCATCTGTGCATGTGAACTTCTCAGCAGAAAATCTAACTGTATTAATTAATAAATGCACAGTTGGAAGTATCCCATCTGTACACGTTGACTTATGAGTTGAAAATCTGACCGTATTAATCAAGAGGTGCATAGTGAGGAGGGTAACATCAGTGCACGTGGAATTCTGGGTTGAAATGGGTTCAGTGAAAAATATCATAGCACAAATTGAGACATGCACATATGGGAGTCTTCTACCTGTGCAAGTGGGCTTCCCAGTTTAAAATCTGATTACATTAACTGACACGTATGTAAACGTTTATGCAGAAAATCTGATTGTATTTGTTTTGAGGTGCACGGCTGGGAGTGTTCCATCTGTGCACGTGAACCGTTGGTAAGGTACCATACGTGCAAAACTAAATTACGACATGCATTAAATTTATAAATCTGATATTATAATATGTAACAATACAATTAGAGTAAAATGTTAATTAGGTAAAGAAAAGTGCCCTAGAAAAGATACTTATTTTCTCGAAATAGAAAAAAATTGTTTGAACAGAATTTTCTCAACAGTTTCACTAATTAATGTTGTTATAAGATGTTTCATTATTTAGCGTCACTCTCCGACTGAAAGCTCACCATAAAAAACAGCGAGTCATACGCTGTTATCAAATGTTATTTGAAATTACTCAATTATCATTTTTAAGTATTCATAATTAAAAAATGGTAAAACTTTACCGCTAAAAATTAAAAATTAAACTAGATATTTTAAAACAGTGTTTCATCTCACATCGTGCCAAACTGTAAACATTCAAAATTAATGCATGTTTAATTTGTGAATAATTAAAATTAAGAAAATTCAAGTTGCAAGCCTTTAAAATTTAAAAATCTTGAAAATTTAACTATTAAAAAAAACGTTCAACATTAAATTTTTAATAAAAAATTTAAAGCAATTTCGAATTCTTAAAATTGCTGGATTTTAAACAGCATTTTAAATTTTATTTTAAATTCAAAAGATTTTAAATTGTACTGTTTGAACAAAACGTTCAAAATTACATCCCTTATAAAGTATAAATACTCCAAATTGGTGAATCAGCAACTTTATGAATCTTAAAAAAAAAGTTCAAAATTTAATAATTAATGTAATTTGAAAGAGTTTCACATTTAATAAGTACGCAGTATAAATATTATTAATTACCGAATCATCAATTAAAAATTTTTTGAGTTTAAAAATTAAAATAATGCAAATTGTTATAGTTAAAAATGAAAAATAAATGAACTGGATGTTTCAAAACAGAAAGTTTCAAATTACATCGCAACAAACCGTAAACATTAAAAATTAATTAATCTTCAAAATTAATCAAATTTAATTTGCAAATCTTCAAATCTTCAAAAATAAAGAATTTTTAATTGCAAATCTGTAAAATTGAAACTTTTTTCTACTGAGAATCTTTAAATTTGAACTATTCAAAAAAAATATATATGTATATAAAAATTACATTATTTATGTAATTTGAAGCAATTTTAAAGTAAAAAGTTCAATTTGAAATCTTAAGCATTTAAAAATAAAAAACTGCAAATCTGTAAAGTTCAAAATCAAAAACGGTACTAGTATTTCAGGAAAAACAATTAATTATTCTACATATTTAGGTAATTTCTAACAAAAATAAATCCAAAAAATAGCTGATTGATTAAACATTAATAATGAAAATACTAAATAATTATTTGCAATCCTATATTTTTAAAATTTAGGAATTTTTAATTCCAAATATTAAAAATTGTAGAAAATTATATTAAGTATTTCAAAACTTGAAGAATTTGTAATTTCAGAATTTGACAATTAAAAATTATGCTAGATTCGGGTTTTAAAGATTAAAATTATGTAATTTTGATGATTTACAATTGAAATTTCTTCCATTTTAAGGATTTCGAATGAAGAAATCTTAACTTCTGATCTTCAAAATCATTAAAATATAAGAATTTTTATTTGTAAATCTATAGAATTGCAGATCCTTCAATTCCAAATCCTAAAAATGGAAATATTTTCAAAAAAGTATTAAAAATTACATCATTTTGAACTTGAAACATTCAACGTTTCTGAATTATTCATTTGAAATTTTCTAAATGTAAAAACATTTTTTATCGTTGATATACTTTACGATTTTTCTAACGATTTATAGTTTATATATTTATTTATGCGTTAGAAAAAATTACAAATGAAAGTTTTCAAATAATAATATATTAAAAAACATTAATAAAATAGTTGATAAATACGAAAAAGGAGGAAAATATGCCCTAATGGGCCCAATGAACCGCACGGCCATTTTATAGTCACGCGATTTCTCCGCTAGATACTAAGACTGAAATAGGGTACTCACTGCATTTACTCTGACGTCTTACTTTGAATTCATCAAAAGTAGGGCGAATCTAATATAATCTGTATTTCTTATTAAAAACTAATAAAAGTATTTTTTCACTAAAAAGAAATCTTTATTCTGTACCATTCTTATAACTTAAGATAACTCTGACAATTCTTTCCTAAGTAAAATAATATGCAAAAGCGTTACAAGCCACGTGTGCCCAATGTCAGTTCACCTAAACATGGTTTTAAGACTTCTGCACGAGTAGTTTTCTTACTGATATTTACTTCTAGAAGATCATGAGCCTTAAAACTGAAATAGGGTACTCACTACATTTCCTCTGACGTCTTAATTTAAATCGATCAAAAGTATAGCAAATCTAATGAAATAAATGTGTCTTCTCTGATTAGAGTAATCTGCAAAAGCGTTACAAGCCATTTGTGCCCAATGGCAGTTTACTTAAAAAAGACCTCAATACTTCTGCACGATTAGTATTATTACTGATATTTACTTCTGGAAGATCATGAGCCTCGAGGCTGAAATAAGGTACTCACTGCATTTCCTCTGAAATCTTACCATACATCGATTAAAGTAGTGCGTGTCTAATAAAATGTGCATTTTTTATTAAAGAGTAATAAAAGTACTTTTTCCTTGTAGAAAAATATTTATTCTGTACAATTATTATAAATTTATATAACTCTGACTATCTGTTTCTGAGTAGGGTAATGTGCAAAAGCGTCACAAGCCATGTGTGCCCAATGGCAGTTTACCCCAAAAAGGCTTCAAGATTTGCGCACTAGTAGTGTTATTACTGTAGGTCGAAAGAGCCACAAAATTGTATTTTATTCGTAGACATTTCTTGACTTGAATTATTTATAGCGTTGAAAAGTTCTCGAGAAAATTGAAAATTTACAGAAGACAATCCTTGAAATGTTACCTATAATTTGAGCCTTTAATATTTAAAATATATTTACCAGTTCCTGAGTTATGACCTAAAATGTCCTAGCGTATTTGCGTCGGGTTTTAGTCGGCGGTCACGCTATCGAAAATTTTAGTCATATCTCGGCAACCACTGGCAATTTTTACGCTATCTGGTATTAAATTAAAGATAAGATTGTAAAGATTTAATTTGAATGCCTAACAACGTAACGTGAGGAAAACGAAAAAAGAAAGATTTCTTTTTGCCTTTTAATGTCTGAAGAGTATTTGATTACGTAATTTGTTTATAACGTTCATGAAAAATATCGAATAAAAAATAAAAAATAATTATAAAAATACAATTAAAAATCATTGACTACATAATATAAGGAAAGTTGAGGAGAAAAGGAATTAATTTTAGCATTTAAATCTCTACACTAGTAATTTGTTTATAGAATTTGTTTTAGGTATTAATTAAGATTTTTGGACAGTAACATTTCAGGAACAAACATAATTGGAAAAATAATGTGAGGAAAAAATTTCTTTCAGCCATTAATTGTCCACACAGGGCATTTCTTTATATAATTTTTTAATGAAATCAATAACAAATATTAGATGACAATTTCACTAAATTTTGAAAATAAAAGTTTGAAAATTATTCAGATTTAAACATTTATATTTGATAGATATGTAATTAGGAAAGGTTTTTTGATAAGTTCAGTAATGAAAATTTTCAGCAAAAAATTCTTCAATTTGAACGATTTGCAATTTTAAATTCTTTAATTGTGAAGAATTAGAATTGCTCATTTATTATTTTGCAATTTTTGTACTTGAACGTGCTGTAATTTCCAAGACTTTATTTGGAAAGTACAATTTTATAGATTTACAAATAAACCGCGTTTAATCAGTCTTGAATTATTAGAATTAATGTTTATTTTAAAATTCTTTTAAAATGTGGATTAATTAATTGTTTAAAAAGTCATCTGCAATCGAAAATGTGTAAAAACATGGTCGGTGGAGAACTATCAACTTTTTTTTCTTATGAAAATGCTGAATATTCCAGATGTGCAAAGTGACAACGATGGAAGTGGTACAACTGCGCACCAGCCCATATATGCGCGTCTTAATAAATACGTTCAGATTTTTAACTTACAACTGCACGTTCATAGATACGATACTCCCAACTGTGCACGTGTCGATTAATACGATCAAATTTTAAAGGCAAAAGTCGTGTACATCTGGGAATGTAACATCGATGCGCGTAGATTAAAAATTTGAAAATCTGATTTTATTATTTGAGACGTGCACATTTTGGTGGGTATCATCTATATAAGTGGAGTTTTTATTTTAACATTCGGTCGTATCATTTAAGATGTGCACATTTGGGAGGGCACCATCTGTGCTCGTGGATTTCAAAGTTGAAAATCCGGTCTTATTATTTGGAATGCATAAATTTGGTAGCGTACCCTCTGTGCACGTGGATTTCAAAGTTGAAAATCTGATATTATTATTTGATATATGCACAGGTGGGAGGGTACCATATGTGCACAAGTAAATTTCGAAGTGCGCTGTTGTCCGTTACCCGACCCCGACCGCAAAAAAAATATATTAAAATTTTAGATCGGATATTATTATATTTACCAATACAGTTAGAGTAAACTGACAATAAGGTGATGAAAAGTGTTTCAATAAAGATCCGCATTTTCGAAAAATAGAGAAAAATGATTTAAGCTGATTTTTCTCAACTGTCTCACTAATGATTTTTCTGTAAGATGGTTCAGTATTCAGCGCCATTGTCTGACTGTTAATCTTTAGTGAAACACGCTTATAACATGTTTCTTATTTTTATTGACTAATTATTCAATTCCAATTTATTCTTGAATGTGAACTGCTATTAAATAAATACGAAACTTACGACATCGGCTTTTATAGAACTTAAACTTTAACTTCAACTATAAATTTAACTCTAACTCTAACTCTAACTCTAACTCTAACTCTAACTCTAACTCTAACTCTAACTCTAACTCTAACTCTAACTCTAACTCTTGTTTTTTTATAAATTAATTTGATTTATTTTTAATGCTATTGTTTACAATTCAACCTAAAAATATGAGTCCTAGCTTAAGGTGGTTCTAAGTAAATTTGTAGATATAATTTAGGACAAAAATTGTGTTTAATAACGTTTGTCTCATTATTATTTTTTTGTAGATTGTGTCGCTTGTTCTAAATTTCTTATTGCTTTTAATTTTATTCTTATTTTTAACGAATAAAAGAAAATCTACTCGTTGTATCTTAAAATTATGAATAACAAATTTTAAGAAATTTCTTTTGGATTAACATTTTTGTGTATTAATTTTTTCTTACCATGTGTCGTTTTTTAAAAAAAAATAATTTGTTGTATTTTGAATGTTATTCATTACGAATAAAAAAACTAAGCTCCTTATAACAAAATTATTAATAACAAATTTGAAGCTACTTTTTGGATGAAAAACTTTTATCTTGCCGTTAACTTTCGTAGCTTGTGTCGTTTGCCTAAAATTTAATTTTTTTATTCTTAATTTTATTTTTAACGAGTAAAAGACAATCTACTTGGATCTACAAATTATTAATAACAAATTTTAATATCCTTTTCTGATAGACATTTTTTGTGTAACAATTTGTTTTTCGTACCTTTTGTCGTTTTTCAACAAATTTAATTTTTTTATTTTCAATTTTTCTTTTTACGACAAAAACAAAAACTAAATATTTTAAAAAACAGTAATTCATAACTAATTCGTAGATGCTTTTTGGATGCACAATTTTTATTTATTCATTTGTCGTATCCTGCATAGTTTGACTGAAAAATGGAATTTTTTATTATTTTTCGTGCGATCGCAATTTGAAATTTAATTTTCCGAATAATTAAAAAATTTATTATGATAATCTTGTAGGACTTTTAAAAATAAATGTTTTTCTTTTTTTACTTTTTTCACATCGTGCGTTGTTTGGCTTAACATTTTGATTTTCTTTTTAATTTTGTAAATGTGATAAAATTGTTATGTGTTTTACTATAAAAAAGTCACTGGGATAAATTTTTCCTCTTTTTTAATAACCACAAACAGGTGCACATACAATTTTTAAATCTTGAAAAAAAACGGTCTAAGCAATTTTCAAAATGCTCTAACTTTTTTATTTTTAATTCAAAATAGCTGGCTAACAAACTCGATCTTCAGTTTTCGACACTAAAAGAGTGTACAAAAGATCAATCTAATAGACTATTTTTTTTAACAAAACATGTGTTTCGGATTTAAAGTTTATCGAAAAGTGAAAAATTGACAAAAATGGGGGGGGCACATTTAAAAAAAATCTAATAGCTTTTTTGATGAGAATGTAAAAATTATAATCCATAGTAAAATTGAGCAAGTGTCAAAATAGTAGCAAAAAATATTTTCTAGTAGATTTTCAGAGATAACTAAATAAATGAATGTTAAGATAAATAAATGTTGATAATTTATTTTGCTCTCGGGTGTAATATTTTATTTTCATTAATTTGTAAATCATGAGAAGCTTAGTTTGAAAAGAGATCATAGCACCAGTGATTATGGCCCTTAACAAAAGATGATGGGGTTTCCTTTATTGGTCCCTATTATAAGAATACAATATGTTTTCCACCCTTGGGCGGTAAAGTACATTGAATCCTTTTAAGCACCTGCCGGAAAAGTCTTGATTCGGTTAATATTATCATGACTCTTGTAAGCGATATAAGTATTTCTGAAATTTATTTACTTAAATTGGATTAATATTGAATTTATCTTGAACTTGAATTAACCTTGAATTTGAATTAATCTTGAACTTGAATTCATCTTGAGCTTAAATATATCTTGAATCTAAATTAATATTTAACTTGGATTAATGTTGAATTAATGCTAAAGTTGAATTAACTTTGAACTTGAAATTTATCTTGAACTTGAATTCATCTGAAGTTTCAATTTATCTTAAACTTGGATTCATCTTAAGCTTGAATAAGTCCAAAACTTGAATTCTTTCTAAACATGAATTTATCATTCACTTATATTCATCTTACGCTGTAGTTCAAATATAAAAAATTTCCACCGTCACTAAAATGTTGAATTTATTTTCAACTTTAATTAGTTGAAAACTTTTTTTTTGTATTGAAACTTAATTTATCATAAGCTTGTGTTCGTGTTGAACTTAAAGTAGTCTTATAATTGAGTTCGATTATAATTGGTGTTTTTCTTGAACTTGAATCAATTAAAAACTTTATTTGATAAAGAAACAGAATTCGTTTTAAACTTGAATTCGTCTCCAACTTTATTTAGTCTTAAACATGATCTTACCTTAAAGTTGAATAATTGTAAACTTAATTTTAACTTAAGCTTAATATTCTCCTAAACTGGGGTTTTGAAATTTGAATTACTATTGAATTAAAAAATTTTAATTCATCTTAAACTTAAATTCATTTTCAACTTGAATTCACCTTCAACTTGAATTCATATTTATCTTGGATTAATCTTGAATTAACTTTGAACTTAAATTCCTCTAGAACTTGAATTTATCTGGAACTTGAATTCACCTTGAACCAGAATTCATATTAAACTTAAAATTAACTAGAACTTAAATTCCTCTTAATTTTGAATTCATCTCGAACTTGAATTGATCTCGAATTTGAATTCAGCTAGAATTTGACTTTATCTTGATCTTCAATTCATCTTAAACTTGAATTCAGCTTGAACTTCAGTTCACATGGAACTTCAATTCATCTTAAACTTGAATTCACATTGAATTTGAATTCATTTTGAATCTGAATTCATTTTGAACTCGGATTCTTCTTGAATTTAAAATATCTTGAACTTGAATTCATCTTGAACGTGAATTCATCTTAAACTTAAATACAACTTGCATTCACAATTTTCAATTTATATTGAAATTAAATTCGTTTCTAATTTGTATTTTTCTTGATCTTGAATTAATTTAAAACTTGATTTCGCATTGGACGTTAATTCATTTTAAACTTAAATTCGTCTTTGACATGAATGATTTTAATGCTTAAATGCGTCGTAAGCTTGAATAAGTTTTTAACTTGAAATCATCTTAAATTTATCTAATACTTAAATCAGTTAACATTTTTTTGTTGTATTTTTAAACTTGAGTTCGTCTTCAAATGAAAGTAATCTTATATTTGAATTAGATTTGAACTCCAATGCGTCTTGAACTTGAATCAATTTAAAACTTTATTTGATAAAGAACCAGAATTCGTTTTAAACTTGAATTCGTCCTCCACATGATTTTGTCTTAAACATGAACTCATATGAAATTTGAATTTATTTAAAAATCAATTTGATCTTAAGCTTAAATTTATCTTAAAGTGGAATTTAAATATTTACAATACTATTGAATTAAAACTGTTGAATTCCTCTTGTACTTAAATTCCTACTGCACTTAAATTAATTTTATACCTAAATTTATTTTAAATTTGAATTGCTTTTTAAACTTAGTTGGTTTAAAACTGAAATTATTCTTGAACTTGATCTAGTTTTAAACTGAAATTTGTTAATTATTTTAATTTATCTTATTACTTATATAATCATAAACTTTTAATCACCTTCAACTGGAGTTCATCTTGAATTTAAAATCATAGATTTATAATGAACTTACCTTAACTTGGATTATGTTTGAATTTGAATTCATCTTGATATTTAATTCTTTTTTTCTGTACTCGTATGGACCTTATTTCAGCCTCAATTCAAATTCAACTTGAATTTATCTTGCACTTAAATTCGTCTTGAACTTGAATGTATGTTTTTACACTCGCATTCATCTTGAATTTGTTTTGTGATTGAGTTGGTTTTAAACTTGAAATCATTTCAAACCTAACTTCATCTTGAACATGAATTAGTTTAATTCTAGAGCTTGAATTAGTTTAAAACTTTATTTTGTGATAAATAAGAATTCTTTTTAAACTTGAATTCGTCCTCCACTTGAAAGTGCCCTCAACTTCAATTTATCTTAAACTTGAATTTATTTTAAACTTACATTTATCCTTGAATTCGTTTCAATCTCGAATTGATTTTATACTTAATTTCGTCTTAAACTTGAGTTCCTCTCAAACTTCAATTGGTCCAAAACTTGATTTCGTATTGAGCCAGAATTCGCTTTAAATTTAAATTCATCTGAAACTTAAATTCGTTCTAAACTTGCATTTATCTTGAAATTGAATTCATTATAAATTAAATTCACATTGAGCTTGAATTATTCGATAACTTAAATTTGGATTCGACTTTAATTTACTTTAAACTTGAATTCGACGTTATCTTCAATGCCTTTTAAACTTGAATTGGTTTTAGATTTGAATTGGCGTTAAACTTTTATTTGTGTGAACTTTAATTAGTCTGAAACTTGATTTCGTATTTGACCTGAATTCGCTTTCTACATGAATTATACTTTAATTTTATTTATCCTTAAACTCGATTTCGTATTGAACCAGTTTTCGCTTTAAATTTTTCTGAAACTTAAATTAATTCTAAACTAGAATTCGTCGAATTCAGCTTGGACTTCAATTAACCCACAGCTTTATTTCATATTGAAGCAGAATTTTTTATAAACCTAAATTCAAGTTTAACTTGAATTCTCCCAAAAATGGAATGTCTTTTAAACTTGAATTGGTTTAACACCTAATTCCGTCTCAAACTTATTGTTTACTTCTCAAACCTTAATTAGTCTAAAACTTGATTTTGTATTAAACCAGAATTGGCTTTAAATTTAAATTCGTTTTAAACTTGAATTCTTCTTAAGCTTAAATTCATTATGAATCAAATTAATATTGAGCTTGAATAATTTGAAAAACATAATTTGTATTAGACTGTAATTTATTTCAAACTTACATTCAACTTTAACTTGAATGACTTTTAAAATTGAATTGGTTCTATACTTAATTTCTTCTTAAACTTGAGCTCATCTTAAGCTTGAATTAGTTCAAACCTTAATTTCGTATTAAATCAGAATTCGTTTTAAATTGGAATTTGTCTGAAACATAAATTCTCTCTAAACTTGAATTCACCTTGAACTGGAATTCATTATAAAACAAATTTATATTGAGCGTAAATTATTTTAAAACTTTATTTTGTATTCGACTTTAATTTATTAAAAACTTGAGTTCGACTTTAATTGAATTCCTTTTAAACTTGAATTGGTTTTATATTTACATTTGTTTTGAACTTGTATTCGTCTTGAACTTTAACTAGTCTTAAACTTGATTTTGTACTGGACCTAAATTCGTTATTAACTTGAATTCGACTTCAATTTGATTTAACCTTGAACTTGCTTTCGTATTGAATCAGTATTCGCTTCAAATTCAAGTGTTTCTGAGACTTGAATTTATTCTAAACTTGCATTCATCTCGAATTTGAATTCATTATCAACTAAAATTCATATTCAGCTTAATTATTTTAAAAACTTTATTTTCATTTAGACCTAAATTAATTAAGGAATTAGAATTCGATTTTAATTTAAATCTCCCTGAACTTGAATTCGTTTCAAACCTAAATTGGTTTTATACTTAATTTCGTCTTAAACTTGAGTTCCACACAAACTTCAATTGGTCCAAAACTTGATTTCGTATTGAACCAGAATGCTGTGTTGGACCTAAATTCATTTAAAACTTTGAATTCGACTATAACTTAAATTATCTTTGAACTTGAATTCGTTTTAATCTTAAATTGGTTGTGTACTTAAACATGTATTAAACTTAAATTTGACTTTAATTTGATTTATCCTTAAACTTCATATCGCATTGTACCATAGTATTCGTTTCAAATTTAAATTCGTCTGAAACTTTAATTTATTCTAAACTTGCATTCACCTTGAATTAGAATTCATTATCAACTTAAATTCATATTTAGCTTAAATTATTTGAAAACTTCATTTTTATTTGGACCTAAATTCATTAAAAAATTTGAATTCGACTTTAACCTACATTCTCCTAGAAATTAAATGTGTTTTAAACTAAAATTGACTTCATACTTAATTTCGTCTTAAACTTGAATTCGTCTTAAACTTTAATTGGTTCAAAACTTGATTTCGTATTGAACCAGAATTCACTTTAAATTTAAATTCATGTGAAACTTAAATTCGTTCTAGACTTGAATTCGTCTCGAAACTGAATTCATTATAAATTAAATTTATATTGAGCTTCAATTATTTAAGAACTTTATTTTATATTGGACTTCAATTTATTTTGTACTTAAAGTCTACTTTGACTTAAATGTCTTTTAAACTTGAATTGGTTTTATATTTAAATGCGTCATAAACTTGTGTCCACCTTAAACTTTAATCAGTCCAAAATTAGATTTATCGTATTGGACCTGAATTCGTTATCAACTTGGATTCAACTTTAATTTGGTTTGTCCTCAAACTTGATTTTGTGATTAACCAGTTTTCGCTTTAAATTAAAATTCTTCTGAAACATAAATTCATTCTAAACTAGAATTAGTTGAATTCGTCCTGAATTTGAATTAGCCCAACATTTTATTTTATATTAGAGTTGAATTTGTTACAAAGCTGAATTTTCCTTAAACTTGAATGCCTTTTAAACTTTAATTGGTTTTATATTTAAATTCGTCTTAAACTTGTATTCGTATAAGCTTTAATTAATCCAAAACTTGACTTCGTATTGAATCAGAATTCGCTTTGAAATTAAATTCGTCTGAAACTTAAATACGTTCGAAACTTGAATTTGTCCGAAACTTGATTTCATATTGAATCAGAATTCACTTTCAATTTAAATTCGTCTAAAACTTAAATAGTTCTATACTTGAATTCATATTGAACTTGTATTATTTAAGAACTCTATTTTGTATTCCACTTTAATTTATTTCAAACTTTAATTCGAATTTAACTTGAATGCCTTTTAAACTTGAATTGGTTTTATAATTGAATTCGTCTTAAACTTGTATTCTTCTCGAACTTTATATAGTCTAAAACAAGATTTTGTGTTGGATCTGAATTTGTTATCATCTTGAATTCGACTTTGATTTGATTTATCCTTAAACTTGATTTCGTATTGAACCACTTTCCGCTTTAAATTTAAATCCTTTTGAAACTTAAATTAATTCTAAACTTGAATTTGTTTGGAACTTTGAGTAGCTTAAAATTTTATTTCTTATTGTAGCTGAACTTGTTATAACCCTAAATTTGACTCTAACTTGAATTCTCGTTGAATTTGAATTCTCTTTAAACTTGAATGCCTTTTAAACTTCAATTGGTTTTATATTTAATTTTGTTTTAAACTTTAATTAGTCCAAACCTTGATTTTTTATTGAATCAGAATTCGCTTCCAATTTAAATTCTTATAAAACGTAAATTAATTCTAAACTAAAATTCATTGAATTCGTCTTCAACTTTAATTAGCCCAAAATATTATTTTATATTGAATTTGTCATGAACCTGAATTTGATTTTAATTTGAATTCTCCTTAAGTTTGAATTCTCTTTAAACTGGAATGCCTTTTAAACTTGAATTAGTCCCAAACTTACTTTCCTATTTAACCAGAATTCGCTTTAAATTTAAATTCATCTGAAATCTAAATTTTTTCTAAACTTGAATTCATCTTGAACTTGAATGAATTATAAATCAAAGTCATATTGAGCTTAGATTGTTATTATTATAAACCTGGATTCGACTTCAACTTGGATTCCCTTTAAACTTGAATGCCTTTTAAACTTGAATTTGTTTTATAATTAACTTCGTCTTAAGCTTGAGTTCGTCTTAAACTTTAATTAGTCCAAACCTTGATTTCGCATTTTACTTGAATTCGTTATCAAATTGGATTCGATTTTAATTTCATTTATTCTTAAACTTAATTTCATATTGAACTTGTATTCGTTTTAAACTTAAATTCGTCCGAAAACCTAAATTCATTCTAAACTTGAATTCGTTTGAAAATTAAATTCGTTTTAAACTTTAATTATTCTAAGAGTTTATTTCATATTGGACCTGATTTTGTTACAAACTGGAATTCTCTTGGAACTTGAATGCATTTTAAACTGGAAAGCCTTTTAAACTTGAATTGGTTTTATACCTAAATTTTTAATAAACTTGAATTCACCTTGAACTTTAGTTAATTCTTCACTTGAGCTCGTATAAAACTTTACATACTTTAAAACTTGATTTCGTATTTGACTTGAATTTGTTTTAAACTTGAATCTGATTTTTACTTGAATTATTCTTGAACTTGAATGTGTTTTGAACTTGAATATTTTTTTCTCCTTATTTTAATTCGTCTTAAACTTGAATAAGTCCTAAAATTGAATTGATATTGAACTTTAATTCTTTTATAATTCAAATGCAACTTAAACTTGAATCAGTTTCAAACTTATTTCATGTTGTACCAGAATGCGTTTGAAACTTGAATTCGTCCTAAACTTAAGTTCATTCTAAACTGAAATTTCTCTTAAACTTATATTAATTCAAATCTTGAATTTAACTATCGTAAATTCCTATTAAAACTAACGTCCAAAATTCCAAAATTAAAATTCATAATAGAAATATTTTCTAGTGGTTTTACCTAAATAAATAAATGTTAAGATAAAAGAAATGTTCAGAATTGATTTTGCTCTCGGGTGTAATATTTTATTTTCATTAATTTGTAAATCATGAAAAGCTTAGTTTGAAAAGAGATCATGGCGCCAGTGATTATGGCCCTTAACAAAAGATGATGGGATTTCCTTTATTGGTCCCATTTATAAGAATACAATATGGTTCCAACTATTGAGCGTCAAAATATATTGTTTCCTTTTAAATACCTACCTGAAAAGTCTTGATTCTGACAATATTATCATGACTCTCATCAACTATACATTCAATTTTAAAATTTATTAATTTCAATATCCACCTGAAATTATGAGCGATAGTTAATTTCCGCCCTGGGCACCTGTGTACGGTTCCCCCACTTCTCTCCTGCCGCCGAGCCTGGTCAGCGGGAGTCCTTTGTCCCTAATGAGGACTAAAATGAGGAATACAAAATTTTTTTAATTTAGCACTTGAGGTTGAAGATTATTCATTTTAGTTGAAAATTAATCTCTTTAGTTAAAAATTAAACTACTTTGTTGAAAACTCAATTGTTTTGCGTTTGAAAATTAATGTTTTCAACTGAAAATGTAACCCTTCCCATTTAAATATTCATTATTTTAGTTAAAAATTAATCTCTCCGGTTTAATGTTAAACTACTCAATTTGTTAAAGCCTAAATTTTCATGATAAAAATAAATTTTTTTACTAAAGATTTTATTATTTAATTTTTTGATAAAATTACATATTTTTTGTTCATAATTAATTTTTTATCTTATTTTCTGCTGAAATTATATATTTTCTTCGTTAAAAATTTAACTACTCGCTTAAAAGTTTGTGTAATTTGTTTAGGAAATTCCTATTTTTCGGTAGAAAATTGACTTTTTGTTTGAAAATTACACTATGTTTTCTAATTCGTCTTTTTGAATAAAAATTCACTTTTCAACTAAAAATTTCATTATTTTAGTTAAACATTGATAATTTTAATTGAAAATTAATCTATTTGTTTAAAAATTGAACATATGTTGAAAAATCAATTTTTGTTTTAATTCGATCTTTTGATTTCAAATTAAATTATTTTGTTCAAAAATAAACAGTTCTTATAAAAGTTAATACTCTCGATGGAAAAATCAAATATTTACAATTTTGAAGAGTTTGTAACTACAAATCTATAAAATTGTATAAATTTCAATAATTATCTTTTAAAATTCAACTTTTCATTTTTAATTTGGAAAAAAGCTCTCCCAAAAAGGGCATTTATAATTGCAAAACTTGTAACGGTAAATTTTTTTAATTGAAGAGCTTTTAATTTTTTAAATTTAATAATTAAATAATTTTTCAAACTCAAAAAAGTACGAATAAAAATAATTAAAATTTTTAATTTTGCAGCTGACAATTCTGTGAATTTAATAACATAGATTCGAAATTTTTTAATTTTGATGAATTAGAATTAAAGGCTTGACTTTTGATCTTTATTCATTATTTATTAATTATTACACCAATACATTAAGGACACTGCCGTGGATTTGAGTAAAATAAACTCAAAATATTTCATTCAATTTTACATAAACTGGAAAATTTATTTTTTATTTTAAATTAAAATATTTTTTAAATTGAAAAATAAAATATTATATTTTGCGTTAAAAATTCATCATTTTAAGTTGAAAAATCTTACATAAAGTGAAGAATCTTCAAATAAAATAGTTGAATTTTCAGTTTAAAAATTAGTATTTAACTAAAAAATATTGAATTTTTAATGAAAAAATTAGTTTTCTACCAAAATAGAGGGATTTTTAACAAAGAAAAGAAATTTTTAACCAAACAATTCCATTTTTAACAAAAAAATGTAATTTTATCTAAAAATGTAATATTTGAATTTCCAAAAGAAAATTTATGTAAAAAAAATCGGTTTTCTACAAAATAGTTAAATTTTTAACCAAAGAGATCAATTTTCAACTAAACCGATGGATCTATGACTGAAATACTTCAATTATTGTTACAAAATTAATTTTTACCAAAAAAATATGAAATTTATACAAAAAAGTCTATACTTTCAAAACAAATAGAAGAATAAAAAAATTGAATTTTCAATAAAAAAAAATGATTTTCCTATAAAAAAAGAGGAACTATGAAAATTGTACATGCATTTTCAACCAAATAATTTATTTAAAATAAAAGTAATTTCACCCAAAAAATGAAATATTTCAATTCTCAGATAAAAAATAAATTTTTAACAAAAAATTTAGTTCTCAACAAAGTAATTACTTACAATTTTAACCAAATGGCTTAATTTGTAACTAAAATTATAAATCTTAAAATTAAGCTGTTAAATTATTAGTTGAAAAAATTAAATTTCAACAAAAAATTGAATTTTCTAAAAAATAGTTAAATTTTGAACCAATAAGATGAATGTTTATCTCATGCGATAAATAATTAACTGAAATAGTTAAATTTTTAGTTAAAAAATTATTAATTACCAAAACCTATGAAATTTCTACAAAAAGGGATAAACTTTTAAAGCAAAAAGAAGAATTTTCAACAACAAAAAATAGTTAAATTCTCAAATGAAAAATAATTTTCTACACAAAAAACGGGACTAAGTAGTTAAATTTTCAACGAAGAAATATATAATTTTAGCAAAAAATAGAATAATTAAATTTTTAGTTTAAAACATTAATTTTTGACTAAAATCAATTTTAAGTTCACAAATACATTTTTAATAAAGGATATTGAGTTTTCAATCAATTAATTAATTAAACTTTCGACAAAGGAGATTAATTTTCAATTAAAACAATAAATGTTCAACTGAAATAGTTGAACTTTCAGTTAATAAAAAAATAGTTTTATGCCAAAAAAGAGGAATTTCGAACAATGTACATGAATTTTGTAACAAATGGTTCATTTAAAAAAAGTAATTTTATAAAAGAAAATTTTTCAGTTAAAAAAAAATTATTTTTAAATGAGTTTTTAACAAAGCAATTAGTTAAACTTCTACTCAAAAAAATTAATTTTTAACTAGGATGATGAATCTTAAACTGGAATCGTTAAATTTTCAATTTAAAATATAAATTTTCAACAACAACAAAAAAAAGATTTTTTTACAAACTAGTTAAATTTTTAACTAAAGAGATTAATTTTCAATTAAAAAGTCATTTCTAGCACAATATATTAAATTTGGTTTGATCAAATATTTACATTTTTAACAAACAAATATATAATTTTGACTAAAAATAAAATAATTACATTATTAGTTACAAAATTTGAATAGTTGAGTTTTAATTTTAAAAAAATTTTTTGATCTGAAGTTTCTACAAAAGGAGATGAATTTTTAAACCAAAAAGACGAATTTGTAGAAAAGTAGTTGAATTTTCAGCACCAAAATATGAATTTTCAAAGAAAAAGTACATCTTCTATAAAAAATAGTGGAATTTCCAACAAAAGAATAAAATAAAACGATTTGAAATGTATTTTTCTTGGTATTTATTTGAATGCCTCTTATAAAAATTTCCTGCCTTTTCTATTTTTTTGAGCTCAGAATTGATTTTTTCTGAACAAACTTCAATAACTAATCAATTTTATGAACAATTTGCTTTTGATTTAATAAAATGATTTATTAAAAATTTTATTATGAAAAGACTCAAATTAAAGTAATTTTGTGTTTAAAAAATCGAAAATTATATATAAAAAAAAATGAAAAGTTACAAGGTAATTTTGAAATTGTAAAAAAGAATTATCTGAATTTGAGACAATGGTTCTTAAGTCCACAGCAATAACACAAATGAGACCAATAATGTCTATCGAAAATAGATTGAACATCCTGATATCTTGACCCTAGCTTTAAGAAAATTTATTGGTTATTGCTCGAGCCCGACCTGCTCACAATTTTCGGATGCCCATTTCCGGGTAGAATTTTTGTGGAAAAATAAAATTTCCCTAAACTAGTTAAGCTGCAAGAAATATTAAATTATTACAACCTTTTGTTACCTCGAAAGTTCCATATTTTTGAGGTTTAGAGAACTTTCTGATCTGCCCGATATTGATTTTCAAGGTTGATTCAGGAAAAAGATAGACCAGGAAAGTAAAGAAATTTGTAAAAATATTTCTTGCTAATTGAATTTTAATTGAGATATTGATTTACTTTTGATTGGTTTAGAAATGCAATTTTTACAAAGCATGAGTAATTATTTCAGAAGGAAAATTAAATAAATATCAAAGCAATATTAAATATCAAATTAAAATTTCGATTTCTCAATTAAATTTTTACGCTTTTTCGGGATATTGTAAAAAATTCGCTTACAAGAGTTCATAAAATTTAAAATAATTTCCTCAAATTAGGAAAAAGAATTAAAATTTCAAAGAAAAATTTCAATTTTGCAATATTTAAAAATTTGAGAAACAGCTTAAACAAGTTGAATAAATATTTATAAGTTTTTACGGGATACAAAAATAATTTTTTTTATAAAAAAATGCTGAATTTGGAAAAATTCGAAAATTTTAAAAGACTGTTTATTTCATAACATTTATTTTAAGAGAATATTTAAATATATTTCAAACCATTCCCTAAGATTTTCGAAATTATCAAAAAGAATTCGGGAACATTTGAGAGAAATTTATGTATTTTTTTTTTACTTTCTTATTAAAATTTGGAAATTTGTTGAAGAATTTAAAAGATTCCAAGATAAGAAAAACGTTTTCTTCAAATTCCTTGCATTATTTAAAGTGATTATATATTGTAAAAATTAATTAGAAAAGAATATCTAAAAAGATTAGAAAATATTACAAAAGATTTATCAAATTTGAATACCAAAATTTTCTCCCTTCAAGTTCCATAACAATTTTAATAATATATAAAGAAAATCCATTTTCTTTTCAGAAAAAATAATGAAAATAAAAATTCCTTCTATTTATCCGAAGCAAAACACCCAAAATAAATTTGACCCACTTCAAGTCAATAAAAATATTATTAAAAATTACTTAAATAAAAAAATCTGTGTTCCAATTTAAAAAAGAGAGTTAAAAACCAGAACTCTGTACTATTTAAATCTAACAAAAAAAAATTTACCGAAAATTTTCCTACTGTAATTCAAAAATAAATCAATAACCAAAATTCTTTCCTTCATTTTAAGAACGATCTCGAAAATAAAGAATTTTCTGTTAATTTAAGTAGCCATTTGAAATCATTAATAAATTATGGAATTATTATTCAATTATTACGCTGTCTGAGCAAAAATATAATTTATAAACGAATCAATGATATTAAAAAAATTCAAAATTCAAAAATGAATTTTAAAGATTTTAGGGCATTTTTTAAATTTTGTTCAAATTTTGAGGAAAAATTAGATTGCTTTTGAAAGACATTTTAAGGTTTTGAAAAAACTTAAAAAATAATAAAAAGTTTCAGAAAACTCAAAACAAAGTGTAGATTTTTCGAAAATTTCGAATTAAAATTTTTGAGTTGATTAAAGGTTTTGAAAAGTTAAATGAGAATAGAAAAATGTATTTAAGATTCCTGGGGATATTCAAAATTATTATTTATTTGTTATAATAAATTTCCAGATATTATTTAAAATTATCTTTAAAAAATTACAATAGATTTCTAAAAACTGTAAAAAATTATTCAGAAAGATTTTTAAACAATTTCAGAATGAAATCAAGATAGGTAACAAGATATTTAAGAATTGTTTTAAAGAGATTAACAATATTTTTCGGCATTGAAAGATTTCCCAACACTTATAAAATATAAAAAATATTTTTCAATTTTTTAGAGAAACATAGAAAAATTATATTTACATAACTTTAAAGAAAAAAGTAATTTGGAACTTTTTTTGTTTAACTAAATATTACTTTGTTTCCAAATTATATTTTTCTTTAAAAACATTTTTTTGATTTTTTTGTACGAACCAAACAGTTTTCCTTTAAAAACAAAACATTTTTTTAGTTTAAATATCAACTCAAAGATTTTTCGTTGAGAATTCATGTTTTTGTTTAAAAATTAACTTTTTTATAGAAAATTTCAATTTACAAAAAAAAAACTGTTGAATTAAAGCAAAAAATATGAATTTCGAACGAAAAATTTGAAATTTCAATCAAGAAAGACTTACAATTCAATTAATAAAAAATACGATTCAAAATATAATTCATTTAAAAAAAGCAACGTTTTTTTTACTCAAATTGGAAGATTTTTAACCAAAAAAAAATAATATTTCAACTGAAATAATGCATGTTCAATATTCAAAAATTAGTTTTTGGCCAAATCGTTGAATTTTTAACCCACAAGAAACATTTTCTACCAAAAAAAAAAACAATTTTTCAACAAATAATATAAAAGTATAGTTTTAAGTTAAAGAAATACGTTTTAAACCATTTAAAATACATTTTCAACGAAACATTAAAAATTTTTTACTAGACAGATGAATTTTTGATAAAAAAAAGACTAAATATCTAAATAAAAATCCAAAGATATAAAATTTCTATCAAAAATGTACTCTTCTACAAAAAAAAAGAATAATTTTTAACAAAATTCATGAATTTTCAAGAAAAAGGTTAATATTCTACAGAAAATAGATTAATTTAATTTTGAGTTAAAGATATAAGTTCTTGAGTGAATAAAATTAGAAAAAAGGAGTTAATTTTCTACCTAAAAATGAATTTTCAACCAAAAAGATTAAATATCTAACAAAAATGTCAACAAAAAAAATGGAATAGTTAAATCTTTAGTTGAAAAAATTAATTTTTTTAATTTTTGAAAATTACTTATTTTTAGTCAAAGAAATGTAATTTCAAGTAAACAGCTAAATTAACTAAAAAAAAAGTAATAATTTTTAACAAAATAAATTAACGTTCAATAAAAAAAAATTGTTATCTACCTTTGGTAGAAAATTATTCTATTTGATTGAAATTTCATTAAGTTTGTTGAAATATTATTTTTTGTTAATATAAATTTAAGTTACAGATATACATTTTTAAACAAATAAAATAAACTTTATTAAGATTTTTAACCAAATAGGTGAATTTTAAGTAAAAAGGGTTCAATATCTCGAAAAAAGGTTGATAAAAATGGGAAACTTAAAGTTTTGGTTCAAAAAAAATTATTTTTGAACAAAAAAAGTAATTATAACCAAAGTAAATAAAATTAATTTTGAAGAAATCGGTTAAATTTTCTACCTAAAAATGAATTTTCAACCAAAATATGAAATGTCTAACAAAGACACCATTTTCAACTAAATAAGGTTTTTCATTACAGAATAAAAAAATCTGAACCTAAATTATAATTTGCAAAAAAAATAATCATTTTTGCTGAGAAATAAACATTTCGAACGACTATTTGAAAAAATTATTTGTTTATTTGCTTTGAGCTTACATAAATATAATTTTTCCATGTTTATCGAAAATATTCAAAAATACTTTTGAAGAGTTCAGATATGTCAGAAAAGTATTTAGAAAATTTCTAGGAAATGTTTTCCCTTCTTACAGAATTTGACAAAATTTTAGAAAAAATTTGATCAGTCTAAAAGAAAATTATTTTGAAATCCTCCGGCTTTATTTTTGACAAATATTTTTTCCTGATTCGGGAAAGGAATTTTTTAAAATAAGTAAACTTCCTTTGATATTGTAATTGAGATGGGAATATTCTTTAATTTTTTTCGAAAATGAAGGTGATAGATTTTTTCAAACTTTATTTCTGAACTGAAATGAGGAAATTTTGTATTTTAAGCATTTTTATTGAGTTGGGAGAAGGAAAATTTTGGATATAAATATTTTTTCACTTTCAATTTTTCAGAAAAAATTTTCTATTTTGAACGCATGATTTATTTTTGATTGGTTTAAAAATCGGCTTTTTACTCAAAAATAGTCATAATTTAAGGAGGAAACAAAAAATTTAAATAATTAAATATTATTCTAACTGGGGTTAATAGGGTTTTAATCCGTGGCAAAGGGCGAGGAGACACTTCCGGAAAGGAAGTTTCTCAGCTGCTTAGTAATACTTTATTAAGATCCATTTACTGCGGGAAATTGAAAAAAAATAAGCACCTGTTGTGAAATTTGTTCCCACCTTTGAACTTGAAAATTTCAATAAATAAAATCGATATATTTGTTTTATTCACTGCATGAAACAACCTTGGCAAAGACATTTTAAAAATAAAAAAAAAATAAAACATTTTTTTATACAAGTGGTAAATTTATTACACACAGAAATCATTTTTTGATGATTTCTTGATTTCTATTGCATATGGAGAGGAGAGAGTAACACAAATTGTTGAGAGAAGATTATTTGTATAATCAAACCACAATCCAAGTGCCGATTTTTAACGCCAAACCTGAAATATAATATATAGTAATAAAATAATTATAAAATATAATACATTTATACAACATTTAAAAACAACTATTATTATAACATTATAATTGCTAAATCAATTATACGTAATATAATAATGATAAATAATTAATTAATTAAAAATAATTAATTAATAAAGGGACTAAAATTATAGTGTCGAGAATAGAATTTTCGACACTGTAAAATTCCGCAGAAAGAAAATATGGTAAATAGAAAATTCCGAAAATTATAAAATTGCCGAGGTAAAATATTGATTCCAAAAATTCATGATTAACGAAATTTCTTACAAAAAAATACTGAATTATATAATATCGACTCGTAAAACCAAAAACTTGGAGGAAAAAGTTACTTTTTTTAAACAAAAGAAATTAATTTTTGACGGTGAACTTGTATTTTTAACTAAAAAATTTATTTTCAACCAGATGATTGACTTTTTAAATAAAAACGATTCATTTTCTAACAAAATAGTTTTATTTTCAAGGAAACAAAAGAATTTTCAAAAAAAGAGTTTAATTTTTTACCGGGAAAGATTTTTAAGACAAGGGAGAAAAAATTGCAAGTAAATTGTGGAATTTTTAAACAAATAAGACAAATTTTTTAGAAACGTTGAATTTTTAACCCGAAAATAAGAAATTTTAATCAAAAGGTTCATTTTTAACCAAATGGTTAATTTTTGTCCCGAAAATATGAACTTTCGATAAAAAAGTTAATTTTCAATAATCATTATTCATTTAAATTTGTAGTTGAAAAATTTGATTTTACAGTAATAAAAATCTAATTTTCAACAAAATAGTTAAATATTCAACCAAAAAGATCGACTTTCAACTAAAATGAATATTTTTTAAAAAATTTCTAATAATAATATTAATATCTTTTAATAATAATCTTGATTAAAAGTTTAATTTTCAACCAAGCAGTTAAATTTTTGTTTAAAACAATTATGTTTTTACCAGAAAAAATGAAACATTTAATAGTGAATTTTCAACTCAAATTCTACACTTTAATCCAAAAATAGAATAGTTTAATTTTCAGTTACAAAATAATAAAATTCAATTCAAACAAATTTTAAAGGAATTATTTTTTAAGGAAAAATAGTGAAATTTTCATTTTTCGTTTTATTAAAGAATTTTAAAAAACAGTCGAATTTTCTACCAAAAAGATGAGTTGAAAAACAGTTTTATTTGTCAACAAATGAATTAGTTTTTCAACAAAAAAATTCAATTTTTTTCCCAAATGGCCGAAATTTTAACCTACGAAGATGAATTTTCACCAAGCAAGTTAATTTTCAATTAATAAAGATGATTTTTCAATGAAGTAGTTTAATTTATGACTAAAAAACGAAATTTAAGAAAAAAGTGCAATCGATTAATATTTTATTTAAAAAAAAATAACAACAGCTTTCGACAATAAAAAAAGGAATTTTCAACCACTTTAGTTCAATTTAAAAAGAACTAATTTTTTAAACAAAAGAGTTGCATCCTTAACGAAAATGAATAATTCGAAACAAAAAAGATTAATTTTCTAACGAAAAAGTTAAGTTTTCAATATTTATAAAAAAAAATTTAAGCAAGAGAAAGAAATTTTAAGTGGAAGGTTACATTTTTTAAGAATTATTTAATTTTTAATCAAAAAGTTTAATTTTTTAACTAATTGTTGAATTTGTAAGCAAAGAAAGCGAATTTGCTACGAAACAGCTGACATTTTAACAAAAATCTTAATTTACGATCAAATAGTAAAATTCTCTACTGAAATGATAATTCTTCAAAGTTCTTAATTAAAAATGGAATAGTCAAATTTTCAGTTTAAAAAATTATTTTTAATTAGAAATGTAACGCATTTTTAAGGAAATAGTTAGGTCAGCATTTAACCGAATAGTTGAATTGTAAACCAAAAGAGGAAAATTTTCAACAAAAAATGGAATATTACGATTTTTAACAAAAAGATGAATTTTCGGCACAATAGTTAAATTTTGAAGAACAAAAATGAAGTATTTACGAAAATAAATCAAGCAGTTGAATTTTCAATAATAAAATTTTTTTCTAAACAGAATGTATTAGTTGATGTTTTTAAAACAACTGAATTTTTCACAAAGTAGTTGAATTTGTCACATAAAGAAATCAATTCTCAATAAAGTAGTTCAACTTTAAATCAAGTGTTTAAATTTTCTATTAAAGAAGATAAATTTTCAATAGATTAATTTCTGTTAAAAAAAAGAAGTAATTTTCAACACAATACTTAAATTTTCATAAAAAAATGATTTTTTAATTAAAATGATGAAAAATAGCTAAAAGTTCAACCAAGGAATTGAATTTTTAGTTAAAACAAACAATTATGGATCTAACCATAAAAGAGTCATTTTTTCAACCAGAAGAAAATAACTATCAGCCAAAATAATGAATCTTTAACCGAAAAATAAATTTGTAAGGAATTACTTTAGTTTTAAACCAAATAGTTTAATTTTCTTTTACAGCTAAATTTTTAATAAAAAATTTAATAATTTAATTTTTAACAAAAAGATGATTTTTTTAACTAATATGAGGAATTTTCAACCTAAAAAAATCAATTTTTTATTTAAGTGATGAATCTGGAATCCGAAGAATTATTTTGTAACAAAGTAATTCTTCTCTAAAGTAAGCATCTTAATTTTCAACTAATAAGAAAAGGAAAAAATGCAATAATTGCATTTTCAACCAAGCATATTAGATTTATAAAAAAAATGTCAACACAATAGTTAAATTTGCAATAAAAGGGATGAATTTTCAAAGAAAAAGATGAATCTTTAATAAAAAAATTAATTTATAATAAAGTAGGCGTTAAAAAAATCTGTATTTTTAACCAAAAAAAAGGAACAATTTTTGTAAAAAAAAGAAGGAAAATTCGGCAAAATAGTTAAATTTTCAACAACAGAAATTAATTTTCTACTAATATGATTTATCCAGAACGAAAAATCCAATTTCAGCTAAGTAGTTGAAAATTAAACCAAGTTGTTGAATATTCAACAACAAATTTTTTTCTTGAAAAATGTGATAGTGGATGTTTTAAATAAAAACTGAATTTTCAACAAAATAGCTAAATACAAACAAGTTCAATTTTAAATGAAGTGTTTTAATTTTTTATTGAAAAAGATAAATTTTCAACAAACAAAAAATGAATATTTACATTTTCAATCAAAAAGATCGATTTTAAACAAAAAAAGAAGGGATTTTGAAAACAATAATTGTTTCCAACTAAAAAGATTAATTTTGTACTAAAATTATGAATCAATTAATTAAAAACTATACCAAATGTTTCAATTTCCAACTAAAAAAAAGGATTTGTAACCAAAAATCGAATAGTTATTTTTTCAATCAGAAAAAATTCATTTTCAATAGAAATGATGAATCTTCAACTAGCAAAGATAAATTTCAAACAACAAAAGTTCAATAGTTACATTTTCAACCAAATAGACTAATTTCTACTTTAAAAAGAAAGAAGGAATTTTCAACACAATAGTTAAATTTTAATTAAAAAAAAAATGAATTTTCAACTAAAATTCTAAAAAGTAGTTAAAAATACAACCAAGTAGTTAGATTTTCAACTTAAACAAGCCATTTTTGAACTGAGCAAGGAACAGTCATTTATTTAATCAGAAGAAATCAATGTTCAGTCAGTTGAATTTTCTTTTAAAGAAGATAAATTCTTAATAATTAATAGCTACATTTTTACATTTATAACAAAAAATAATAATTTTCCACTAAAATGATCAAGATTAAATGGAGAAATATGTATGAAAATAAAAAATAAAAATTCCCATGCATTTCGACAACCTTAAGGCGGACGCTCCCCAAGTCTCAATAATAATTGTTAAACAATAAATATAAAATTATTTTTTAATTTTTAATCAGTAAATAATGAGTAAGAGTGGTCGGTCAGTCGATAGATCTTTGAATCGATAATTAATGTTCGATAGGTGAGTAGAAGACCCATGACCCTGCACTCGCGGATGTTTTGTTTGGCAGGCAAAAGGGGGATGTTGCCCGGGGCTTGTCGACAGGAGAGATGGATTTGTCGTGCAGCTGTGTACACTGGTTAATGTACGAGTAGGAAATGGTGAACCTGAACCGGGGGTTGCTTCATTGCTTTATTGCTGGTTAAGGTTTAAGGCTTAAGGTTTAAGGTGTCCCTAAATCTATTGCTAACTTGCCTTTATCTTAAAACCCTTAAAACCGAGTATCCGATTAGATTTTAATCATCCAATTTCACTTTTAAATTCCAATTTTTTTAAACTATAATATTTTTTGCAATAACCCTCTCTTAAAAAACTGTTTTTTCACCATTTTTTATTTACTTACAATTATTTGAAAAAAGCAGATTATTTTTCTCACTAACAAAATATGTTTTACATGAAAAATACATTTGACACTGTTCAACTTCAAAAGTTGACACTTTAAAGATTTTTCATATTTTTCCAAATTTATCTTAGAAAGAAAAATAGGAAAATCTGAAGCCGACACCCGCTTTTTTACAGAAAAAAATGATATGAATGTGTTGTTGAATTTTGATTTTCTGATTATAATCCTTTGTAAAAATCGTTTTTTTTTTGACTCAGGAGACTTTAAAAATGAAAGATTTGAGGAAATTCGACGAAGCCCAATTTAACATATAACAAATATCTTCCCATTATAGGATGAGAATGTAAGCGATTTAAACATTTATCTTGTTCCTTTGAAAATTCAGTTATTTTGTTCAAAATTAATTTATCATGCATTAAAAGTTTATTTAAAAATTCAAAATTTAGTTGAAAATTCATGCATCTTTTTTAAATAAATCTTTTTTGGTCGAACTCAAAATTCAACTATTTTATATTTGGTTCAGCATTTATCTTTTTCCTTTCAAAATTCAGGTATTTAATTGAAAATTCAAGTATTTCGTCGAAAATACATTTAAAAATTGAAAATTCGGTTGAAAATTCATGTATTTTGTTCAAATGAATCCTTTTTGCTAGAAAATTAATCTTTTTTGTTTAAAAATTCATCTTTGATTGAAAATTAATTTTTTGTGGAAAAATAGTTTTTAAAAATAAAAATTAGACTGCTCCATGTTTAGTTCAACATTTATTTTCTTCCTTTGAAAATTTAGTTATTTTGTTCAAAATTTAATTATTATGTTGAAAAGTCATTTAAAAATTTTAAATTTAATTGAAGATTAAAGTTTTTTTTTTTTAATGAATCTTTTCTGGTATAAAATAAATCTTTTTGTTTTAAAATTCATCTCTTTGATTGAAAATTAGTTTTTTAATTAAAAATTAATTTTTTAAACCGAAAAATGAATTATTCCATTTTTTGTCGTAAACTCATCATTTTTGATAATAAGTTAGTCTTCTTTGCTCAAAATCCCTTTATCAGGTTGCTAATACAACTATTTTGTTTAAAATTAATGAATTTTGCTAAAAAAATTTATTTATTTCGAAAACAATTTTTTACCAAAAAAAGACAAATTTCTAACAAATCTTTAACTAATATAATGAATCTTCAATCAAAAAAATTATTTTGTAACCCAATAGTTATATTTAAATAAAAAATTCAACTTCCGGGTTGAAAAATAATTTTTCTGGTTGAAGATTCATTTTTTTTAAATTAATTTATTTGCTATACAACTTAACTATTTGGTTTAAAATTATTTTTCTCATGTTCTAAATAAATTATTTTTTAAACAAACAATGTATCTATTTCGTGTTTTTTTAAACATTTATCTTCATTATTTAAAAATTTAGCTATATAGTTAAAATTATCTGTATTTTGTTAAAACTTTGTCTTTTGTGGTTGAATATAAATCTTTTTGGTTAAAAGTACATTTTGGATTTCAAATTAGTTTTTGTATGGAAAATTAATTTCTTTGACTGCAAATTGAACTATTCCATGTATGATTAAACATTTAGCTTCTTCCTTTGAAAATTCACTTATTACGTTGCACATTTAATTCTTGGGTTGAAAATAATTCATTTACAAATTCAAAGTTTGGTTGCAAATTCAAGTACTTTGTTATAAATAATCTTTATTAGCAGAAAATTAATCTTCTAGTTTAAAAATTCATCTCTTTGCTTAAAAATTAGTTTTTTATTGAAAATTAATTTTTTTAAACAGAAAATTGAACTATTCCATTTTTTGACGCAAATTTATCTTTTGTGATAAAAATTTAATCTTCTTGGATCAAAATTCATCGGTTTGCAAATTTAGCTATTTTGTTGAAAATTGGCCTTTTTGAAAAAAATCAACTATTGGGTTAAAAATTCAATTTTTTTAGTTAAAGCTTAATTATTCTAGCTAAAACTTAATTAATTTGCTTAAAAACTTATCTCTTTGGTTGAAAAATCGTTTATTTTGTTGACAATGACTTTTTCAAACTTTTTAATAAAAAGTAGCAAATTAATCTTCTTGAATAAAAATGCACTTTTTTGTTTGATAATTCAACTATTTCGTTGAAGTTGTGTTTTTATTAAAAACTCATCTCTTTGTTTAAAAATAATGTTTTAGGAATAAAAAATTTAACTTTTAATCTAAAAATTTATAAATTTGTCTTTTTTGATGGCCAATTAACTTTCTTGGTTACAAATTCACATTGTTGTGCGATAATTCGGGTATTTCTATGAATATTTTTTTTTAGTTAAAAATTCATCTGTTTGGTTGAAAATTCTTTTTATGAATATAAAATTAATTTTTAATACCACCAATGTAACTTTTCCATTTCTGATTAAAAATGTATCTTTTTTAGTTGAAAATTCAATGATTTGCTCAAAAATACATGGATTTTTATAAAAAATCGTATTTTTGGGTAAAATTTTTTTTGTTAAAATTTAATGTATTTAGTTAAACAAAATTTTCTTTTCTTATTTGAACCAAATTGTTATATAATTTTTACATGATACCATTTCAAATAAAGAGATGAATCTTTACATAATTTTTCTTAATTGCTTATTGTTGTTGAGTGAGAAATGGACTTTTTAAATTAAAAATGTAACTATTCCATTTTCAATAAAAAATTAATCTTCTTGGTTAAAGATTAATTTAATTATCGATCAAAAATTCATAATTTTTAGTTACAAACTAATCGCTTAAGTTTCGAATTTATAAATTGAATTGGAAATTTGTCTTTTTGAGTAGAAAATTATATTCTTTATTTTAATTGACAAGACATCTCTTTGGTCAAAAATTTAACTAATTTTTTGAAAATTGATTAAATGAATGAATTAAATAAGCTCATATCTCAAGTTCTCAAAAATCTGTCTGAATTTGCTTAAGAATCTTAATACATTTAATTATATTATAACCCTACAAAAAATGAACTTACAAAATAAATACACACACATACAAATTATTTTGTGTTTTACATTTTTTTATAATCCAGGTGGTTTCATAATCCAGAATTTGAATCACCGAATTAAAGCCGTTTTTTGAGCCTCGATTTGTTGTAGTTATACTTCTACTTTTGCAATAAATATTGTATCACTAGTTAAAACATCAAAGATAATTTTTTTATTAAGGATTTTGAAGTTAATTTGTTCAAAAATGAATTTTCCTTTTATATTTGAGGACGAAGGCTTCTTTTTATATTTGAAAACGAAGAATTCCTTTTATATTTTGTAACGAAGAGTTCTTTCTGTATTTGGGAATGCAGACTTCTTTTTATATTTGGGTATGAAAATTTCTTTTTATATTTGAGAACGAAGACTTCTTATTGTATTTTATAGCGAATATTTTTTTAAATTGAAAGCGAACACTTTCTTTTATATTTGTACTCGAAGGCCCCTTTTTATATTTGTTAACAAATTTTGAACAAAAAATTCCTTTTATATTTGGAAACGAAGACTTCTTTTTATAGTTGGGAACAAAGGCTTCTTTTCATATTTGAGAACAAAGACTTTTTTTATATCTGTAACCAAAGATTTCTTTTCTTTTTTTTTGAGAATCAATACTTCCTTTTATATTTGAGAATAAAGCCTTTTTTTAATTTTCGAAAGAAGACTTTCTCTTATATTTAGAAACGAAGACTTCTTTTAATATTTTAGAGCGGAGATTTATAAAATTGAAAACGAACACTTTCTTTTATATTTATAATCGAAGGCCTCTTTTTAGATTTGAGAACAAAGTTCTTTTTTTAATTTTCGAACAAAAAATTCCTTTTATGTTTGGGAACGAAGACTTCTTTTTATAGTAGGTAACAAAGACTTCTTTTCATATCTCAGAACGAAGAGTTTTTTTTATATTTGTGACCGAAGATTTATTTTTTTTTTTTTATTTGAGAACTAATATCTTCTTTTATATTTGAGAACAAAGCTTTTTTTAATTTTCGAAAGAAGACTTTCATTTATATTTAAGACCAAGGACTTCCTTTTATATTTGAGAATGAAGGCTTCTTTTTGTATTTGAGAACGAAGATTTTCTTGCATATTTGAGATCGCAGACTTCCTTTTGTATTTGAGATCAAAGGCCTCTTTTTATATTTGAGAACAAAGATGAAAACAAAGAATATTTGAGAACGAAGACTTCTTTTTATATTTGAGAACGTAGATTTCTTTTCTTTATTTAAGAACGAATACTTACTTTTATATTTGAGATCAAAGGCCCCTTTTTATATTCGAAAACAATTTTTTTTTAATTTTCGAACGAAGACTTCCTTTTATATTAGAGAACGCAGACTTCCTTTTATATTTGAGAACGCAGACTTCCTTTTATGTTTGGTAACGAAGAGTTCTTTTTGTATTTGGGAACTAGGACTTCTTTGTATATTTGGGTATGAAGATTTCTTTTCATATTTGAGAACGAAGACTTTTTTTATATTTGTAACCAAAGATTCATTTTTTTTTTAATTTCAGAACCAATACTTCCTTTTATATTTGAGAACGAAGGCTTCTTTTCATATTTGAGAACGCAGACTTCCTTTTATATTTGGGAACGAAGACTTCCTTTATTATTTGAGAAAGTTAACTTCCTTTTATATTTGAGAACGTAGATTTCTTTTCTTTATTCAAGAACGAATACATTCTTTTATATTTGATATCAAATGCCTCTGTTTATATTTGAAAACCACTTTTTTTAATTTTCGAAAAAAAATTCCTTTTCTGTTTGGGAACGAAGATTTTTTTATAGTTGAGAAGAAAGGCATCTTTTCATATTGGATAATGAAGCCTTTTTCTATATTTGTAACCAAAGATTTTTTTTTTTTTATTTGAAAACAAAACTTTCTTTTGATTTTCGAAAGAAAACTTTCTTTTATATTCAGGAACGAAGACTTCCCTGTATATTTGAGAATAAAGGCTTTTTTTCATATTTGAGAACGCAGACTTCCTTTTATATTTGGGAAGGAAGAATTCCTTTTATATTTGAGATTAAAGGCCTCTTTTTACATTTGAGAACAAAGACGAGAACCTAGGATATTTGAGAACGAAGACTTCTTTTTATATTTGAGAACGTAGATTTCTTTTTTTCATTTAAAAAAAGAATACTTCCTTCTATATTTGAGATAAAAAGCCTCCGTTTATCTTTGAAAACAATTTTTTTTTAATTTTCGAACGAAAACTTCCTTTTATGTTTGGTAACGAAGAGTTCTTTTTGCATTGGGGAACGAAGAGTTCTTTGTATATTTGGGTATGAAGATTTCTTTTTATATTTGAGAACTAAGACTTCTTTTTATATTTTAGAGCGAAGATTTCTTTTTTTTTTATTGAAAACGAGCACTCTCTTTTATATTTATAATCGACGCCCTCTTTTTATATTTGTGAACAAATTTTAAACAAAAAATTCCTTCTATATTTTGAAACGAAGACTTCTTTTTATAGTCGGGAATATAGGCTTCTTTTCATATTTGAGAACGAAGCCTTTTTTTATATTTGTAAGCGAAGATTTTTTTTTATTCCAAAACCAATAATTCCTTTTATATTTGAGAACAAAGATTTTTTTTAACTTTCGAAAAAAGACTTCCTTTTACGTTTAGGAATGAAGACTTCTTTTTATATTTGAGAACGAAGACTTCTTTTTATATTTTAGAGCGAAGATTTATTTATTTATTTGTAATCGAAGGCCTCTTTTTATATTTGAGAACAAAGTTCTTTTTTAATTTTCGAACAAAAAATTCCTTTTATGTTTGGGAACGAAGACTTCCTTTTATAGTCGGGAACATAGGCTTTTTTCATATTTGAGAACGAAGACTTTTTTTATATTTGTAAGCGAAGATTTTTTTTTTATTTCCAAAACCAATTATTTGAGAACAAAGATTTTTTTTAACTTTCGAAAAAAGACTTCCTTTAATATTTAGGAATGAAGACTTCTTTGTATATTTGAGAACGAAGACTTCTTTTTATATTTTAGAGCGAAGATTTATTTATTTATTTGTAATCGAAGGCCTCTTTTTATATTTGAGAACAAAGTTCTTTTTTAATTTTCGAACAAAAAATTCCTTTTATGTTTGGGAACGAAGACTTCTTTTTATAGTCGGGAACATAGGCTTTTTTTCATATTTGAGAACGAAGACTTTTTTTATATTTGTAAGCGAAGATTTTTTTTTTTAATTTCAAAAGCAATAATTCCTTTTATATTTGATAACAAAGATTTTTTTTAACTTTCGAAAAAAGACATCCTATTATATTAAGGAATGAAGACTTCTTTTTATATTTGAGAACGAAGACATCTTTTTATATTTTAGAGCGAAGATTTCTTTTTTTTTATTGAAAACGAGCACTGTCTTATATATTTGTAATCGAAGGCCTCTTTTTATATTTGTGAACAAATTTTGAACAAAAAATTTCTTTTATATTTGGAAACGAAGACTTCTTTTTATAGTCGGGAACATAGGCTTTTTTTCATATTTGAGAACGAAGACTTTCTTTATATTTGTAACCGATGATTTTTTTAAAATTCAAAAACCAATAATTCCTTTTATATTTGATAACAAAGATTTTTTTTTAATTTTCGAGAAAAGACTTCCTATTATATTAAGGAATGAAGACTTCTTTGTATATTTGAGAACGAAGACTTCTTTTTATATTTTAGAGCGAAGATTTATTTATTTATTTGTAATCGAAGGCCTCTTTTTATATTTGAGAACAAAGTTCTTTTTTGATTTTGAACAAAAAATGTCTTTTATATTTCGAAACGAAGACTTCTTTTTATAGTCGGGAACATAGGATTCTTTTCATATTTGAGAACGAAGACTTTTTTATATTTGTAAGCGAAGATTTTTTTTTTAATTCCAAAACCAATAATTCCTTTTATATTTGAGAACAAATATTTTTTTTTAACTTTCGGAAAAAGACTTCCTATTATATTAAGGAATGAAGACTTCTTTTTATATTTTAGAGCGAAGATTTCTTTTTTTTTAATTGAAAACGAGCACTGTCTTTTATATTTGTAATCGAAGCCCTCTTTTTATACTTGTGAACAAATTTTAAACAAAAAATTCCTTCTATATTTTGAAACGAAGACTTCTTTTGATAGTCGGGAACATAGGCTTCTTTTCAATATACACGGGCGTATAGTGATAGTTAAAACAAATTCAAATAATCCGACTGATTTTCGTCATAATTTACCTTGCTAATTTTCATCTACGTTTTCAGTCATGGACTCCTGATAATGAATAGAATTAATCGGCTCTTCCTCGAACTCTCCTCCCTCCTCGTCATTTTGTCTAGTTCGATCCCTCGATGCATCGTATTCTTCTCCTAGTCTTTTGTAAGTTTCTGCCCGATTTTCCAAAATTTCTTTAATGATTTCTGGAATTAGAGATTTTGCTTATATTCTCCTTCAAAAATATAGAAAAGTTCAGCAATAACTTTTTAGTATTCCGTGCTTTAGTAGTATAACTATACAGGAGTTACTTCGCTTACCGACCTCCCTGTTTTACCGACCGATGGTAAAATGCAAGTCTAGCAGAAATCTGCATTACCGTAGGAAGGACCTTGCTCGTTCGGTAAGTGAAGTGAATTCTATATAGCAATACTACTAATGTGGAGCACATTTGGTTTTAACAATTTTTTGTGAAGATGGTAGGCAAGATTTTTTTGTTTTTAATTCCTTTCTAAAGTAAAATAGCAAAATTTTGTATTTTTTAGATTTTTGTTGATTAAAAAGGAAGGGGATTTCGTTCTATAATTTTTTTTATAATTGAAAGAGGGAATTTTTTCATTTTTAAGATTTCTATAAATATTTTAAATGAGGTGATGAGATTGGGACATCAATCATTAAATTTTTGGTTATTAATTCTTTTTTTTACCGAAAAAGCTATTATTTAGATAAAAGTTAAGCTAATTGAAGAAAAATTCATCTCTTTGATTCAAAATTTAACTATTTGGTTTTAAAAAATTGCATTTTTCTTAAATTGGTCTGTTCCATTTTTTGTTAAAAATTGATCTTTCTTAGTTCACACGTCTCTGTTTTAGTTGAGGATTCAACTACTTATTTTTTACATCATTTTAGTTGAAAATTGATGCCTAGTTAAAAAATTTTAGAACTTTATAGAATATTTTTTTTTTTCGTCGAAGATTAATTTTTTCTCTCAGAAGTTAACTATTTAACTTTTTGTCTAAAAATTACACTTTTCTATTTTAAAATTTATCTGGATTGGTTGGGGATTCAACTATTTTTTTGAAAATTAGTTTTTCTATTGAGGCTCAATTTTCTTCTTTGAAAATTCAACTATGTTTTTGAAAATTAATTTTTATAACTGCAAATCTAACTATTCGATATTTTCTTCAAAGTATATCTTTTTTGGTTGAAAATTGTTTTGTTTTGTTTGAAGATATAACTATTTTTTTAAAAAATCATTTCTTCGCAGTAGAAAATGATTTTTCTTTTTTGAAGACTTAAATAATTTATTGAAAATGAATTTTTTTAAACTGAAAATTAGAATATTTAACTTTTTGATGAAAATTTATTTTTTTTTAGTTAAAAATTCTTCATTTCTGTTGAAAGATTCAGCTATTTTATTAAAAATTCATTTTTAGAGTAGAAAATTGAGCGACTTCATAGAAATTTTTTTTTAAATTAATTTTTTATCTAAAAAATTAACTGTTTCCTTTTTTGTCAAAAATTGATCTTTTTCATTTGAAAATTTATCTGGATTAGTTGGGGGTACAACTATTTTATTAAAAATTTATTTCTTCAGTAGAAAATTAATTTTCTATTTTGAAAATTTAATTATTTTATTTGAAATTGGTTCTTTCGGAAGAAAATTAATCTTCTTGTTTGCAAATGTTAACTTTTTTGTTGAAAAATAAATTTCTTAACTGCAAATTAAAATATTTCATTTTTTGTTAAAAATTGATCTTTTTCAGTTCAAAATCTTTTGTTTCGGTTGAGGACGCAACTATTTTATTTAAAATTTGTGTGTTTTTTCAGATAATTAATTTTTTTCGTCTGAAAAACTACTTATTTCATTTTCTGTTTAAAAATTAATCTTTTTAGTTTAAATGTCTTCTGTTTTGGTAGAGGATTTAATTATTTTATTTCAAATTCGTTTTTTGGGGAAAAATTAATTTTCTTGTTGCAAATTTGTCTCTTTAGTTGAAAATTTAACGACTTTATAGAAAATGTTTCTTTTTTTTCTTTAAAAATTGATTTTTTTAGTTGAAAAATTAACTATTTCATTTTTTGTCAAAAATTGATCTGTTTTATTTGAAAATTTATCTGTATTGGACGAGGATACACCTATTTTATTAAAAATTCGTTTATTCTTTAGTAGAAAATTAATCTTCTTTTTCGAAAACTTGACAATTTGTTTGAAAATTAAAAATTTCATTTTTTGTTGAAAATGGATCTTTTTGAGTCAAAATTCTTCTGTTTTGGTGAAGGATTCAACTATGTTATTGAAAATTCGCTTTTTAAAAAGAAAATTATTATTTTTAAGTCTGATAAATTAGTTTATTTTCTGTTGAAAATCGATCTTTTTTATTTAAATTGTATTCTGTTTTTGTTGAGAATTTAACTACTTTATTGAAAGTTAATTCTATTAAGTGAAAATTGCAAATTTAAATATTCAATTTTTTTTTGAAAATTGATCTTTTTTAGTTAAAATGTCTTCTGGTTTTATTGAAATTTTAATTTTTTGTTTTGTTTTTTTATAGAAAATTAGTCTCCTTGTTTTAAAAATTAACTATTTTCTTAAAAGTTAATTTTTTGTAACTGCAAACTTAAATATTCAATTTTTTTTAAAAACTGATCTTCTCTAGTTAGAAATTCTTATGATTTATTTAATGATTCAACTATTTTATTGAAAATTCGTTTTTTTTTGTAGAAAGTTATTTTTTTATCTGAAAAATTAATTATTTTATTTTCTGTTGAAAATTGATCTTTTCAATTTAAATGTCTTCTGATTTTGGTTGAGGATTCAATTATTTTACTTCAAAGTCATTTTTTGTACAAAATTAATGTTCTTGTTGAAAATTCATCTCTTTTGTTGAAAATTTAACGACTTTATAGAAAATGTTTTTTTTTTCGTTAAAAATTAATTTGATTATTTGAAAAATTAACTATTTTATTTTTTTAAAATAGATCTTTTTTATTTGAAAATTTATCTGTTTTGGTCGAAGACACACCTTCTTTTATTGAAAATTCATTTATTCTTCAGTAGAGAATTAATCTTCTTCTTTGAAAATTTAACAATTTTTTTGAAAATTTAAATATTTCATTTTTTGTTGAAAATGCACCTTTTTCTCAGTTAACATTCTTCTGTTTTGGTTAAAATTTTAACTATATTTGATTGAAAACTCCTTTTTTTGGAAGAAAATTATTTTTTTCAATCTGATAAATTAATTATTTTATTTTCTATTGAAAATAGATATTCTTTAGTTAAAATGCATTATGTTTTTGCTGAGAATTCAACTATTTTATTAAAAGTTCGTTTTTTCTTATAGAAAATTATTCCCCTTGTTTGAAAATTTAAATATTTTATTGACAAGTAATTGATTTTTTTCATTTAAAATTCTTCTGTTTTTGTACAAGGATTTAATTATTTCATTGCAATTTAGTTTTTTTTCTGGTAGAAAATATATTTTCTTCTTTGAAAATTTATCTCTTTAGTTGAAAATTTAATGACTTCATAGAAAATGAATTTTTTTTCGTCGAAATCTAATTTTTTTATCTGAAAAATTAACTATTTCATTTTTTGTCAAAAACTGATCTTTTTCATTCCAATATTTATCTGTATTGGTTGAGGATTCGACTATTTTATTAAAAATTAGTTTTTTCAGTAGAAAATTAATCTCCTACTTTGAAAAATTTAATTAATTCTTTTAACTTCAAATTCAAAAATATATATATTTGTTTGGAAAATCGTCCTTTTATATTTAAAAATTCTTCTGTTTTATTTAATGCTTCAACTATTTTATAAAAAATTCGTTTTTCTTTAGAAAAGTAATCTTCTTGTTTGAAAATTTAAATATTTTGTTGACAAGTAATTGATTTTTTTTCATTCAAAATTCTTCGGTTTTTGTTCAAGGATTTAATTATTTTATTGCAATTTCGTTTTTTGGTAGAAAACTAATCCTCTTGTTTGAAAATTCATCTCTTTAGTTGAAAATTTAATGAATTTATAGAAAATGAATTTCTCTCGTTGAAATCTAATTTTTGTATCTGAAAAATTAACTATTTCATTTTTTGTCAAAAATTGATCTTTTTAATTTCAATATTTATCTGTATTGGTTGAGGATTTAAATATTTTATTAAAATTTAGTTTTTTCAGTAGAAAATTAATCTCCTACTTTGAACAAATTTAATTATATATGTTTGTTTTTAAAATCGTTCTTTTTTAGTTAAAAATTCTTCTGTTTTGTTAAAAGATTCTTCCGTTTTATTTAATGATTCAACTATTTTATTAAAAATTAGTTTTTTCAGTCGAAAATTAATCTGCTACTTTGAAAAAATTTAATTAATTTTTTTAAACTTCAAATTTAAATATTTACTTTATTTTATATTTTATAAATATTTAATATTTCGAAAATCGTTCTTTTTTAGTAAAAAATTCTTCTGTGTTGTTTAAAGAATCTTCTGTTTTATTTAATGATTCAACTATTTTATTAAATGTTTAAAGATTTTAGTGTTATCCCAAAAATTTATTTCTTTGCTTAAAGATTTATAATTTGAATTGAAAATTGATCTTCTTAATTGATTGTTAAAAATTCGTCTTGTGCCTCAATACAAAAGGTGTGTATTTCAAAATTTGTAAGATTTTGGACCCTATTTTAGGGTGCTTTAAAACAATTAACCTGGATTTAAATAGCTGATCTCGGAATTAGTGTCTTTATTATAGTAGAAGAGAATGTTGTCTGTTTCTCTTTTCTTGCTTCCATCCCTTTAATGATTATAATTTATTATGGACTTAACAAGATGAAGAAGTCGTCGGCGACTGTGCGTCGCGACAAACCCCAATCCTGAAGGATCAATCCTCGTCTGTCAGTTCAGTACCTTTTCAGTTTTCACACAATATAGAATGGATGCCTATCCCTATATATATAGTACCTCCTTCTGGTTACGAGCACCATAAATAATAATAATCAACCACGATCGCAAACAGTACCACTCAGCTCACCAGAGTGACCAGAGGCCCGAAAGGACCGACTCTACTCCCAGTTCAAGATTGCATCTTTACTATCATACTTACTTCACAGCTTACCCATTTACCATCACTATACAATACACAACTCATTTTCTCCAGTCTTATTGTAGGTACCCTTGTACTATTAACTCAGTTCGCACAGGTTCTCGCGCCTTCAACTAACAACTCTGATAATAATCATCTATTTTGCATCTAGAATCCAGATTATTGATCAAATTCAACAATAGTTCCGCAATTTTGTTTGACAGCTTTTACTCCTATTTTGTAAAATACGAAAATCATTCATTGGTGATTCAAATAATGAGGAATTTTTAATACTAAATAGAGACATTTTTAACCGAAAATTAAATATATGAATTTGCAGTTTAAAAATTGATTTTCAACCAAATAGTTTAATTTGTAAACAAGAAGATTAATATTTTCTGAAAAAAATTCAAAGAAATGCTTAAATCTACAACCAAAATAGAAGATGTTTTAATTTAAAAAAAATCAATTTTTGACCAAAACTGAAATTATTAATTTTTTAGTACAAAAAAATCCTCCGCCGAAACAAGAATTTTAGCTGAAAAAATCAATTTTTAACAAAGAATGAATTACTTCAATTTGCAGTTAAAAACATTAATTTTCAACAAGAAATGGAATGTTTCAATTTGTAGCATAAAAAATTAATTTTTAATAAAATAGTTATATTTTCAAAAAAGAAGATTAATTATCTACAAAAAAAAAATTTCAATAAAATAAACCGAACAGAAGAATTTTTTAGTGAAAAAAATCAATTTAAAACAAAATAATAAAATATTTTAATTTGCAGTTAAAAAAAAATTAATTTCCAATAGAATAGTACAATTTCCAAAGAAGAAGATTAATTTTCTACAAAGAAAAACGAATTTTTAATAATATAGTTAAATCTTAAAAAAAGAAATTTAAAAAAAAATTAAAATTTTCAATTAAAAATGGAATAGTTAGATTTGAAATTAAAAAATTAATTTTCTACTAATTAACGAATTTTTTAATAGAATAGTTGAATTCTGAACCCAAAAAGTAGAACTTTAACTGAAAAAATCAATTTTCAACAAAATAGTTAAATTTTCAAATAGGAAGATTAATTTTCTACTGAAAAAAACGAATTTTAGATAAAATAGTTGAATTTTAAATCATAACAGAAAAATTTAACTGACGAAAATCAATTTAAAATAAAAAATGAAATATTTTAATTTGCAGTTAAAAAAATTTATTTTGAACAAAATAGATGAATTTCCAAAGAAGAAGATAATTTTCTACCAAGAAATACGAATTTTCAATAAAATAGTTAAATCTTGTAAAAAACAGTACAGTTTTTAAGTAAAAAAGATAATTTTTCCAAATAAATGGAATAGTTAGATTTGTAGTTTAAAAAATTAATTTTCTTCTAGCAAACGAATTTTCAATAAAATAGTTGAATTCTCAAACCAGAACAGTAGAATTTTAACTGAAAAAGATCAGTTTTCAACAAATATTGAAATATTTTAATTTGCAGTTTAAAAAATCAATTTTCAACAAAATAGTTAAATTTTCAAAATAGAAGACTTATTGTCTACCAAGGAAAACGAATCTTAAATTAAATAGTTGAATCCGTTAACTAAATGCGCAAAAAATTGAATATTTATGTTTCCAGTTAAAAAAATTTATTTTCAGAAATAGTTAAATTTTCAAAAAGAATATTTATTTAGTACTGAAAAACAAATTTTTTTTATAAAATAGCTGAATCCTTAAACAAAACAGAAGAATTTTAACTAAAAAAATCAATTTGAAACAAAAAAAGAAATAATGTTATTTGCAGCTAAAAAAACAATTTTCTACCACGGAAAACGAATTTTCAATAAAATAGTTGAATCTTGAAACCAAACAGAAAAATTTTTAACTGAAGAGAATCAATTTGTAAAAAAATGGAATAGTTATATTTAAGTTTAAAACAAATTAATTTTGTATTGCAACTGAAGAAACTATTTTTCAATAAAGTAGTTAAATCTTTAAAAAACAGAAGAATTTTTAAGTAAAAAAGATAAATTTCCAACAAAAAATGGAATAGTTATATTTAAGTCTAAAACAAATTAATTTTTTATTGCAACTGAAGAAACGAATTTTCAATAAAGTAGTTAAATCTTTTAAAAAACAGAAGAATTTTTAAGTAAAAAAGATAAATTTTCAACGAAAAATGGAATAGTTAGATTTGTAGTAAAAAATATAATTTTATACTTAAAAACGAATTTGCAATAAAATATTTAAATTTTTAACCAAAGCACTAGAATTTTAACTGAAGAATAACAATTTGCAACAAAAAATAAATATTTTAATAAGTATTAAAAACATGAATTTTCAATATATTAGTTAAATTTTTTAAACTAAAATCAGTTCGCACAGGTTCTCGCGCAAAAACTCTGAGATTATCATCTATTTTCCATCTAGAATCGAGATTATTGATAGAATTCAACAAAAGTTCCGCAATTTTGTTTGACAAAATTTATTCTCAGTTGGTAAAGTACGAAAATCATTAATTGATAAACAAAATAATTAGGACTGTTTTACTAAATAGAGGAATTTTTTAACAATTAGTTGAATTTTCAAATGAAAAGTATAAATTTTAGACAAAAAATTGAATAAATGAATTTGCATTTTTAAATGCAAAGGATTAATTTGGATCAAAAAATGGAATAGTTATATTTTCAGTTAAAAAAATTAATTTTAAAAAATAGTTAAATTTTCATAAAAGAAATTTTGTATTGCGACTGAAAAAACGAATTTTTAATATAATAGTTACATCTTTAAGAAACCAGAATAATTTTTACCTAAAAAGGATCAATTTTCCACCGAAAGTGAATTCCTTAATTTTCAGTGAAAAAAATGAAATTTCAACAAAATAGTTAAATTTTCAACGAAGAAGATTAATTTTCTAGAAAGACAAACGAATTTTCAATGAAATAGTTAAATCTTAAAGAAAAAAACAGAAGAATTGTCAAATCTAAATGATCAATTGGAAACAAAAAATGGAATAGTTAAATTTCAAGTTAAAAAAATTAATTTTTAAAAATAGTTACATTTTCAGAAAAGAAATTTTTTATTTCGAATGAATAAACGAATTTTTATAATAATAATAATAATAATAATAATAATATCTTTAAAAAAAGAGAAGAATATTTAAGTAAAAAAGATTAATTTGTAACCAAAAATCGAAGTTATATTTCAAGTTAAAAAATTAATTTTAAAGAAAACAGTTAAATTTTCAAAAAGAAAATTTATTTTGTAATAAAAAACGAATTTTAAATAAAATAGTTCAATCTCTGAACAAAACAGGAGAATTTTATCTGAAAAAACTCAATTTAAAACCAAATCAGAAATATTTTTATTTGCAGTTAAAAAAATTAATTTTCAACAAACTAGTTAAATTTTCAAGCAAGAAAGTTAATTTTCTACCAAGAAAACAAAATTTTTAATAAAATAGTTAAATCCTTAAGCTAAAGAGAAGAATTTTTAAATCTAAATGATCTATTTGGGTAACAAATGTAATAATTATATTTCAAGAATTTTTAACTAAGAAAGATAAGCTTTGAAGAAAATATTGAATAGTTAGATTTGCAGTTAAAAAATTAATTTTCAAGAAAATTATTGAATTTTGAAAGTATAAAATTGAACTTTTACTCAAAAAACTAATTTTCAATAAAATAGTTGAATCCCCATCCACTCCAGATCAATTTAAAAATGGAAAACAGCCATTTTTTACAACAAGTTACATAGTTAAATTTTGAGATAAAAAAATTAATTTTCAACGAAAAAAAGAAATTTTTCATGAAGCCGTTAAATTTTTTAACTAAACATCGATTTTCAACTAAAATTATGCATTTTATACTAAAGAATAGAGTATTTCAATTTGCAGTTAAAAAAACTTAATTTTCAACAAAATGGTTAAATTTTCAAACAAGAAGTCTAATTGTCTACCAAGAAAAATGAATTTTTAATGAAATAGTTGAATTTTTGAAATTAAAATATTCATTTTCTACTCAAGAACGCGAATTTGCAACCAAACAGTTGAATCTTCAAACAAAATAAAAGTTTAAACTTAAAATAAATCAATTTTGATCCAAAAATGGAATAATTAATTTTTGAGTTAAAAAAATCCTCAATCGAAATATAAGAATTTTCACTACAAAAGATCAATTTTCAACAAAAAATGTAAGACTATAATTTAATGTTAAAAAAATTAATTTTTAACAAAATAGTTAAATTTTCAAACAACAAGATTAATATTCTGGAAAAAAACTGTCAATAAAATAGTTGAATCCTCAACAAAAAACAGAAGAAGTTTTAACTAAAAAAGATCAATTTTTAACAGAAAATATAAAGACATTGAATAATTTTTTAATTTTTTAGATCAAAAAATTAAGTATCAACGAAATTTTTAAAAAATATTTTAAACGAACATTAATTTTCTTAAAGAAACTAATTTCCAATAAAAAATTATATAGTAAAAATTTGCAGTAAAAAAAGTATTTTTCATAAATATGGTTAAATTTCTAAAAAAGAAAATTAGGTTTTCTACCCAGAAAAACGATTTTTCAATAAAATGGTTGAATTAAAAAAAAACAGAAAGAATTTCAAAGTAAAAAAAATGAATTTTCAGCAAAAAATTGAATAGTTAGATTTGCCGTTAAAAAAATTAATTTTCAAGAAAACTAATTTTGTACTGAGAAAAAGAATTTTCAATAAAATAGTTGAATCTTCTACCAAAACAGAAGAATTTTAACTGAAAAAGATCAATTTTCAACCAAAATGAAATATTTTAATTTGCAGTCAAAAATTAATTTTCAATAAAATAGTTGAATCTTTAAACGAAACAGGGGAATTGTTAACTAAAAAGAGAAATTTTTGTCAAAATAAAATAGTTAAATTTTTAGATAAAAAATTAATTTTCTACAAATAGTGAATTACTCAATTTTCAGTTAAAAAAATTAATTTTTGACAGAATAGTTAAATTTCCAAAGAAGAAGATTAATTTTCTACAAAGAAAAACGATTTTTCAATAAAATAGTTGAATTCTCAAACCAAACAGAAGAATTTTTAAATGCAAAGGATTAATTTGGATCAAAAAATGGAATAGTTATATTTGTAGTTAAAAAATTAATTTTCAAGAAAATAGTTAAATTTTTAAAAAAGAAGATTAATTTTCTACGGAAAAAAAACGAATTATAAATAAAATAGTTAAATCCTCAAGCAATCCAGATACATTTTTAATTGAAAAAGATCAGTTTTTGTCAAAAAATGAAATAGCTAATTTTTCAGATAAAAAAAATAATTTAAAAACAACTTTTTTCAAATTCCTTAAATTTTTTACTAAAGATATGAAAAAAAAATTTTCAATAAAGTCGTTGAATTTTCTATAAAAGAGATAGATTTTGAACTAATGTAATAAATGAAAGTAATGAGTTTTTAATCAAATAGTTGAATTTTAAACTTGAACAATTAGTATTTCATTTAAATAGTTGAGCCAATTTTCACAAAAATGAAATAATAAAATTTGCGTTTAAAAAAATTATTTATCAACAAAATAGTTACATGTTCCAAGAAAAGGATTAATCTTTTACCAAAAAGTCGAATTATGAATAGAAAAAAATAAACAAAAAAATAAACAAAAATAAATTATCTATAAAATCTTTAATTTTTCTACTAAAGAGATGAATTTTCAACTGTAATGATGAATTTTTCAAAAAAAACGTTAAGTTTTCAAATAAAAGAGGTTAATTTTTGGAAAAAAATAAAATAGTTAATTTTTCAAATAAAAAATTAATTTTCATTGAAGAAAAGAATAAGATTAGTTCTAGCGAGTAGCATCGTTTTTTTTATTTATGAAGAAATAATAAGTCAACTATAATAAAAATAATTTTTCAAATAGTATTGTTCTTTTAAGTGAATTATTTTCGCTCTTAGCCACAAAAAAGAAAGAGATTATTAAAAATGTAGTTTTCTCTAACTTTGATTTATTAATTGTTGATAACAAAGCAGGAGAAGCAAAGTTTAAGATTTTATAAAAATAACCACAACTTTCTAGCACTTATTTAAGAAAAGATAGTAATAAACATTATTAATTTGTTTAAACAACTTTTTTGTTAACTTTTATTAATTATTATGTCTTTAAGTGAAAAGGACAGAAAGGTGAAAATTTCCGAAAAGAGCACAACTATCAGACATTCCTATAGATGGAAATAGTCATAAACAATCATAATTTGTTCAAAGAATTATTTTTGCTAAATCTAATTAATTATTAATTCACGCCTAATGCAAATTAGAGAATCAGTTGAAAATTTCAGAAAAAAACGAAAAATTCTATTAATTAAGCAAAGAGAAGATTATTAACAATGATAATACATTCGTTATTAACATTAAAAATTGAACGGAAAGCCAGAAATTTCATAAAAAACGGCATCTTTCTAGCATTATTCTAATATAATATTATTTTTAAAAAAATGGTTTAAAAAATTAATTTTCTTCACTAATTAATTACTTAAATCATCTGAATTGAAGATTTGACTGAAATTGCATTTTTTTAAAATGCAATTTCGTAGCATTTTTCTAAAAGAATAATATTAACAATAATAATGAATTGTTCAAACAAAAACTCTTGTAATATTGATGAACTATTATTTTTTTTAAGAAAATTGCTAAAAACTAGAATAAATTGTTTAAACAATTTATTTGAACATCTCATCATCAGTGAAATAGTATTTTATGTGCTAGAAACAACTTGCATTTAAAATATTTTAACAGATACATACATTACATTTTCAAATGGAAAGGATTAATTTTTAAGAAAAAATAAAATAGTTAATTTTTCAGATAAAAAAAAAATTTTACGCGAAGAAAAGAAATTTCAGTAAAGTTATTTAATTTCCAACTAAAGAGATTAATTTTCAACTAATATGATCAATTCTCAACCAAAATTAGTTTTAATTTTAAATAAAAAAAAACAATTAAATCTAATCGAAGAAGGTAAATTTCAAATAAAATTCTTGAATCACTTACCCGAATACACGAATTTTTAATTACCAAGATCAATTTTCAACAAAAAATGGAATATTTAAGTTTTCAGATAAATTGTTTTTTTTTTTAACAAAACGAGGAATTTGTACTAACATAGTTCAATTTTAAACTAAACAAATAAGTTTTTAAATAATGGAATACATAAATTTTTATTTATAAAAGTTAATTTCACAAAAAAAGACGAAATTTGGAATAAAATGTTTACATTGTTAAATTAAGAAATTAGTTTTTATTTAAAAAAGCTGAAATTTCAAGTAAAAATAAAATTGGCAAATTTCAACGAAAAAATTAATAAATTTCCAATAAAATTGTTGAATTTTCCACTTAAGAAATGTATTTTCAACTGAAGTAATAAATCCTCAATCAAAAAATATATTTCGAAAAAATAAAAAACAGTTAAATTTCACCCAATAAAATAAACTTGAAATAAAATATTTGAATCCTCAACTTTGACAGATTAATTTTAAACTAAAAGGGATCAATTTCCAACCAAAAATAAGACTATTAAATATCCAGCCATAAAAATGGAATTTCCAATAAAATAGAAAAATTTTGAACTAAAATGATAAATTTCCAACCAAAAGAATTTTAATTTTCAATAAAAAACAGTCGAATTCAACCAAAGATGACGTATTTTCAATAAAATATTTGAATCGATAAACAAAACAAATCAATTTTCAATTAAAAATGAAGTAGGTAAATTTGAAAGTAAAAAATTAATACTGAATGAAAAAATGAAATTTTCAATGAAATAGTTAAAATTTTAACTAATGAGAATAATTTTCAGCTACGAAACTTAATTATTATCCCAAAAAGATTCTCAAATTAAATAAAAAACAGTTATATTTAATTTCATGAAAATATTTGAATCCTCAAACAAAACAGATTAATTTTCAAATAAAGAGCATCAATTTTCAACCAAAAATGAAAAAATGAAATTTTTTGGATTAATAAAATTAATTTAAAAAAAGGATTTTTTAAGAAAGTAGTTACATTTTCAAATAAATGAATTTTCAACTAAAAGCATTATTCTTCAACCAAATAAATTAATTTTTAACATAATAACATAACAGTAATATTTTCAACGAAAAAAATCAATTTTGAAGCCAAAATGAAATTGTTACATTTTAGTTTTAAAAAATTTTCCACACAAAAAATATTTTTCAATAAAATAGTAAAATCCTCATAAAAAATAAATTAAATTTTAACCCAGAAAATTAATTTTTACCTGGAAAAACGATTTTTTAACAAAATAGTTGAAAATGTTTGAAACCTGAACAAAAATAGATTGATTTTCAATCATGAAGACTAATACGAATTTTTGAACAAAACTTAAAAGAATCAATGTTCAACTCAAAATAAAATAGTTAAATTTTTAGTTGAATAAAAATTTAATAAATTTTTTTTACTTTTAATTAATTTTAATTAATTTCAAAAAATTTCAACATATAAAAAACTGTTGGATTTATCCAAAGGAAACGAGTTTTTAACAAAATAGTTTAATCCTCAGCCAAAAAGTTGAATTTTTCTAGTTTTCAACTAAAATTATAACTTCTTATGGAATAATTTAAACAATTTAATAGTTAGTAATTCAGAAAATCAATTTTCTGCCAAAAAGATGGATTAAAAAAAAATAGATTAATTTTCAACCAAATAGTTAATTTTCTTCTCGAGCCTTTTTTTCATAATGTACGTTGTTTGGCTTAAAATGTTCATTTTCGTTTGATATATTAGATTTTGAAAATGTTATAATTCTGATTTTTTTTTCAAAGTCATAGAGATCAGTTATTCTAATTTTTTAGTACTACGTAAGGCAGTAAATAGAATTTTTGAATCTTGAAAAAAATGTTCTTAAAAAATTTTTGAAAATGCTCTAACTTTTTTTTCGACAATTGCTAGCTAACGAACTTGTCATTATCCTGTACGTCTTAAAAAAGCATGGAAAAGCTCAATCATATCCGATCATTTTTTCGGAAGTTATCGGGCCTACAGAATACAAACAGACGAACAGACACTCGCGAAAAAATCATTTTTTTCTGACTCAGGGTGAATCAAAACGTGAAGATTTGATAAAAATCGACCAAGTTAAAATTTACATAAAACCAACACCTTCTCATTAGGATAAAAATGTAAAAAAATAAAAAGCAAAATTTACTTTCCTTTCTACTTAAGGCCATGTAATGAGCGGGTCACGTGATCAGATTCCTACCTTACCGACACTTTTTTTATTATCTCACTTATTTTCACACGGAGCGGCGCATCGAGTTGAAAATTTGGGATGATAAATAATAAGCATTAAGAAAGGTGGATCTGGTCATACATTTTAATATTTGTGAAAAAAAGCAACGAAAAAATATATTCACAATAAAAACTTTTTTCATAATTATAAAAATTTAAGACCAGAACTGCCTTTCTTAGTGCTTCCTATTTAGTATCCCAAATTTTCAATTTGATGTGGCGCTTTATGTGAAAATCAGTTAAGAAATAAAAAAAGTGTCCGTAAGGTAGGAATCTGGTCATGTGATCCACTCTTCACTTGTGGGTGTAATGGACAAGCAATTAGCGGGAAATGAGCGTAAGTAAGTAGAACTGAGGGGAAGAAAAGTGTCGAGAAATTATGGGAGAAGTAGTAGAAGGAAATGAGGTAAGGAGAAGTATAGGAAGTGTTAGGAGAAAACTAAGGGAAGTGAAGGGAAATTTAGGGTGAAAAAGTAGGGAAAGTAATGTTAAATAAGAAGTGGGGAAGTGACAGGAATTTCAAAGAAAAGGGATAAGTAGGTAAAGTAGAGGAAATAACATGAGAAAGAACATGGTGAAATAAAGGAAAGCGGAGTAGGGGAAATAACGATTGAGGGAGAAGCAAAAATTAAGCCTGGCAGTTAGGGGCGGAGAAGTAGTGTAAAGTGAGCAGAAGTGAGGAGCGGAGAAGTGTGAAGAAGTATTGGGGAAGGATGGAATGGCAAATAATATAAGTAAAAGGAAACCAGTGGAGGGAAAGTGCAGGAAGTGTTGGGATGGAAAAAATGGGAAGTTAGGCGAAATATGGACTAGAGAAGTGAGTAAAGTGATAAAAAATGAGAAGTGGGAGAGTAAGACGAAGTTAGGAGATGATAAGTAGGTGAAGTAGAGGAAGTAACAGGAGAAAGAGCGTTGTGGACTAAAGGAAAGACAAACAGAGAAGAAAGGGGAGTGGAAACCAGCGGAGGGGAGTATGGGAAGTATCGGGGTAGAAAACCTGGGAAATGAAGCGCAATTTGGGTTGAGGAAGTAGGCACAGTAATGATAAATAAGAAGTCGGGAAGGGACACGAAATTATCAGAGAATAAGTAGGCGAAGTAGAAAAAACAACTAAAGAAAGACCGTGGTGAAATTAGAGAATGAAAAATAGAGGAAGTAAGAGTTGAGGAAGGAGGAAAAATGAAGAGTGGCAGTGAAGGGCCGAGAAGTAGTGTAAAGTACGTGGTAGTGAAGGGCAAAGAAGTGTAAGGTAGTAGAAAAAGCAATTACAAATAAGAAGTGGTAAAGTGACACGAAATTAGGAGAGGAAAAGCAGGTGAAGTAATGTAAGTAACAGGAGAAAAAGCGTGATGAAATTAATGAATGGAAAATAGTAAAAGTGAGGATTGAGGGAGGAGGAGAAGGTATATAGAAGTGTGGCAGCGAGGGTGGAAGAGTAGTGTAGTGTGAGGGACAGTCAGGGGATGAGAAGTGCGAAGGAGTGCTGGGAAATGATGAGAGGGTAAATAGAATGATTGAGAGGAAACCAGGAGAGGGGGAGTATGGGTAGTGGTGAGATGATGAAAAACCTGGTAAGTGAGGTGAAATGCAGACTGGGGAAGTAGGTAAAGTAATGGAAAATGAAAAGTGGGATAGTGATACAAAACGAGAAGAAATAATTGGAGGAAATAATTGGAGAAAGAGCGCTGAGTGACAGCGAGTAAAAGGAAAGCAGTGGAGCGAGAATATAGGAAGGAATGTAGGATTGGAGTACAAGAGTAGAGGATTATTGGCTAGGGAAGAGAGGAGAGGACAAAGTGAAGGTTGAATTGTGGGAAAGTAAGGGAATGGGACAATAGAGTGTGGGCGTGAGGGAGAGAAAATATGAGAGGGAAATAATTTTTTTAAGTTAGCACACTCACCCATTAATAGTTCTCTGCTATCGATCATCGAGCCCACCTCCTTCTTGACCTCTTTCATCAACCAGGGCATAAAACCTTCCTCGACGTCTGTGAAAAAAAAGATTGTTAGTAGAAAAAACAAATTTCTTTATTATTTGTAATGAACTTTTTTTTCTTTCGTACCAGCCTTGATTTCGTCCAATAGGAAACCGGACATTTTGAGGCCTTCAAGAACGGCCGGAAGTAGTTCAGCTATGTAGCCAGTTAAGAGAACAGCTGCAGCGACTCTGTCCTCAGTTTCTTGTTGCGTTTTCGTTGCCTCTTGATGTTGTTTTACTCGTCGACACTTTAGATACATTACTTATTTTAAAGAAATTAATTTAATATTGATTATTTTTTAGTTAGAAATATTTTATTTTAAAACCTTCTCTTCTCTCAAACGTCTTTCCTGTTCTTCCAGCCTCTGTTGTTCGGCCTTCTCAGCAGCTCGAAGTTCCAAAAACCTTCTCTGCTGTTCTCTCAAAGCTGCTATTTCCTCTTCCTCTAAAACTTCAATCAAAGCCTGCTCGATTGTTTTTCCAACTAGTATCTCAAGGATTGGCTGAACCTCGACGTCGTAGTCGAAGAGCTAAAAGAAACGTGAGTTTCTACACTTCGAATTTAAAACAAGTCAATATTTTACTGATTAAATTAGTCAAGCATACTTTAACTAAAAAATCAGTTATTTCTAGTAAGGAAACAGTCGTTCTAACAGATAAATCAGTAAACTGAACATTTTATTTAAGTTATCATTCAAAATGACTGATTTAATCAATCAAATGTACTCATTTGAATGTAGAAGTGTTATGGATAAAATCACTTAAAGTGACTAATTCATCAGTGACTTCCATATAAAGTGGATTAACTCATTTAAAAGGATTGACTTCGCCAGTAAAAATAACAGATATATCATTTAAACTTACTGATTTGATTAGTAAAAGTTACTAATAAGATGATAATTATAGTTCAGATAATTTGAAGTAAAGTTCCTTTATTGCCATTAATGCTTTCTAAATACAATTTGCATACTTGGAATCATTTCAAGTGACCCATCCCATCCCATCCCATCCCATCCCATCCCATCCCATCTAAGCACAACCCAACCCATTCTATCCATCCTATCCGAACCCATCACATCACATCCCATCACATCCCATCCGATCCCATCTCATCCCATAAAATTTATTTAAGCTATTTTAATTAAAATTTTAAAACAATTTCTTAAATTTAAGAAATTTAAAATGATCATTTATAGTCAATTTAATTAACTAAAAAACATTCTCAAAGTATTAATTAATTTATTAAAAATTAAAAACGTTTTATCAACATTAATCAACGTGGCAATTTCGATAAAACTTAAATAAAATTTTTTAAAGTAATAGAAAAGACTTGATGGTTACTCATATATCCATTTAAAAAAATCGCCTTATATAAATTTGCATCAGCCTATTATAAATATTTGATTAATTCACGAATATATTCCGATCGATATCGTTTACGATAAAACGAGCATTAAATTCTATATAAATAATTTAATACTCACGTCACCCGCTTCGATCTGCGTACAGACGTCTTGGCCAATTTTTCCCGGGCAATAAATTGGCGTTGATGGTCTGTCCAGGAAGTAGTCTGTTTGAGTAGCTACCTCCGACTCGTCAGGCTTTTCATAAAGCTAAGAACAAATTATTATTTTATTAAAGCTGGTAAATCCTTAGTTTGTGCTCACAAAGTATCCGATTTTCTCATTTCTCAACAGTAGGAAAAACAGTAGGAAAAAGGGAGGGAAATGAAGGAAATTGATCGGTAATGTTGAGGGGGAAACAGGGGAAATGAGGGAAAATACCCAGGGGAAGTAAAGAAAATAAGAGAAAAATAGGGGAGAGGAAGTAGAGCAAGTGAATGGGAATGAGGGGAGAGAAAGTAGCGGAACGAGATGAAATGAGGAAATGAGGAGTAGGAGAAATGAGGAAAAAGAGGGAAGTTAGTAGGGGAAATAAGGGTATTATTAGAAGGTGTAGTAAGAAAGAGAGTGGAATGATGGGAACGGAAGTTAGGGAATGATAGGAAAATTATGCATAGCGAATTAGAGGAAGTAATGATAAATAAAGGAAAAGCAAATAGAGAAAATGAGGGCAGGGAAAGTGATATGAAATGATAGAAGAGAAATTAAGGGAAGTCAAGAGAAACTAGAGGAGAAGATTTAGGGAAAATGAGCTGAAGGGAAGCAGTGTTAGTAAGGGATGGTGAAGTAGGCAAAGTGAGGGAAAATTAGAGGAGGACTAGCTGAAGAATTAGAAGTATAGGAAATGACGGGGACTAATAAAAACGGAAGTAGGGAAAGTTAAAAGAAATTATTGAAATAAGTTAGTGGAAGTGAGGGCAATGGATGGAAGAAGTAGGGAAAATTATGCGAAGCAAAAAAAGGCTATTGAGGGGTGGCAAAGTGATTTGAAATTATGGAAGAGGAAGTAGGGCAAGAAACCGAAAATTATAGAAGAGAAAGCAGGGAAAGCGAGGGAAAGGAAGGGAACAGAAATAGGGGAAATGAGCCCGAGGGAAGTAGGCATATTTAGGAAAAATAGGGAACAGGTGTTAGGAGAAGTCAAGGGTCCAGAAGTAGGGAAAATGAGTGAAGGGGTAGTAAAAGAAGTAAGGATGAATGCATGAGAGTAAATAGGGGAAGTTACAGGAATTGACTAACGAGGACGTGGGAGATGTGAAGTGAAATGAGGGGAGGGCCAGAAGAGAAAGGAAGGGGAAATGAGTGCAGGTGGAGTAGGTAAATTGATAGGATGTGGGGAAGGGAGCAAAAATATAAGAAGGAAAGTAGGGGAAGTGGGATGAAGGAAAAAAGTAGGGTAGAGAAAGTATGAGAATGAAAAAAGAATTTTTTCAAATAATTTAAAATGTAATTCTTTGAAAAAATTATATATGCAGGTTAAAAATTGACAAACATTTGTATGTGTTTATGACATTTTTTTATATAAATTACAAATGTTGTCGACTAATAACAATTGTTTTTAATAATGACGTATTTAGAAGGATTAAGGTCCTCAGAACGCGAAATAACTAATATATTAATTTTTTATTAAATTTGTTTATAACATTAAAAATTACTATTAAATTTTTAAAAAATTAGTAACTTAACATTTTTTTACGAATATCCAGAACGAATAATGAAAAAAATTGTGTCTTCATGTAGTTTTAATCTTGAAGTAGAACTTTTACTAATTTATTTGTTAATAAAAATAAAAAAACTTTGAAAGCCGCTCTTACAAATTTGTTTAAACCAATTTTTGACGCTAAAGTATACAAATGTAAAATCTTGAAATTTATTAAAAATGTTTTGTAATATTTTAATAATTAGAAAGAGTTTACCTCCTCAAGGTAAAGGTCAGTCTGTACAGGTTCATGCTTCCTTCCAGGTACTGGAGGTGGAGACCCGATGCGCCTTAAAAGTGCTCTTGAAGCTTGCGATCGAACTTTTCGTCCTGCCATTTCGCGTCTTCTCGTTTCAGCGTGCCTCATCGCTTGCGATTCACAATCCATCTTAAATTTTGAAAAAATATTGAAAAAAAATTAACAAAAATTAATAAAAATCAATAAAAATTAATTTAAATAGTTTAAAAAAAAAAATGCAAGGATTTCTCGCATTTTGTACCTGAAATTTAACTCGTGCTAATAATCCGAGGAATAGTGGAAAAAATTTGAAATTTAGAGAAAATAATCTTTGAAATCTTATCTTTAATTTGAGATAATAAAACTGAAAATATATTAACGAGTTACTGAGTTATCACTGATAATGTCCAAGCGTATCTGTCTCGAGTTTAAGGCGGCGATCAGCACTGTCGCACAGTGCTACGAAAAGAGATTTTGGGATTTAAAAAATACTTTTTAATTATTGTAGGTATTACTTATTTTATTCTGTTTATTGATATTATTTTGAAGATACATAAAATTAGTAAATATACCTTTTGCGAAAGAAAATTTCAATTACAAATTAGATTTCCTAATTGACTGAATTGTTATAAACAAATTAATGGGAAAAACTGATATTTGCTTCATTTTCGGTATTAAAATGGGTTATTTGTACTGATTTTGCCATCCAATTACGTAAAAGAAATATTGGTGACCGATATCTAAAGCGAACAATTTTTATTGTTACAATTAATTGTTATAAATAAATTTACTTATAACGCATTTCTGAACATAGAGGTTTTTCATTTTGCACGGGATTATTTTTGTTCATCTCATGGATAATAGCTTGGTATAAATTATAACCATTCAATAAAAATTGTCATTGTTATAAAAAAATTTACTCAATAAATTGATTTTATTATTTTTCTAATAAATCATTTTTCTTTTTAGTCAATTCGCTTTTTCTCTTGACTGAAAAATAATATTAGCGCACAAAATATTGCTATTTAATTAAAATCATCGTTATTATAAACAATCATAGAACAATTTTATTTTCTTAAATTAAAAATTCGAATTCTCGGGTTGAAAATTAAACATTTTTGTACACAATTTATTTTTAAATTATTCTTCATTAACTACAAATTGACTATTTAATTTTAAATTGTAAATTATTTTGTTTTAGTTTAGAGTTCAGCTATTTGGTTGAACAATTATGTAAATTTTTCAAAATTCTTTTTTTTTTTAAGAACTCCTATTTTCAGATAAAAATTCAACTACTTGGCTAGAAGTTGTTTTGGTTGAAAACTAATTTTTTAATTGCAAAATATAATTATTTTAATTTTGGGTGAAAATTAATCTTTTTCAGATAAAAATTTATTTGTTTGTTGCAAAATTAGTCTCTCTGTCTTAAAAACTTAACAATATGAAAAAATTTAACTGAAAAATCTTTCTTGTTTGAAAATGTTACTTTTTTTGTTCCAAATTAATTTTTTCAAATTGAATATTCATGTCTTTGGCTAAAATTTAACTATGTTATTAAAAAAAAAATTTCTATGAAAATTAATTTTATATTGAAAATTAAACTATTTGGTTGAGGAATGAACTATTTCGTTGAGATTTCTTTTTATCGTTATTTTTTTAACTGAGAATTCAACGATTTTAATTTGAATTAAAAATTCTAAGTTTTTAGTTGTAAATTTAAGAGTTTCTTGCAAATTCATGTATTTCAAAAAAATACTTCTCCAAAGAAAAATTGATTCTTCGGTAGAAATTATTATTATTTTGTTGAAAATATACCATTTTCTTCAAATATCCTCCTTTTCGTTTAAAATTGCACTGCTGTATTTAAAATTCAACTTTTTTGATTGAAAATTAAACAATTTAAAAGAAAATTGTTGGTATTCTTGGTATTAATTTCAACTATATTGCTGAAAATTTGTTTTTGTTTTTCAGTAAAAATTAATTTTTGTAACTAAAAGTTCGCTTTTTTCATTTCTTGATAAAAATTTACATTTTTAAATTTAAGTTTCAAACTTTTTTTTTAAATGTATGTGCTGCGTTACATTTTTTTTAGGTCAAAAATTAATCTTCTCTTTTAAAAATTCATCTTTTTTATCGAACCATCCCATTTTTATATAAAAATTGTCTTGTTTAGTCGAAAACTCAACAAATTACTCAAAAATGTTTGTAATTCGTTATAAATTTATTTTTTGAAATTGATCTTCTCAGTTAAAAACTTACGTTTTTGGGTCAAAAATTGAACTACTATCATAATGTTTTATAAAGATAAGAAGCTCTTGTGAGACGATATTCAGAAAAGAAAAGAAATGACAAAGCTAAAACGAAAAATGGTATATGATGAAAATTTGGATTTGTTTATGAAAATATTAATTATTGTTCAATAAAACTTCTTGAACCCTAATATCTCTTATTCTAGATTATTTCCATAAACATCAGCTCGCCATATGACCTTGGAAAGCCGTGGAAAAAATCTGAAATTTGCAAAAATCACTCCTTGAGATCTTATCTTTAATTGAAGCCAAGAATCATTCAAAAATCTTCACGAGTTCCTGAGTTGTGAATACAAATATCCAAGCGGGTCTGCGTCGGGTTTCAGTCGGCGATTATCGCTGTCGGTCAGCCCCGCTTGCGGCCAGCCCCACTGTCGGTCAGCCCCGCTGTCGGTTAGCCTCTCTGTTGGTCAGCCTCGCTGCACAACAACGCAAATTCTAAGCTAGCACGCTTGAACATTTTTAGTCATAACTCGGGAACCCGAAAAGATCTAAAAACTTTTATTAGCCTTAATTAAACCCAAGATTTTAAAGATTGCTTCAAATAAATTTCAGATATTTTTCTGAAGTTTTTCATTTGTATTTTAATTTTTTACTTACAGCAACTGGAGCAGAAGAAAAATTACTTCCACGCGCCACTCGCCGATCGTACATGATGTTCCCGAAAGGAACATTATCACTGCAATAGAAAAAAAATATATAATAAGTTTCTTTATGAAAAAAAAATTTTTTTTTCAGTTACAAGTTCTTGTGATAAAAATCTACTCTGTGACACACGATGTTTTCTTTTCTTAATATATTAAAAAATAAATAAACAGGAATTTAATTGTAAATTTAATCATTTCTGCAACTTAAACTTCTTTTTAGTTTTTAGAATTATTTATAAATTTCTGAAAAAATATTTTCTTTCACATCTTTTTTGCGTGTGTCGGACGATTCTGCCTTGGTTATTTTGTTAAACCTATTTTTTTCCGGAACACGGCTTTGGATTTTTTTACTTCTTAAGCTTTTCCATGAATTTTGTTAAAAATTTCTTCTAGAGATTTTTGTTTTTTAATTTTAATGTTATAAACAAATTCATGATTCAAAGTTATTTTTTGGGATTCCTAATTTTTATCTCATCGAAATTCATAGTTTTGTATAAAAATTTTGAATTCTTTGGTAATGGCTTCAATTTTTGTTTCGAAAATAAACTAAGAATATCGTTCCAATCGTTTTTTGGTGTACTTTGCAGATTGCAAAGAATTTTTATTATTTGAGCAATTTAAATTTAAAAAATGCACGGTTTCACTTTTTTTCAATATATAGTCTAAATGTTCTTTAGAGAATTATTAAAAATAACTCAAAAATAACTTTTCGCATTGATACTTTAAAAATGGATGTTTCAAATATTTAAAAAAACGTTATAAACAAATTCAAAGTTTTTCTCATCAATTTGCAAAATATCATTACAATAAGTCATTAGCAAGAAGTTTTTAGTTGCTTCCGTAAGAAATAATTAAGGCCATTGATTTAACAAAAGTCGATTCGTGAATTTGTTTATAATAAATTTCGTAAACAACTGTTTTCCTATGTCTGATTAAGTAATACTTCATTAGGTATTATCATACTCTAAGTGAAAAGTTAAAACAAAAATGATAAAAAATCAGCATATTCTGAAAGAATATTGTTATACAAAATAATGAATTGTTTAAACAATTTTACTTTTAACATCAATGTATTATATCTCACTGTAAATGAAATGTGAAGAAAAGTTTGAAAATCTGAGAACAATGCCAACTTTCTCTCTATTATCTATGAGAATATTATCATAAATAATAATAAATTATTTAAACAATTATATTCGCTAATCCTTATTAATTATTATCTGTCTAACTGAAGTTATGAAAAAGTGGAGAAATTGGGATAAAACCATAACTTGAGAGCATTATTCTAAGAGAATATTGTTATAAATAATAATAAATTGGTTAAACAATTATAATTTTTTACTTTGAGTAATTATTATCTCATTGGAAGTGAAAAATTGAGAACAGTTTAAAAATACAGAAAAAGCGCAAATTCTCCGGCAATATTCTAAGAGAATATTGTTATAAATATTAATAAATTATCGAAACAATTATTCTTAGTGAACTTGATCATTCAATGTCTTTTTATAAATAAAATAATAAAAACAAAGTGAAAAAATTAAGAAAATACTACAACTTCATAGAATTATTTTTAAAGAATTATATTATGAATAATTACAAATTGTTTAAACAAATATTTTCGTAGCTATTAATTAATTATTGTCTCTAAATGAAATATTAAAAACAAGTAGAAAAATTCCAAAAAGACCACAAGTTTATAGCATTATTCTAAGACAATATTTTTATTGTATATAATAATAAATTGTTTAAACAATTAAAATTTCTTACTTCGATTAATTAATTCCTCACTGTGAATGAAAAGTTAAAGAAAGTTTGGAAATTTTATAAAAAATGCCAACTTTCAAAAAGTACTCTACGAGAATATTATTATAAATCAAAATAAATAGTTTAAACAATTATTTTTGTTAATCCTTATTAACTATTGTCTCTTTATAACGGAAAAATAAAGAAATGTTTGAAAATGTCAGAAAAAACTCCAACTTTCTAGCAATATTCTGAGAGAATATTATTATGAATGATAATAAAATATTTAAACAATTATCTTTCTTAAATTTAATCAATCATCGTCTCTCTACAAAGAAAATTTTTTTTTTCCCGCTATGATTGATTCTTAAAATTAAACGAACGATATTTTTAGTGGATTCCTTAAACAATAATTGAATACACTAATAGAAATATTATCCAATTGTAAATTTGTTTATAAAATTGTATTAAAATTTCAAAAACGCACTTATTATTAATTAATTATAATCAGGCATTAATATAGCTACTTCTTAATTAAATATCTTATCAAACATCGATTTATTTCTTCCTGAAATTAATAAATAAAAATTTCAAAAAATTTTATTCAATTTTTTTCTAAAAATAGTAAAAATGTAACACTAAAGTGTTAGGAAGTGCAATTTAAATTTACCCGCGTATTGGCAGCATTTTCATGGTGCCCTCGATCGGTTCCAACTTTTTTGGTAACGCTCGCTTTGGATATCTGCTAAAAAACAATTCCCGCTCTTACGAACTTAATCGAATTTTTAATGCCATTATCAAATTTATCTAAGCAAATATTTTTGGGGTTTTTATTTTTAAACTTCTCACTTTCTTAAAAAAGGAGAGAAGAAATCATTACTTTTAAATAAAAAATTTAATAAATAACAAATATAAGGGCTTGTATCAAGTGCAAATACCTTAATTACCCACATTTTTGTAGAAACTAATCTCTATATGAAATGAGATATCAAGTTGACTGCTTGGTAAATTAAAATAAATCGCCTAAGGAAGCTTTATCTGTTCTTAAATTTTTATTTACTTTTTTAAATGTCGGTAAGATAGGAATCGGGTAACTAGTACATGGCCCACTGACAAAAACAAAATTATCTGAACAAATTAATTTTCAGAAGAAAATTCTGATCTGATTTCAACATTCTTTGAAGGATAAAAGCTAATGAAATTCCGCGTAAATTTCAGGAATCAGATTTAAAAAATAATTATAATGATGATAATTATACGATAATTATTATAAAAATTAAATAATTCAAGATATTTAGAATTAGTAAAGTAACTATTCAAAACATTTTTCCAGTTAAAAAATTGATTAAATTTATTATAAACAATTAAGTGCATAGAAATGGTTTTTGTAGAGATTGGCTACAATTCGACTTTTGATCCGCACTCAATCTAAACAATTTATCAAAAACAAACATTTTTATATTAAAATAATTAAAATTTTGAAAACACTTGTTATTTTATTAACAAATTTCATAAAAAATTATTCTTTTCAGGTGTTTAAGATGAAATAAATAAATTTTTTCTATAAAATCGATCATACTATATTTTTTTATTCAATAGAATTTGATTATTTTGCTCACAGTTTTAATTAGAAATTGAACTATTGGGCTATTTGTTGACATATAAACTTGATTTTTTCAGAGTAATGAAATATAAGTTACTATTTTTCAATCTTTCAGGTACACTTAAATAACAGAAAGCAATTTTTATTCTTAATAACAATTTTTTAAACAAATTTGTATCAAATTATTCATTTATAAACAAAAATTGAGCTTAAAAAAAATTACCAGTTAATTATTTATCAATATTTCTTTGCTATAAATAGATAACAATATTGATGGTCGTTTATAAAAATGAATTAACAGATGCATTATTTATCTATTTTCCAAGAGTTACACTTTTTAAACATAATCAGCTCTGTTAATTACTGATTTCAAAACATTTTGATAACAACATATTATTTGTATTGTTATTAATAATTTTATAAACAAATTTATCTTTTCTTATCCATTTCGAAACTTAAATTTTATTTTTCTTATTGAATTTACTGACAGTTGCATGGGACGGTATTTTATTTATGAAATTTTTATTAACAATACAAATTGTTGACCGTAGTGAAAATGTTTAGGAAAAGTTTAAGAAATAGTTATTCACAGTTGATTACGTTAAGAAAAAAAGTTTGGGTCTTGAAAATTCACTAAATAAGGCATTTGTTAATTAAGAATTTTTATTAAAAAATAAATACTTGGCTTGTTTCTGATTGAAAAACTATGATAACAATGAATCATTTATAAGAAATATTTATTAAGTTATAAAAGAAAAACTGTATTCTTCATTTAAAAATTCATAAGAAAAACGGTTTAAGACATTGTTAACAACAATAAGGACAGTTTATGGTTATCCAAGCGTCTTTATATAGTTTAAAAATTAGTTTTAATATGTCGATTACCTTACAAGGGCATTGTTTAAATACTAGAAAATAGATAAGCAAGTCATTTGTTCATTAATTTTTTTTAAACAATGATGAATTGTCATCGATTAATAGCAACTGATAGCAAGAAGTCAGTGGGTAATAATTGACTGTTAAATACTTGGTAAAAAGTTGAACTTTTTGTTCATACATATATTTACATTATTTGCAAATACGTAAGATTACTAAAATTAATTTAAAATTTTCTTATTAACAATAATAATTAATTGTCATTAAAATTTTATAAATTATTTATTTAAATTTTATTACTGTGGAAACCCCAAGCTTGTACGTTGAAAAATAGCTCAACAGAGGATCTGGTATTTAAGTTTATTTGAACAATCATTATTTGTTTCTTGCTAACATCCACATAAATCGATTTCCATGTAATTATTCGTTTATAACAAATTCAATAAATTTTTCAACTTTAACATAGCTTTTATTCTAAAAAAATTAAATAGTTTGCGTCTGAAACGACCACTCTGGTTTTGTATATTATTTAAAAATATTTTTAATATACTTAAATTCTTTTGAATTCCAATTGAATTCACTTAGGGTTCTATGAATTCTTTTAAGTTCGTCATACTATAAATTCTTTCTCATTCTTTTGAATTCCGTGAATTATTCTTGAATTCTTTCTTTTTTCAATTCTTTTAAATTTCTTGAAATATTTAAATTCCTCCAAATTCCTATATATATTTGAATTCATCTAAATTCTCTGAATTCTCTCAACTCCTTGAATTCGTTTAAATTACCTGAATTGTTTGCATTATTTTCAAGTCTTCGGAATTCTCTGAGATCGTGGAATTAATTATCTGAATTCCTGGAACTCGTGAAACTCCATGAAATTTCATGAAATTAGAAAATTAGAATATTTGAGAAATTTCTAATAATCAAGGAAATCAGAGAATTCATAATATTCATAACATTCAAGGGATTAGGAAAAATCAAAGAATTTCATAAATTCGGCATATTCCAGAAATTCATAGATTTTTAAAAATTAAGAAAACTCATGGGATTTAAACAACTCAAAGTATTTAAGGAATTTAGGAAATTAAAAGAATGTAGATCATTTAGAAAATCAAGGAATTTAGGATATCCCACGAATTCAACGATTTCATAGAATTCAGAGATTTTCAGGGATTTTCAAAAATTTATAAAATGAAAGGAATATCATGAATTAAAAATATTATAGGAATTCAGGGAACTCAGTTAAATCAGGAATTCAAAGAATGAAGAAATTTATGGATTTCAGAAGAATCGAGGATTACAGAGAATTCAAGGGTTTTGGAGATTTTGAGAAGATCAGAGATATTCAGGAACTCAGAAGATTAAAAAAATTCAAGGAATTTAGAAGTTTCAAGGATTTCAGGCAATTAGGAGATTTTTTATCATTTTAGGGTGTTTAGGGAATTTAAAGATTTTCAGTAATTCAGAATATTTGAGGTTTTTAGGGATTTATAGAAAACGGGGATTTGAGAGAAATAAAAGACTTCAACAAATTTAACAAATTCTAAGAATTTAACAAATTAAGGAAAGATCAAAGAATCTTAAGGAATTCAAGTGAATTCAAAGGAATTTGAAGGAATTGAAATGAATTCAAAGAAATTTAAGGGATTTCAAAGACAATCCAATAAATTCAAATGAATTAAAAGAAATTTAGATAAATTCAAAAGAATTGAAAGAAATTCAAGGGAATTCAAAGTAATTTAAGGGAACTCCTATGTTTGGGAATTTTTTCCAAAATCACTTGAGGATCAAATATTCAAAAATGGTTTCCCCTCTCCTCTCTTATCTTTTACTTCCAGGTTAAATTTCATCCCGACTTACACAATCGGAAATTCATTCCTCTTGATTCGTTTCGCTCGATCATCCATCGAAGAAGCAGTAGTTATAGAAGAAGCATTCATTGGAAGATAATAGAAATCCTCGGTGGCCTTGAGAGCTGCCGGACATCGAGAGTTGTGACTGCTGTGACGAACTTCCGGCCTTTTGCTGAGAGAGTCAAGGTGTCGAAATCTCGGTCGATGGAAGAGATCCACCTCGTCATTTGTTTCGGACAAGACACTTCCGTAACCACAGTTTGGAGCGATTCCAAGTAAAGCCGCCACTTCCGGTGGTGGCATCAAAAATTCTCCAGTTTTGACGGTTGTGAAAAAAGGCTTTGGGTGTATGACCTGCTAAGCCAGAGTCGATTCTTTTACTTTATAATTATATTCCAAGAGTTTCATAGCCTGAGGCAGAAGAAAAATAATGGGAGGGAAAATAGGATAAATGAGGGGAGGAGAAGCAGTGATAACGATGAAGTTAGAAAAGAGGGGAGATGAGTAGGGAAGAAGTAAGGGAAATCAGAGGATGGGAATTAGAAAAAGTAAGACAAAATTAGGGGAGCGCAAGTAGGGACAGGGAGTGGAAATGAGGAAAGGAGAAGGAAGGGAAGTCAGAGGTAATGTAAGTAGGGATAATATGAAAAGTGAAGAGAAGTGTATGATAAGAAAAATTAAGGGAAGCGTAAGGAGGGAAGTTAGAGAAAATTAGGGGCGGTGAAGTAAGAGGAGTGAAGGGAAATTTAAGAGTGAATGAGAGAAATTAAGGGAAAGTAAGGAGAGGAAAAGTACGGGAAGGGAAGGGAAATCAGAGTGGGGAAGTAGAGTAGTGACGGAAAATTATGGAGGGGAGGTCAGGGAAGAAAGAGGAACTAAGGGGAAATGAAGAAGGGGGAGCAGGGAAAGTGAGTAGAAATGAGGGGTGGGGAATTATAAAAAAGTACGGGGAAATGTAAGAAATGGACTGGAGGAGAGGAGAAGTAGGCGAAGAGAGGAAAACCGTGAGGAGGGGATTAAGGGATGGGGAATAAGGGAAAATAAGAAGAAATTAGGGGAGTGGAATTAAGGAGAGAGAGGGGAAAATATGGTAGGGAAGTAGAGGAAATGATTGGAAGTGAGGAAACTTTGTGAGGAGAAGTGAGGGTTAGGGAAAAAAGAGTTATTAGAGGAAGTGTAGAGTGACACGGAATTTTTTCCTCGATTCAAAAACCCACCCTGAGGATCTCCATGCATCAATGTTTAAAAAAATGCTAAAACTAAAGTGTTTTAAACTTTAAAACTCTGGCATTGATCGCAGAAAAAACCGATAGAATTAGTATTTAAATATTTAATATTCCTTGATTTAATATATTATTCAAAATTATTTTGAATTAACATTAAATTCCATTGAAATATTTGTATTCTTCTGAATTCTTTTAGAACCTATTAACATCCTGGAGTACTTAAGAATATCCGAATTCATTGAAGACCTTGAATTCCTTTAATTCTTTGAAATGCTTGAATTATCTTAAATCCCCGATTTCTCTCAATGCGCTGAAATCCTTAAATATTCCAAGTTCCTTGAATTCTGTGAATGCCTAGAATTGTCACAGTTCCTTAAATTTTCGGAATTCCTTGTTCTAGACTTCTCGGAATTCCTCGATTTGTCTGAATTTCCGAATTTCTTTGAATTTTCTTCTTTCTTGGAATTCACTAATTTCCTTAAATATTCTAAATTCCTTGAACTGTCTTAATTTCTATAATTCTCAGAATTCCTCGTATTCGAAGAATTCCTTAAATTTCCACAATTCCTTGAATTCTCCGAATTCCCTGATTGCTCTGAATTCCCTAAATCATCCGAATTTCTGGAATTCTCTGAATTCCTTGGATTATATGACTTCCTTAAATTCTATGAGTTACTTGAATTCTGCGAATTCCTTAAATTCTCTGAACTCTTTGAAATTTCTCATTGATTAGAATATCCTAAATTCATGAAAATATTAAAGTACGGTATATTCCTTGAATTCTTTAAATCCTCTAAAATTCTATAAGTTACTCTGAATTTCCTGTGATCTTTGAATTCCCTCGATATCCTAAATTCCGGGAATATTTGGAATTTCCCGAATGCTTTAAAATCCGTGAATATTACCATTTGCTTGAGTTTTCCAAATTGATAAAATTATTTTAATTCTCTGAATACCCGTAATTTGTGAAATATTTTGAATTCCTAAAATTACTTAAATGCTTTGAAAGTTCTAAATTTCTCTGAAATTTTCTGAAATGTTCTAAATTTCCCCAATTCCTGAATTCATTGAATACATAGAATATTTTAAATTCCATGAATTCTCTGAAATCCGTAAATTCATTAGATTCTCTGAATTTCCTAAATTCATTAAATATTCTTGACTCTCTGAAATCCCTGAATTCCTTGATTATTCTGAATTCTTTTAAATCCTTCAATTCCTTCGGAATTAAAGATTAGTTCAAAATAAATAAAAATAAGGCATTAAAAAAAATAGTATTAAATACTAAACCTATCTGATTTTTGTCGCATATAATGTTTAATAAAAATGAGTCACTGATTCAAAAATCAGATTGTTCTTCTAGAAGACCAACGCCAGAGTTTTTTTTTATACTCTCAGATATCGATTTTCTGACTTAATAATTATAATAAAAATATAATGATGATAAATAAATGTTTTCCTTCAAAAACTATTTCCACCTTGAAAATGAATATAATCCAAATCATTCCACCATAATGACCTGATGTTTCCTGAAGTTCCTCCTAGTCAATTCCTCCTCTTCCTGTTCCTGGATCCTTCTCAACTTGGCATTCAACACCTCATTAAAATCCTCAGTGGAAAGTACCATTGAAGATTTTCCCTGATCCGAAGAATCGTCATCAGTTTTAAGATTCCCATGACTCTTGCTCTGCTCTCTGATCCTCAGAGGGTTAGACTGATGACTCTGAAGACTAGCCAGCACCAGGTGATCATTAGACTTGCTGATTCGTCTGCGTGTTTGGAAGCCATTCTTGCCATTCTGGCTCAAGGTCATTGTCCTTGCGGAAGCTCTCTCGTAGTCATCGTCATCCATGTCCAACTGGAGAATCGGAAGGGAAGATTCGAGACCATCTTTTTGGATGATGGTGAAGGCTGGTGGATCCTTATCATCCTTTTGATCAAAGAACCCATTTTTTGTGTTTGGTGCCAAGGTCGAGATTCTGGCTGGCATTGCGTCCTCCAGGTTCAAAGGCTAAGATCAACTGATTGACCATCGATTAGTTGGCGAACAGCCTCAAGCTGATAGATTCCTTTGGAGAGTGATAACTTTCTTCGGCGCCGGCTTTTCTAGAGGATTTATGTCCTTCAGACATCAGGTCGATATTGAGATCCAAGATCATGAATTCGCAATGTCGCGTGACTAGGATCTGAAGGTCTGGAGGGCGAAAGTGTCCAGCTAATCTACGATAGGCAGGAAAGAGTCAATGTAATTTGAATTGGAAAGATGGAATCTTTTGAAATTTTCAATCTGAGAATTTTTGTGGAAACTTTCCAACTTAGGGTGTGGTCCAATTTTTTTTTAATTTCATGCTCTCATCCCCGAACGTTTTTTTAATCGAAAAACAAATTAACGAATGTTTTTGTTTATTTTAAAAGTATCTGATGTTTATGGTCCGCGCGCCTACAATTTTTTCATAGATTTAAAGAAATTTTAGGGTCATCAAATCGAATTTGCCATTTTGAATTTGTAAATTTTGACCCTCCATCAGCATTCAGCGACCCGAAAGAACCGTCGTATCAAGTTTTATTGAAATCTGCCAATTTATTAAATTTTCAAACATTTTGGGCGCTATATTGTATTACAAATTTGCAATTTTCGAAATTTGACCTTGAATTTGTATTTAGCGAACCCAAAAACCCTATTGTATCAAACGTCGTTGGAATTGGCCACTTTGAATTTTGGTTGCCATATTGGATCCGAAATTTTGGATTTTTGAATAGTCTCCCCGAACTCGTATTAGCCGAACACTAAAACCGAGTTTTATTGGCACCCCTGAATTTGATTAGTTTTTTTTTAATTTGGGGTCGCCATATTGACTCTCCATTTTGAATTTTAGAATTTTTACCCTGAATGTGCATTCAGCGATCCAAAGCTATTATAATATCTTGTTTCATTAAAATCGAAATTGTTTTGAATTTTTTAAAATTCGGTCGCCATATTGGTTCCGAAATTTTCAATTTTTGAGATTTGACTAAATTCCTAGTCAGGAAGGCAAACAAAACCTTAGTTTTAAGATTTATTTAAATCCGCAAATTTTTAACATTTTTTGATATGCAGCCTCGATAAAATTGGATCCACCACTTTGAATTTTTCACTTTTGACTTTGAATCTGTATTACGCAACCTAAAAAACGCTTAATTCATTATTTTATTCAAATCCGAAAATTTCATAAATTTTTGTAAAATTAGATTCACCATGTTAGACCAGCCTTTTTAATTTTCCAACTTTGACCCTGGATTACCATTCAACGACCCCAAAAAAACCAGTAGTATCCATTTTCAAGACTTTGGTCCGCCATTTTATATAAAAAATTTAGAATTTTTAAAATTTGAATCTGAATTTATATTCAGCAAGGCCAAAAACCTTTTAGCTACGGGTTTTTATCAAAACAGGGAAATTTTCGAAAATTTAGTTTCACCATTTTGGATCGACCATTTTGAATTTTTTAATTCTGACTCAATTATACTAAATGACCCCAAATATCCCCTGATTCCGGGTTTTAATCAAATCCGCGTACTTAATTTTTCTTTCAATTTAAGATTGCCGTATTGGATCCTTTGTTTTGAACTTCAAAACTTTGGCCATGAATTCACATTTAGTGACCCAAAAACCCCGTATTATCAAGTTTCATAGAAGTTAAAAAAATTTGCCATTAAAATTGGCTGGTTAGGTATGTTTTCCAAAATTTTGGTCACCATATTGGATTCGCCATATTGCATTTTATAATTATGACCTCAAATTTACCATTCAGCGACCCAAAAAATTCCCTAATATCCGCGTTCATTAAAATAGGCCAATTTAGTACATTTTCCAAAATTTTTGTCTTTATATTGAATCCGTAATTTTATATTTAATAATTTTGACCCCAAATTCATATTCACTGACAAATATTTGGAAACTTTGAAAATTATTGCTAAATTTAACAATTATCTATTAAAAATCTTGATTATTTTGGAAATTTATAGTTAATTTTAGAAATTTTTTTTAAATTCTGGAGTTTTTGTGGAAGAGAATAAAAAGTAGTTTTTACTCCCTAGGGAATAAAAAGTATATTTCCAGTTGCACATGAAAAAGGGCTGAAATCATGCATGTGTTATAAAAAATTACTTTTCTTGTGATTTATTTGAATGAAAACTATGTTTTTACCAAAATATTACTTTTTGCTAATATTCAGATGTTTCAAAAAATGTTTAAAACAACTCAATATTTTTTAAAGCAATTTTTGTTATCTCAAATATGAAGGGACATTGGAAAAGGTAAGAGATTCATGTATTTTATTAACTTTTATTATTAGTGATCTTTTAAACCAATGGAGGAAGAAATCTACATACAAAATTCACGGTGCGGTCTGAGAGACCGCACGGCCATACATCCACACAAATTTGTCACTTTTTGCTTAAATAAAGGATAATCGGGACGTAAAATTTTTCTGGGACAGCCGTGTTCCGTAAATTGTGACGCTACTTTGGCCGTGCGGTCACGCATATCTCACATAGGACCACATTTTCCCACCTATTTCGACGAAAGCACGACTAAAATTTAAGCTACTAATAACGGCAACCTTGATGAAGGCCTGGGGGAACCGGACCCACATATCTGAAACACCGTGCGGTATGTGAGACCGCACGGCCATTTTTAAAGGTCGATATTGACAATCATATCGCTTTACAAAAAAATCTTTTTCTTTTTCGTTACAAATCTTTTTAAAAGAAGAATTAATTTTTTGGAGGGAGACCTTCAAAATCAAGGGTTGGTGAGAGTTTGAAAATTAAAAAAAATTTGAATCCATTTTTTGACCACTCCACTTCTCATTCGAAAGAATCACTTCCAAATAAAAGCTTCGTTTCTGAACTTTCATTTTTGGCAAAGATTTCAAGTTTAGAAGTTATTAAAAGAAAATTCGAATAACGCCGTAAAGTTTGAAAAAGTAATGTTTTATTGCTTGTAGTTCTACACAAATTTCAGTTAATGCTATAGGTTAGCTTTTTGACCTTAGTCATTATTAATGAGTAGAAACATGGTTAGTAATAAAAAACCAAATAATAAAAAAATAATAATAAATAATTAATAAGCAATAATTAAATTATAAGTATAATAAAAAAATTATAATCATAAAACTTTTTAAAAAAAAATTAATTAAATTAAGGCCTTTGATTCTAATTGATTGAAGTGCGATAAATGTTGGTGAGTCGTTAACCTGGCGTGAAAAGAATTCTTTGATCGATCAATACAACTGGTTCTTTTTTAGCCAAACAGGTGTGTCATACGCGCAGGATAATAAGAAAAAGTTGCTACAGGTTATTGAAAAAATTATTTATACTCTAAAAGAAATAATGAAAATATTATCAATCTATAATTTTAAATGACTCCATAATTAATTAAAGAATCAAACAATTGTAAAATTACTAATTCTACGAGTATTATCAGTGCATTTTGGAGAACTCAGATTCTAAAAAAAAAAGTTTTAGATAGTTTGCTCGAATTTTTTTTTGGAAAAGTTACCGCATTTTTTACTTTTAATATTTTATGTAACGAAAAATGAAAGTTTTTCATAATAAGTTATAGCGTTTGGCCTGTTTTTCATTGAATTAATTAAAACTGGCTTCTATTCCTGCATTTCAAGGAATTACAAGTATTGCATAAAATTCAGAAAATTTCGAAGGAATTATCAGAAATCAAGGGAATTTTTATAATTTAGGGAATTTAGAAGATTCTAAGAAATTCACCACATTCAAAAAACTCAATGAATTCAAGAAATTTAAGAATATCGAGGATTTCAGAAAAGACGAGAATTTCAGAACATCCACAGAACTTCAAGAATGTGTGGAAAATTCAAGAATTCAGAGAATATAGAGAATCACGGAATTTGGAGAATTTAGAGAATTCAGGGAATTACAAAAAAAAAACCAAGGAATTTAGGGAATCAAGGAAATTAAAAAATCAGAGTATCAGGAGAATTCTGAAGAATTGTAACATTTCTTGAATGAATGAAATTTAAGAAATTCAACAAATGCATGGAATTCAAAGAATTTACGGCAGGTATAGAATTTGAAAACTCGTGGAATTCAAGAAGTTCAGGGAATTCTAGTAATTCATGGAATTCCAGAACAACATGGAATTCTAAGAATTCATGAAATTCCAGAAAATCATGGAATTATAAGAATTCATGAAATTTAAGGAATTCATTGAATTGAAGAAATGCATGGAATTGAAGGAATTCATGGAATTTAATGAATTCTTGGAATTCCAGGAATGCATGGAATTCAAGGAATTGATGGATTTCAAAGAATTCAAGTAATTCTGGGAATATAAGAAATTCATGAAATTCAAGGAATTTATGGAATTCATAGAATTCGAGGAATTCATGGAATTCAAGATATTCGTGGAATTTAAGGAATTTATATCAATTTTGGGATTCAAGGAGCTCGTAGAATACAATCAATTCATGGAGTTAATAAAACTTGAAGAATAAATTTAATTTCAGGAATTCATGGAATTCAAAGATTTCTTGGAATTCAATGAATTTATGAAATTCAAGGAATTTAAGAAGTTCAGAAAATTCATAGAATTCATTGTGATTATGATATTCAAGAAGCTTTTGGTATTCAAGGAATTCTATTAATTCACGTAATTGTAGGAATTCATAGAATTCAAGAAATGCGTAAAATATAAGGAATTCATTAAACTCCAGGAATTCTTATCAATAATTTAAGGTATTCTAGAATTCAAGGTATTCTGGAATTCTATGAATTACCGGAATTCAATAAATTCACGGAACTCGTGGGATTCATGGGATGAAATGAATTTATTTAATTCAAGGTATTATGGAATTCAATGAATTTGTGGAATTAAATTAAATGATGTATTTTGGGGGATTCTTGGGATACAATGCACATGTGGAATTCAAGGTATTATGGAGTTCAATGAATTTATGGAATTCAAGTAATTCGAGGAATTCAGAGAATTCCGAGAATTTACGTAATTCAAAGAGTTCAGGGTATTCAAGGAATTAAAGGCATTCGGTGTATATAAGGAATTATATTAATTCGCAGAATTTAAGGAAATTTGAGTATTCAAAGAATTCAACGAATTCACTGGATTTAAAGAATTTAAGGACTTCGAAAAATTATCAGAATTTCAAGAGTATTCCATAAAATCTAATAGAAAACTAATAATAAGGATAATGCCAAAAATCTGATATGAATTCAAAGAAGATATAGGAATCATGATAACTGTTTCTGCGTAAATCACAGGATATTTTGAAATTTCCGGAGTTAAAATCTTCTATCTGGTTGAAATATATATTTTTATTATAATTTTTCTTTGACTAAAAAAATAAAAAAATGCTTGTTAAAAATTAATTTGTTTAAATTAGAACATTTTTTCACTGTTCTCAATTTTCTTTCTGAAAAAATACAGGAAAAAAATTAAACCGGGCAACTTTAAGAAATTCGATTTGGAACCATTTTTTTAAAACAATCCAAGCATGAAAAACGTAAATTAGGAGCATATTGCAGCTAATTTAGATGACATCATTAAAAATGCGCTGAAACTTAGAAAAATAAATTTTCGAGCAAATTATCTGAGTTGTTTTCATACGTGTAACAAGTTGTGTGAGTTTAAAAAAAATCTGTGACATGAAGTTCCCTAATAATAAATCTAGAAATTTAAACCATTGTAAAAGTATTGATTCGACAAATAATACGAGTGCATTTTTTAATAAAAATTGGGAAATGAGGGATGAAGAAGTGAAATTTAGATTTTAGAGCAACCTACTTGTGAATTTTTGGTTCAAAATTTTTTTTTCTAGATAGCGATGTTTCCTAAATGAAGCTCGCGGCACTACTGAGTTGATAAGTTTGTAGACTGGACAATGTCCTATACCCGCCACCGATAAAAGCAGCATGTATATATATTGTTATAGGGCCGGTCACTCAATACCACTGACCAGTAGTTGCGCATGCCTAAAGGTACGTTCATGACGATGCTGGTGACTGCAGTATAGCTATAGTCAAGTCAAGTGTAATGTCTCAGGTGAGAGGGGAACCAGGTTAACCCCTGGCGACACTTCAAGGTGAAGCCTTGAATCTTCAGTGTCAATTTCGTGAATTCTTTAAAATCCTTTGGAAGTCTTTGGTGTTTTCTAAAGTTTTATAGAATTATTTAGAATTTTATAGAATTCTTTAGAGTTCTATCGAATTCCCTAGAATTCTTTAGAATTATCTCGAGTTCATTAGCATTTTTTAGAATTCTTTAGACTTTTCAAGAATTCTACAGAACTCTTTAGAGTTCCTTAGAATTCTACATAACTCTTCAGAGTTCCTTGGAATTCTACAGAATTCTTCAGAGTTCTTCAGAATTCTACAGAACTCTTTAGAGTTCCTTAGAATTCTACAGAACTCTTTAGAGTTCCTGAGAATTACTTAACATTCTTCATAGTTCCTTAGAATTGTAAAGATTTTTTTCAAGTCTTTGGAGTTCTTTAGAATTCCTTTGAGTTATTTCTAACTTTTCAGAATTCCTTAGAAATATTTAGAATTCTTTGGAGTTCCTTAGAATTGTATAGGATTCACTACCATTTTTTAGAATTCTTCGAACGTTTTAAGAATTCTACAGAATTCTTGAAAAGTCCTAGGAATTCTTAAGGATTCCCTAGTATTCTAATTGACAAAGATATCATATTGGGAGGGGGCAGTATAACGCAGGTGTTAAATCTTCATCAGTGATGTGCAATATAAAGTTGCGGATATGAATTCATTCGTCTTCAAAGGCGCGCATATGCGCTATAAATTTTGGTTGAAAATCTTGTAAATTGCCCAAGATATGGAAGTAACCAAATTTTACGAACTGATTTTGTTAGTCATCACTGCGTAAAATTTGGTGACCTTTGTATCTTCGGCAATTTTCAAGATTTTCAAAATCATTTCATGGCGCATATTAGCGCATTTGAAGACGAATGAAGCCACGTGGCGCAACATTTTCTCTTGATGGCGCATATGAGCGCGTTTGAAGATCTTCAAAGTCATGTAATTTAAACTTTGATTTTTCTAATAGGGGGATAGCGTGACGCTAGCCCCTCACCCCTGCATAACAATTGATATAACTCCTACAGTTTTGTGGCGCAACATTTTTTATCGGTGGCGTGTTTGAGCGCATAATTCCTTAATATTTTTTGGAATTACTTAGTATTCTTTACAGTTCCTTAGAATTCCATAGAAATTCTTAGAGCTCCTTAGAGTTCCTCAGAATTCCTTACAATTCCTTAGAATGCCTTAGAATTCTTGAGAATTCCTAAGAATTCTTCAGAAATACTTGAAATTCTGTAGATTTCCTTAGAATACTTTACAATTCCTTAGAATTCCTTGGAGTTCTTTGTAATTCTACAGAACTATTTAGATTTCCTTATAATTTTAGAAAATTATTTGGAATTTTATAGAATTTTCTGGACATCCCAAGCACTCCACATGATTCCTTAGAATACCTTAAGAATGTTTAGAATTCTTTGTAGTTCTTTAAACTTCTTAAGAATTTCTTAGAATTCTTTAGAATTCCTTAGAATTTTTTACAATTTTTGCGAACTCTTTAGATTTTCTTAGAAACCTTCACAAATCTTTGGAATTCTTTAAAATTTAATAGAATTCGTTAAAAAAATTTAAATTATTTTGAATTGCTAAGGATTCTTTCAAATTTATTCGAGTTCTTTCGAATTTTTTTAATTCTTTTGAAATCTTTCGAATACTTTCAAATTATTTAGAATTCCTTAGTTTTCTTTCGAATTCTATAGAATTTCTTAGAATTTTTCAGAATTCTAAGAACATCTCAAGCATTTCAAATAATTCTTTGAAATTCCTTATAAATTATTATAATTCTTTGAAGTTTTCTTTTTAATTTTATAGAATTATTTCAAATTTTTCAGAATCCTTTGGACTTCTTAATAATTACACGGAATTCCTTAGAATTTCTTAGGGTTCCTTAGAACTCCTTACAATTCCTTAGAATGCCTTAGAATTCTTTAGAATTCCTAATAATTCTTTAGAAATACTTAAAATTCTGTGGAGTTCCTTAGAATACTTTTAAATTCCTGAGAATTCCTTGGAGTTCTTCGTAATTCTACAGAATTATTTAGATTTCCTTATAATTTTAGAACATTATGAAGAATTTTATAGAATTCTCTGGACATCTCAAGCACAGTACATGATTCTTTAGAATACCTTATAAATGTTTAGAATTCTTTGTAGTTCTTTAGAATTTTATAGAGTTTTTTAGAATCCTTTAGACTTTTCAAGAATTTTTCAGAATTCCTTTAAATTCTACCAAATTTCTTAGAATTCTTTAGACTTCCTTAGACTTCCTTAGAATTTTTTACAATATCTTCGAATTCTTTAGAGTTTCTTAGAAACCTTCACAAATCTTTGTAATTCTTCTAAAATTTAATAGAATTCTTTTTAAAGACACATATGCTGTTATAAAAAAATCAAGGGTTTTGTCGCATTCTTAGGAGCTTTTTGGAATCCCTGAAACTTCTTGAGAATGTTCTGGAATGCTTTGAAATTCCTTAAACTTTTGTGAAATTCTTTGAAATACCTTGAAATTCTTCGGGATTCTTGAAATTCATTAGAATTTTTTACAATACCTGAAAATTCTTTAAAATTATTCAGAATTCGCTGATTTTTTCTCTCTAGAATTCTTGGAAATTCTTTAGAGCTCTTTTAATTTCTTTAGAAATCTTTGATTTGTTTGGAATTGCTTAAAATATTGTTTTAAATTGTTTATATTTTTCGGAAATTCCTAAAATTTTTATAAATTCCTAAAAATTCTTTAAAATTCTTTGAAGTTCTTTGGAATTCTTAAAAACTATTTGGAATTCTGTCGAATCATTTATAAATTCTTAAAAATTGTTAGGACTTCTTTAAGATTTTATCGAATTCTTTAGAATTTTTCATAATTCTTATAAATTCTGAAATTCCTTAACATTCTCTAGAATGTTCTGGGATTCTTTAACTCTCTTTAGAATTATTTTAAATTATTTGAAATAACTTGAAATTCTTTGGAATAACCAAAAAAATTTTGAATTCTTTGGAATTCTTTGAAATTTTTTTAAATCGTTTGGAAAATTGTTTTAAATTGTTTATAATTTTCGAAAATTCTTAGAATTCTTATAAATTCCTCAGAATTCTTCAAAGTTCTTTGTAGTTCTGTCGAATTCTTAGAAATTCTTCGGAATTCTGTCGAATTATTTTTAAATTCTTTAGAACTCTCTAGAATTTTTTAGAATGCTTTGGAACTCTTTAAAATTCTTTTGAATTTCCTGGAATGCTTTGAAATTTTTCAGAATTTTCTGGAATTCCTTGAAATTATTAAAATTATTTGAATTTCTTAAAAATACCTTTACATTCTTTGTAATTCTCTAAAATTCATTGAAATTCTTTAACATTTATTTCAATTTTTTGGAATACCAGGAAAATCTAAAAAAAATATTTAGAGTCCTTTACAATTCATCGAATTTTTTCGCATATTTGGAAGTTTTTCAAAACTATTTATATTCCTTTAAAGTTATTTTGGAATTTCTTGGCATTCTTTATCTTTCGTTTAATTCTTTGTATTTCTTTGGATTTTTTATACATTTTTCAATTGTTTATGTTTGTTTATATTCTTTACATCCTTTACATTTTTTGTAATTATTAAGAATTTCTGAAATTTTTATAAAGTTCATTGATATTTTTAAAATTCTATTGAATTCTTGGAAACTGTTTAGAATACCTTAGAAATCTTTGTAATGGTTTAAATCTTTATTTCGGAAATTCTTATAAATTCCTTAGAATTCTTAAAAATTCTAGAGAATTCTATAGAGTGCTTTAGAATTATTTAAAAAATTTGAATTCTATATAAAATTATTTAAAAATTTTTAGAAATGCTTCAAAATTTTTCACAATCCTTGATAATTTTTTGACATTCTCTCCAATTGTTTGGAACTCTGTAGAATTCTTGGGAATTCTATAGAATTATTTATAATTTTTGAGAATTTTCTGAAATTTCTTATCATTGCTTGGAATTCTCAGGAATTCTATGAAATTCTATAGAGTTCTGAGAATTTTTATCCTTTTTTTGAAATTCTTTTTTTTTAATTCTTCATAATTTTTGTTTAATTTTTTAGAATTTCTGATCATTTTTTGCAGTTCCTTAGAATTATTAGGAATTATTTAGCATTGTTGATAATTGTTTCGAATTCTATGGAATTCTATGGTGCCCTTTAGAATTATTTGAATTTTTTATTTATCTGAAATTTTCTAATATTCTTAGGAATTATTCAAAAATTTTTATTCTTTTTAGGAATTCCTTATAATTCTTTGAAATTCCCTACAATTTTTTTGAACTCTATAGAATTTTTCGGAATTCTATAAAATTCTATAAAATTTTTTAGAATTCTTCGAAATTCTCTACAATTGTTTGGAATTCTCAAGGATTCTTTGGAAATTTTTAGAATTCTATGGAATTATTTGGAATTATTAAGGATTCTTTAATGTTATTCAGAATTAATCGGAATTTTTTAAGTTTTTCGAAATTCGATAGAAATCTAATTATTTCTTTATTATTTTGGGAATTCTTTGCTTCAATTCTTTATCAGTTTTTCAATTCTTTAGAATTCCTGGACATTTTTTAGAATTCCCTAAAATTCTTTGTAATTTTTTGGAATCCTCAAGAATTCCATGAAATTCTATAGAATTCTAATTAATTTTTGGGAACTCTGTAAAATGTTTCGGAACTTTATAGAATTTAATCAACTTTTTTAGAATTCTTTCAAATTCTTAAAATTTGTTTCGAATTCTTTATAATTCTTCGACTTTTTTTAGAAATATTTGCAATTTTTTACACTTATTTGAAACTCGGTAATATTCTTAGGAACTCTTTATAATTTTTCGATATTCTCTACAATTTTTTGGAACTCTGTAAAATTCTTCGGGATTCTATAAAGTTCTATAAAACTTTTTAGAATTTTTCGAAATTCTTTACAATTGTTTGGTATTCTCAAGGATTCTTTGGAACTTTTTAGAATTCTTTAGAATTATTTGGAATTATTAGGAATTCTTTAAAGTTATCCAGAATTCTTTGGAATTTGTTTAGAATTCTTCGAAATTCTATAGAATTCTACTTAATTCTTTATTATTTTTGGAATTCTTTTTTTTAATTCTCTATCATTTTTTTAATTCTTCAGAATGCCTGGTAATTCTTTACAGTTTTCCCGGAATTCTTGGTATTATTAACAGTGCTTTGGAATTCCCTAAAATTCTAAAAAAAATGTAAGCAAACTTCGACCATAAAATGTGCCGGTATAGAAAATTAATATCTGGAAAATTGCCCTTTGCATTTAATTTAATAAGGGACTTATTTCAGTAATGTGTTGTAATATCACACCATAAATTTGACTCGCTGCGAGTTATTTTCTCGGTCCTTGTGAATTGACTCTCGTACCTCATTTGGTTAAATAATTCCTAGAGAAGTAGTAAACGAAGTGGAAAGATCGCGTGTACGCAAAACGATTTATTTATTGTCAAAAATACATAGAATTAGTAGGTTTTCTCTGAACAAAAGAAATTTTTTATTAAAGATGAAATACCTTAATTTCTTGAAATGTTATAAACAAATTATTGGATAAAACTGACATTTACTGCCTTTTTGGTACAAAAATGGATTATTTATACTGGTTTCTTCATTGAATTACGTGAAAGTAAAATTATAAATTATGATAATAAAGTGAAATAGAATAATTGTTTTTGTAATGAATAATTGACATAAACAAATTTATGTATAATGTACTTCTGAACATAGAAACTTTTAATTCCGTCTACGGGTTAATTTACTTTCATCTCGGAAATAATAGCTTCATACAACAATTGATATTTTTATAAACAATTGCATTGATAAATTCATTTATTTTGCATTTTTAAACACAGAAAATTTTTCTTGAGAATTTTCTCAGGTCTCCTTGACTTTCTTTCGAATTTTATAAATTTTTTAGAATTCTTTATAATTCTTTGAAATTCTTAATAATCCTTTGAAATTCTTCAGAATCCTTTTAAATTTTTTGAAATTATTTAGAATTTTTTCAGAATCTCTAAGATTCTTTGAAACTCTCTGAAATCATCTGTAATTCTTCAAGGATCGTTTAAATTTCTTAAATTATTTGGATGTATTTAGAATTCTTCAAAATTATTTAAATTTCTTTAAAAAACTTAAGACATCTTTGAAATTCTTTAGAATTCATTAGAAATCTTTGGAATTTTCTTATAATTTCTTAAAGTTCTTTATATTTTTGTTTAATTTTAGAATTTTTTAGAATTCTTTAAAATTGTTTTAAATTCTTTAAAATTCTTGGAAAATTGTTAGAATTCTCTGAACTTCTTCGGCATTTTTCTAAATTCTTCGGAATTTTTGCAAATTCTTTTAATTTTTTAGAGTGCTTTCCAATTATTTCTAAATCTTTAAACTTAATTACATTTTTTGAAAATCTACCGAATTCTTTTAAATTCTTAAGAATTCTTTGAATTTTCTAGAATTCCTTAAACATCATTACAGTGATAAGGAATTATCTAGAAATCTTTAGAAATTTTCAAACTTTTTTCATTTGCTTGGACTTGTTAAGAATGGTTTGAAATTCTTTACAATTTCTTGGAATTCTTTAACGTTTTTTAAAAATGTTTAGACTTCTTTGAAATTCTTCATAGTCTTTTTCCAAAGTTCATATTCTTTTCTATTTTGTTTCACTTAAGCATAATTGCAATTTTTTAAAATTGTTTGAAATTCTCTACAATTCTTTGTAGATTGTCACAGATTCTTAGAATTGTTTAGAATTATTGAGAATTCCTTGAAATTATTTAGAATTCTTCAGAATTTTGTGAAATTCTGTAGAATGGAATTAGCAGTGGAGGTGATGTGATGATTGACGAAGGGGTAGAGAGGGGAGTAGTGTGAGAGTAAGGCAGAGATATATGAGGAGGAAAATAAGTTATGAATATAGGAGGGGTGGTGGAAGGGGCAGTAATTGTAGGGGAAGTAGTGGAGAGGAACTAGAGGAGGACGTGCGAATGGGATTATGAAAAATGGAAACGAAAAAATAAAAGAAAAGTGTAGAGTTAGAGGAGAAGTGGATAATTAAAGTGGTGAAAGTACAGTAAGTAAAGAGGTGGCATGATGGGAAGGGAAGTGATGGTAGAGGAAGTAATTGAAGGGGTAGTGGTAGAGAAGAAATCGAGGAGGAAGTATGAATGGATTGTGAAAACTGGAAACGAAAAAATAGAAAAAAGTGTACAGTTAGAGGATGATTGGATAAGTAAAGTGAAGGGAGTACAGGAAGTCAAGAGGTGGCGGAACAGGAAGGAAAGTGATAAGCGGGAGTAATAGGAGGGGTGGTAGTGAAGAGAAACGAGAGGAGGAATTACGAATGGGATTCTGAATGATGGAAAGGCGAAAATAGAATAGAAGTGTAGAGTTAGAGGAAAGAGTGGAGAAGTAAAGTGGTGGAAGTACAGGAAGTAGAGAGGTGACTGGATGAAAAGGGAATTGATACGAAGGAAAGTAATTGGTGTTACAGTAGTGTAGGGAGACTAGGCGAGGAAGTACGAATGGGAGAAGTGATTTGGAAAATATAAACTAGAACGTAGAAGTTTAGTGTTAAAGGAGGGATAGTAAGGACCAGTGTGGGGATAAGTGAAAAAAAGTAGAGGAAGTAAAAGGGGTGTGGTTAAAGGTTAAATAATGGGATGTATAGAGTAGTGGAGGGAAGTGATAAATATGCAAAAGGGACTAGAGGAGAGAGTATACTCCCAATTTGATTGTTGATTACTCTTTTTTCCCCATAATCTCATTAAATCTCATAGAATGAATAACGTCACTTTACGATCGTATTGATGTTCTGTATAAAGCAGTTTCTAAAGTACAAAATGCTGATAAAATGGCTGCTTGCCCGGAAATATGAGAGTGTAGGGAAAGTAAAGAGAGAATTAGAGTGGATCACAGGGAAGGGAGGTAGGGGCGGGAAAGTTGGTGAAGCCAGGCGGAGAGATGGAGGGTGTAGGGGAGAAGAAAGTAAAGTGGAGTAGGAAGTTTAGTGGTAATTAGTGGCAATAGTAATTCAATAAGCAATAGTGAACAAGTGAGAACAGAAGTAGGTAGCGGTGCGGTGAGGAGAGGATGGTAGTAGGTGGTAATAAAAGTAAGTGAGAGTAGTAAGGATGAGAGGAAAAGGGGAGTAGGGGGTGAGCTGGAGTAGGGAGTGTAGTGAAGAGTAGAAGTGATAGTAATTCAATAACTATAAACAAGGTGGTGAGGAGGGGAGTATGTAGCGGTGAGGCGAGAAAAGAAGTGATAATTGGGGGCAAAGGACGAAAGTTAGGGTAGTAAGGAGAGATAGGGAAAGTGTTAGGAGGGTCTGCGAAGTGGGGGAAGAGAATTAGACTTCGAACAGGCTACTAAAGCCTTGTTCGTAGACTCATGGCATCTATTTTAACTAATCTTTTTTTTTAATTATTTCGAGATCTTATGAAGTTTTGTTGTTGTTAAGGACTGGTTTCGGCACGAAGGATTGAAAATTAATCCGATTCCGTTTCTTGCATAAATAATGATAATCAAGCTCAGGCGATTCAGCTTTCGTGACTGAGGATTGTACTTCACTTTACGATCGTATTCTTGTATTCCTGTGGAGAGGGGTTGCTAAAGCATACGGTGCCGATAAAATCGCCATTCTCCGGTCATTCCCTTCTGGCAACCGCTTTATATGTGAAAATTGCTTATAGCCGTAGGTCGCTCTGGAGGTGGTCGTGTCATTATCGATGCATCGCGTTTTGATAACTTATCATTATTTTTCCCCTGAAGTATGACATTCTGTCCGTTTATTATTTTTATTATGAACTGAAGTGTTGATGAAATTGAAAAATGTGATCACTGATTAACCCTGATTATATAGTAAGGCTCTCTACTAGGATGTGCTAAACAACGTTTTTTTATACTAGTTACTCTAAGTTGTTACATATTTGGTATTGCTATCTTGTTACATTTGCTGAATAAAATTAACTATATTAGGGAAACGGGAATATAAAATAGAGGATCGAGAACTTTTTTTAAATGATAATTCTGAGTTAATTCAGGAAATATTTATAATTTTTAGTTGTTTCAGGGAATTATTTAAAAGAAGTAGGATTTTCACTTGAAACGAAAAATTTTCGAAAAGAATGTTAATACTTTGCTGGAACATGAAACTTTTGAAAATAATGTTAATTTTAAGTTGGTTTAGGAAATTATCCAAAAACATGCATTTTTCCCTTGGAACGGAGAGTTTTCGAAAAGAAGATTTGGAACAGGGCATTTTTTTGAAGAATTATAATTTTGAGTAAATTCAGGGAAATTTTCAAAAGAATTAGTTTTTTGACTTTACACGTAGAATTAGTCAAAAAACGTAAAATTTTGACCTGGAATTGGGAATTTTTGAAAAGATTGATAATTTTTAGTTGGTTCAGGGAATTTCCAGAAAGAATTACAATTTTCACCTAAAACGGTAAATTTTCCAAAAGAATTATAACATTAATTTGGAACGTCGACTTCTTAACAACAATGGCCATTTTTAATTTTGTTCGGAGAATTTTCTTAAGAATTACACTTTTATTTAGGAACAGGAAACTTTAAAAAATAATTAAGATTTAGACCAGCATCCAGGATTTTTTAAAGAAATATAATTTTTACTTGGCTCGGGGAATTTTGAGTTGGCTTAGCCAATTTAACAAGAGAATTAGGATTTGTATTTCAAACATCAATTTTTTGAAAAGCGTGATAATTTCAAGTTGATTCAGGGCTTTTTCCACTATAGAAAATAATTTTGTTTCACCAAAAAAAATTTTAAGTAATTTGAATTTTGGATTAAAACTGGGAATTTTTGCGAAGAATGCGAATTTTGTGTTCGTTCAGGTAATTGTTTAAAAGAATTATGATTTTGATTTTAAACCGGAAATTTGTGATAAGAATAATAATTTTAAGTTGATTTAAGACTTTTCTCAAAATAACGAGATTTTTCACTTGAAACAAAAAATTCAGAAAAAATAACGTTTTAATCTGGAACTGCAAATTTTTGAAAATAATTATGATTTTGAGTTTGCTCAGAAGAATTTTTCAAAAAAATAGGAATTTTGACATAGAATAAGAAACCTCAGAAAGAATTGAAATTTTGTTTTCGGAAATTTTAATATTCATGAATTTTATAATTCAGCTATATCGTTATTAAGAAATTTTACTATTCAAAAATTTTATTTTTCGGAAATTTCGCTATTCGGGAATTTTATATGTTTGGAATTGTATTATTGGGGAGTTTTTCCTATGCAGGAATTTTATTACTGGGGAATTTATGTATCTGGGCACTCTATTATTCGATAATTTGCCAATTCGGACATTCGATTATTCAGTAATTTTATCATTTAGACATTTTATAATTCGTGAGTTTTATTATTGAGGAATTTTCCTATGCGGGACTTTAATTATACGTGATTGTTATAATTCAAGAATTTCATTATTTGTGAATTTTTCTTTTTGCAAATTTGGTAATTTAGAAATTTTATTATAGGGAATTTTTCTATTTAGATATTTTATTATTGAGGAATTTTGAAATTCGGGAATTATATTATTAAAGAATTTTCCTATTCTGGAATTTTAATATTCGGGAATGATATTATTGGAGAATTCTCCTATTTCGGGAATTCTATTATTCTGAAAAAAAAATTCGTAAATCTTATTAATCGGGAATGTTCCAATTCAGGAATCTAAATTATTCGTGAATTTTATAATTCAGGAATATAATTATGATGAGGGATTTTCCCTATTTGGGAATTTTATTTTGCGGAACTTTTTGAATTCGGGAATTTTATAATTAAGGAATATCATTATTAGGGAATTTTCCTATTTAGTAATCTTGAAATTCGTGAATTGGGAAATTCAAGAATTTTATATTACTAGAATTTCATTGTTAGGGAATTTTTTTATCCTGGAAAGTTTTTATTCTGATATTTTTAAATTAAGTAATTTCATTATTGTGGAATTTTATTATTCAGAAAATTCCAAATTTGGGAATTCTATCATTCGGGAAATTTATTTTTCGGAAATTTTATAATTCAGGAATTTTGTCATTGGGGAATTATCCTATTCGGGAATTTTATTATTGGGGAATTTTTCTATTGGCGAATTTTCAAATTCGGGGATTCTGTTATTCGAGAATTTTGCAATGCGGAAATTTTATTATTTAGGAATTTTATAATTGGGGAATTTTCCATTCAGGGATTTCGTTATTAAGGAATTCCCCTATTTAGGAATTTTATTATTGATAACATTTTCTACTTGGAGACTTTATTAATTGAAAAGCTTATTATTTGGGAATTTTATTATGCAGGAATTTTATAATCGGGTAATTTTCCGATTCAGAAATTTTATTATTCGGAAATGTTATTTTTCGGGAATTTTTAAATTCAGATATTCTATAGTATCGGCAATTTTACTATTCGGGATTTTCCATATTTGGGAATTCTATCATTCGGAAATTTTAGTATTTCGAACTTTATAATTTTGGAATTTTATCATTTGGGAATTCTCCTATCCGGGAAATTTTCTCTAATTAAAATTTAATTTAATTATTAAACATTTTAATTTTAATTAAATTAAATTAATTAGGTTTTATTATTGGGGAATTTTCCTATTTGGGAATCCTATTTCCTATTTTAATTGGGAACTTATAATCACTTGCAATACAAAATTTATTACAATTAATTGTATTTTTGAAATTTGGAATATTCAATTTTATAAAATTTGTATTTGTTACTTTAAAGTATAAAAATAAGAATCTAATAAAAAATGCAAAAAATGAATTAGTGCACCGACTTAGTGAGTAAAAATCGATTAAACTGACAATTAAGCAAACTGCTTTTTCAAACAATCCATACTTCGTTGAGTTTCTGACAAGTAAGATAGTGAGAAAGTCAGCCACGCGAAACTCCCTTTGATAACGTTAATTTTATATACCCCCTTTGCAAAGAATTTCGATTTCTATCTTCTAGAATTTTTATATTGCGCTAAGGCTTCTTAAAGCACTTCGATTTCTAGGTCATTTCTAATTTTTGTCACAAAAAATAACTAAAATAAGGTAATTATTTTTTAATTTATTTAAATTTTTAATACTAAGAACTTTTGGATGCAGGTGCAAAACCTCTTGAAAACCACCAAAATAATTTACAAGAAATATGAAACTGCGCAGCTTTTATTTGTTTAATTTATTTTAAAAATTCAGTTTCTGGTCCTCGCCGAGATTTTTTTAGTCGTAAAAAGAATATTGAAAATAAAAATTTTTTGTACCGATTAATTTTTATTTTTTTTATTTCAGAAAGTTAAATTTTCAACAAAGATACGAAGATACGAACGAAAAAAAAATAATTATAAGAGACATTAACGAAGTACTTAGTCGAATAGTTATAAAGGATTATTATAATTTTTTAATTTTTAGCTTATATGTTAAAAGCCAGACTTTCAGGCAAAAATTCATATTTTAGAAAATTTTTTTTTAAGCTATGCACCCTTTGATACATTTGCAATTTTTTATTTTTATAAAATAATTGTATTAACAAGTAAACCAGTTTCATACTTTTTTCATACAAAAAATTCCTTGCTATCTAATAAGTGTCAAAGTATCTCCTCAAACTTACTAAATTACCGAAAATTATTAACAATAATTTTTTTTAGCCCAAATTATTTATAACAAAGCGAAATTTAAGTCTTGACAATTTTTGTTGTTTCTAGTAAGTGTTGCGAACAATCTAAATATATATTAAAAAGTAAATAATTGTTTTCCGCTGAGAACAGATAAAAATTTATTCTTTGTTTACTTAGAATCTTTATAGTACGTTCAAAAACTTTTTTAGTTGAAAATTTTCATATAAAAAATATGCGAAAATGGAAAAAATTCTTCGTACGTTTGTCAAAAATTGAATGCTATTAATAAAAAACAATAAAATTGAAGACTAATTGAAGAAATTAAAAGAATTCTTTTTTAATCAATATCGTTTATTTGTTGAAAAACAATGATAAAATATTTTGAATATTTTATTTTTTATGATCAAATAAATGTACTACAAAAAAATTTCTTGCCTGTTTTTAATTTGGGAATTTTACAGTTTCGGATATTTTACGAAGGACACTGTAAAATTATAAAATGAAAACAATTTAAAAAATCGTTTTTCAAAACCTCATGATAATTTTTTTTTAAATACACTAATAAAATATTTCTGTACAACAACTTTTTTCGATTGTATGATATATTTTTAAAAAGTTGTTGTTTGAATTTGAAATAAAAAAAATGATAAGAAAATGTTTTTTAATGCAAAAAACAATATATAAAATATAAAAAAAATATAAAATACTCATTATTGTATTTTTCATAAATGAATATTATTGTTAAAAAATCAATATTCTCAATTTTTTAGTTCGGGAATTGCTGAATGTCTGATGTTTTATAATTCGGAGGTTTTTTAACTAGGGATTTTTATATTTCGGCAAGTTTATAATTTCGGAAATTTTATTATTGACAATTTTCGAATTCGAGAATTTTAGAGTCGGGAATTTTTCGGGATTTTTCGATCATCCTAAATATGAAATAATAAATAATAGGAAAAATAAAATACTTTTATTTCACCAACATATTTTTCATTTAATTCATTACCTATTACTTTTATTTTATTATTTATTTTTACTACCATTAGTTTTAAATATTGCTTAGATTCAGGTATTTTACAATTTTGAAGTTTTCTTATGTCGGCCATTATAAACAATTCCAAAAAAAGAAAATTCCTAAAAAGTTAAATTAAAGAAATTGCTTTTTTTAAACATTTTCGAATAATCAAAAGTACAACACAGTTTCTTCTTTATTAAAAAAACTACATTATCGTTTTTCTTAATAAAATTAAAATTTTATTATTCAACAATTTTTCAATTCGGGGTTTTCACATTTCGCAAATTTCCTACTTCAAACATTTTATTTTGATATTTCGCAATTTTTTGGCAGTCCAAATATTATATTATTCGGAAATTTTGCAATTTGGCACTTTTATATTTTGGAAATTCTCTACTTCAAAGATTTTATTTTTCCGAATTTGTTTGCTATTCCAATTCTATTATTCGAGAATTTTTATGTTCTGGAAATTTGCTACTTCAAAGATGTTTTTTTCTCAATTTGTTAGCCGTCCCAATTTTATTATTCGGAAATTTTTCAATTTGCGATTTTTATATTGCAGAAATTTTCTGCTTAAAAGATTTTATTTTTCGAAATTTGTTAGCCGTCCCAATTTTATTTTCTGGAAGTTTTCAATTTGGGATTTTTATGTTTCAGAAATTTTCTACTTCAAAGATTTCTTTATATTTTTTGAAATTTTTATATTTTCGGAAAGTTTAAATTTCAAAGATTTTCTTTTCCGAAAACTTAATAGTGTCGGAAAATCTTTTTATCGGAATTTTTCGTATATTTCGGGAATTTTCTACATCAAAGATTTCATTTTTTGGAATTTTTTAGTCATCTCAATTTTACGATTCAAAATTTTTCCAATTTGCGAGTTTTATATTTCGGAAATTTTCTGCTGCCAGGATTTTATTTTTTATTTTTCGGAAGTTTTGAGACATCCCAATTTAATTACTCGCGAATTTCCCATGCGGGATTTTTATCTTTTCGAAAATTTTTTATTACGAAAATTTTCTGATTCGGTAATTTGACAGTTTTGGGAATTTAAATATTCGGGAATTATCCAATTTGAGATTTTTATATTTCGGAAATTTTCGACTTCAATACACTTTTTTTTATTTTTCGTCATTTTTATATTTTCCGAAATTTTTTATTTCAAAGATTTTCTTGTTCGGAAACTTAACAGTATCGCAATTTTTTTTCCTAAATTTTCATTCGTACAATTTTATTGATCGAAAATTTTCCAATTTGGGATTTTTATATTTCGGAATTCTTCTACCTCAAGTTTTATTTTTTATTTTTCAGATTTTTTTAACCATCCTAATTTTATTATTCCTGAATTTTCCGATTTGGGACTGTTAAATTTTATTATTAGGAAATTTTGCAAATTGAGATTGTTATATTTTGGAAATTTTCCACTTCAAAGATTTTATTTTCCGCAATTTGTTAGCTGTCCCAATTTTATTATTCGGGAATTTTTCAATTTGGGATTTTTATATTTCGGTAATTTTCAGGTTGAAAGATTTTATTTTTCGGAATTTTTTAGCTATACCAATTTTATTATCCGGAAATTTTTCAATTTGGGATTTTTATATTTCGGAAATTTTCTATTTCAAAGATTTTTTTCCAGCAACTTGACAATGTCTGGAATTTTATTATTCGGGAATTATCCAATTTGAGATATTTATATTTCGAAAAGTTTCTACTTCAATATTTTATTTTTCGGAAATTTTCTATTTAAAAGATTTTGTTTTTCGGAAATTTTCTACTTCAAAGATTTCATTCGCTATTTTTCGGAATTTTTTGCCCATCCCAATTTTATTATTTAGGAATTTTCCAATCTGGGATTTTTATATTTTCAGAAATTTTCTACTTCGAAGATTTCATTTGTTATTTTTCTCATTTTTTTTGACCCACTCGATTATATTCTTTGGGAATTTTCCAATAAGGAACTTTTATATTTCGGCAATTTTATCATTTACATTTTTTTTTTAAATGTTGCTTCTTTGGAATCTTTCAGCCGTCCTTTGACTTCAATTAAAAAAAAAAATTAAATAAAAACTATAAAATCACTCAAAAAAATCCATTTTCAATTTGTTTATTCAGAGTAATTTTGCGCCTGCACCCAATTCATAATTTATAATAATAAAAACTTACAGAGGTGGATTTCGATATCTTTTTTGGATTTGTAAAAACGCCTGTTGACTTTTGACAATTGTGTAAGTTTCCTTCCTTTCTGGCATTGTAGGTATATTGTATGATCGTAATCCTCGATTGCACATTTGACACTGTTGAGTTTTTGTACCCATTTTTAAACTTTTGATTTCAGATTAATTATTAGAAACTGAAAATGCACAATATTTATTTTTTTTTTACATCAAACTGAAAATATGTTTTTTTATTTAAAAATTGGTTGTTTTATTATTATTGAAGTTTTGAAATTTTTAACAGTATTTTGTAAATATTGCATCGAGACCTGTCAAAGGAGCGAAGGGTCGAAAATAAACTGATTAGATCGAAAAATTATTATTGTTTCACTTTATTCTGACTGGCGAACATGAAGGGTTGTCATAGAAACAAAACAATTTTCGTCGATATTTCTTGAACTGAATTTAGAACGATTGTATTGAGGTCTGAACTTTTAAAATTTTCATGATTATAGCCAGATAGTCAAAATTGTTTTTTTTTTGTTTTTAGTTCAAAAATATTTGTACGTATTTTGGAAAAATTTCGGATACAATAGAGACTTTAGAGTCCAAAATGCTAGTTTTCTAAATAAAGGAAATAGGGTGGTTTTTAATAGATAAATAACAAAAACAAAAAATAAATATTAAAATAAAATTTGTTATAAACAAACAAATATTTGATTTTTTTTAGCAAAAGAGACCAGTTTTCAATAAAATAGTAGAATTTTTAACAAAATAGTTGAATTTACAACCTAGGAAGATAAATTTTTCACTAAATTATTGAATTTCCAAAATAAACAAATTTTAAACCTTAACCAAAATCAGTTGCATTTTTCAGCAAATATTTGATATTTCAAGCCGAAAAGAACATTTTTTCAGAGAAAAGTTTCAACCTTTTCTACGAAAAAAGTAAATTTGAAAACAAAGACTTTTCTACCAAAAAGTAGATTTTCGAACACTTTTCTACAAAAAAAATTAATATTAGAACAAAATCTGTTTTTTTTTTTTTTGCAAAATCGTTGATTTTTTAACAAAAATTTTTCAACCAAAAAAGTAGATTTTCGACAAGAAACTTTTCTACCAATAAAGAAAATTTTTCAATAAAAGTTTTATACCAAAAAAGGTAATTTTCAAACAAAAACTTTTTTTAACCGAAAAAGTACATTATAGAACCAAAAATTTTCTACAAACAAAATTAATTTTAAAAAAAAATCTGTTTTTTTTTTGCAAAATCGTAGATTTTTGAGCAAAAATTTTTCAACCAAAAAAGTAGATTTTCTACAAGAAACTTTTATACCAATAAAGCAAATTTTTCCACAAAAGTTTTATACCAAAAAAGGTAATTTTCAACAACAAAAACTGTCTTTAAACGACAAAGTACATTATAGAACCGAAAATTTTCTACAAAAAAAATTAATTTAAAAAAAAAATCTGTTTTTTTTTTTGCAAAATCGTAGATTTTTTAACAAAAATTTTTCAACCAAAAAAGTAGATTTTCGACAAGAAACTTTTTTACCAATAAAGCAAATTTTTCAACAAAAGTTTTATACCAAAAAAGGTAATTTTCAAACAAAAACTTTTTTTTAACGAAAAAGTACATTTTAGAACCGAAAATTTTCTGAAAAAAAATTAATTTAAAAAAAAAAATCTTTTTTTTTGTGCAAAATCGTAGATTTTTTAACAAAAATTTTTCAACCAAAAAAGTAGATTTTCGATAAGAAACTTTTCTAACAATTAAGTAAATTTTTCAACAAAAGTTTTGTACTAAAAAAGGTAATTTTCAAACAAGAAGTAAATTTTCGAACAAAAAATTTTCTACAAAAAAAAGTAAATTTTTGTACAAAAGCTTTTCTACCAAAAAAATTAATTTTCGAACAAAATCTTTTTCTTTACACAAAAAAAGTAGATTTTTGACCATAAACTTTTATGCTAAAAAAGTGAATTAAAAAAAAACTTTTCTACGGAAAAAGGACATTTTCAAACAAAAACTTTTTTGTACCCAAAAAGTATATATTCGAACAAAAACATTTCTACCAAAAAAGTAAATATTCGAACAGAAACGTTTCTACCAAAAAAATACATTTTCGAACCAAAACTTTTCTACATAAAAAAGTAAATTTTTGAACAAAAGCTGTCCAAACAAAAAAGTAGATTTTCGACAAGAAACTTTTCTAACAATTAAGGAAATTTTTCAACAAAATTTTTATACTAAAAAAGGTAGTTTTCAAACAAAAACTTTTTTTAAACAAAAAAATACATTTTCGTAAAAAAACTTTTCTACAAAAAAAGTAAATTTTTGAGCAAAAGCTTTTCAACCAAAAAAGTAGATTTTCCACAAGAAACTTTTCTAACAATTAAGAAAATTTTTCAACAAAAGTTTTATACTAAAAAAGGTAATTTTTTTACAACCAAAAATTTGGTATTAAAATTTTCAAGTAAGAAAATTAATCTTTAGTCAAAAGAAAAAAAGAAAAGAAAGAAAATTTTGCGCCAAAGTAGTTTACCAAAGGGTTATATTTCTAACCGAGAAAAAAATCAATTAAAAAAAGTAAGAGTTACATTTTCGGATAAATACCTTAAATTTCAACCAAAGAAATAAAAAAATTGTGAATAAAATAGGTTAAACTCTGATTAATAAAATAATTTTTTAATCAAGTAGTTGAATTTTCAACCAAAAGAGAGAAATTATAAAGAAAAAATTTGGCAGTTAAATTTTCAGTCAGGAAAATTAATGTCCAGCAACAACAAATAAAGAAAGAAACTTTTCACCATAAAAGATGACTTTTTTATAAAAATAATTAAATTCTTAACCAAATATTTGTATTTACAACTAAAAACAATCAATTTAAAAAATGAAAAAGTTAAATTTCTGGGTAAATAAATTTAATTTCAACCAAAGAAAAAACAAATTTTAAAGAAAATAGTTAAATCTTTAATCAATAAGATAACTTTTTAAGAAACGGATTTCAACCAAGTAGTCGTATTTTTAAACAAAAAATATAAATTCGCAATTAAGCATTTTGTAAACCAATTTTTATTTAAGAAAATCAATTTCAATTAGAAAAAAAGGGATACATTTTTGACCAAAAAGGTGACTTTTTATTAAAATATTTTAATATTTAACAAAATAAGTAAAGTTTCAACCAAAAAGTTGTTTTCTTATTTAAAAGAGGTTAATTCTGCCAAAAATATAATAGTATGCTTTTCAATTAAAAGAAATTAACATTTAAACAATTTCAATCGGACTCTATTTTCATTTTATCGTGAATAAAAGTTGGGTTAATTAATTAAAAACGTTAACATTTTCAAATCTTTTAATTTTGGACGCCAATATTTGAAATTTTTTAAACCTCTTTTTGAGATATATTTCATTTTTGTCGTTATTGAAAGATTTTTGATTTCGTTGAAAAAACGAAAGTACTTTTCATTTCTCGTCTTACCGCACGCATAGGTTGCATTAAAGTTGCCTAACTTATCAACAATTGGTCAAAACTTAAGGTCACGTAACACTTATCTGATTCCTAACTTATCGACTTTTTTTCTGCATCATACCAAATCGGCCAAAAGAAAAAATGTCGGTAAGGTAGAAACCGGATAATTTCTTTCTTACAATATTAAATATTGTGCGCTAAAATTTTACGAAATAATTCAGAACATAACAACGAATATCTGCACATTCTCATCTTTCTTGCAAAATTAGAAAAAAAAATTATTAGGTCGGTAAAACAGAATATTTAAATTAATTTTTTAAAACAAAAAATAATAATAATATTTTAAGGACATGTGTTTTTATTTTCTTTAAAACTTAATCGAATTTTAGCAGGAAAATATTTATTATTGTGAATTAATAACAAAAGAACCTTAAACTGATGTAACTCATATGATAAGTCTCATTTTCATAAGCCTTAGTCTATTGTAGGTAAGCTGTAAAACTGTTATACAACCTTGTTAAAATAAAAAGAAAAGGCAATTTCGCTTATTTCAAGAATCAGAAAACTTTTCTAAATAAAATTTAAGTTATGGAATATATGTTTAAACAAAATCAATTTTCTTTTGTGTAAATTTCTAAAATCGACTATCGATACTGCAGAAACTATTTTACTTTAGTTTTTATCTAAATTTTATATGAATTATAAATAATTCAACGTTATCTTATTTAATATAAATAACGATAATTTGAAATAATAACTTGTTATTCACAATTGTATTAAAAATTAAACAAATTGCAAAATACCGACATTACCGACCTCGAATGACTCACCTGATATATAATTAGCCATTTCTGTAGAAAACGAATTTCTGTGGTTTTCTGAAATATCAACTGGTGCTAATAGAAAATGAACCGATGTCTACATTATCGACGTTTTTGGTGTGGATCATACCAATTTCATACGAGATTAGATATGAAACTGAAACTTTGAATATAGAAAAGAAAATAAGGAACGTGTGTGTAACAATACATTTTTACTACATACTAAACAAAAATTTTCAAACATTTTTTTTTTATAATTGTAAAAATTTATTAGCAGATAAACGTTCCTTGGTAAATTTTCTTTATTCTACCAAAACTCACAGTTTTATATCTCATTTCATCTGGAATTTAGAGAATCCGCAAGAAAATTTCGGTAAGGTAGAAATCGGGTAGGTGTCACATGCCCTTATTTCATTTATCATTTTATCTTTATCTGAAAATTAATGTAATTTCTTAAAATTTATTTTTTTTCCGCTATATTATTATCTCTTTGAACCTCAATTAGTTATTTTAAATGAACATGAAAAATATTTCATTTTAGATTGTAAATTTTTCTGTCGTAGTTAAAATTGAACTATTGAACTTTTTATAAATTGGTTAAAAATTTAATTCTGTGTTTAAATTATTGATTTAAAAATTAATGCACTTTCTTGAAATCTTGTTTTGTTTTTCGGGTAGAAAATTAAGATTCATGATTAAAAAATTCTCATTTATCGATAAAAAATTAATTTTTTTATCTGAAAATAAAGCTATTCTATTTTTAATCATTAATTTATCTTTTATAGCTCCAAATTCAACTATTTGGTTAAAATTCAGGAGTTTTTGTTAAAAATTTGTCATTTAAAAATGAATCGATTTATTTATTTTTAGTTGAAAATTTATGTAATTTCTTGAAAAAAATAATTTTAAAAGAAAATTAAGATTCTTCGTTGAAAATTAGGCTTTTTGGTTAAAAAATCGTTTATTTCGGTCGAAAATTAATTTTCTTTTCTGAAAATTAAAACTACTTCACTTTTGATCGTGAATTCATCTTTTATAGTAAAAAATTTTACCATTTAGTTTAAATTTAAGTACTTTCTGAATAAATTTTTTTTCAGTAGAAAATGTTTTTTCTTTTAATAAATAACTTATTTATTTTTAGTTGAAAATTCATATACTTTCTTGAAAATTTTTTCTCAGGCAGAAATTTAAAATTCTTGAGTGCAAATTTATACTTAAGTTTAATATTTATTTTCTCTCTGTCCCTAAATTAATTTTTTTAATTATCCGTTGAAAAATATTCCATTCCTGATTGATAATTTATCTTTTCTTAGTTGAAAATTCTACTATTCGGTTAAAAATTTATCTATTAAGCTTTGAAGATTCCTTCTTTTTAGTTTAAAATTATCTTTTTAAATAACAATTTATTTTATTTCAAAAATTTTTTTCCATGCAAAAAATATTTGTTTTTATTGAAAATGTAACTATTCCACTTTTGATTAAAAATTTATCTTTTCTGATTCAAAATTCAAATAATTGGTCCAAAAATCACTTCTTTTGTTAAGAATTTGTTATTTTAGTTAAAAATTACTTTATTGTAATTGAAGTATTCTATTTTTCATTGTTTAATTTTTTTAATTCAGCAATTTGGCTGAAAATTATATTTTTGACATACAAATTTAACTTCCATTTTTTATTTATATTTTTCTAGTAACAATTCATATCTTCAGTAGAAAATTTAACTAATTTGTTTTGCATGTTCTTTTACTTTTATTAAAAAATAATTATTTCACTGAAAATTTGACTATCCCATTTTGGATTCTAAATTTGGATTTTTTTTCTTGAAACTTCAATTATTCGGTTAAAAATTTATTTAATTTCTTAAAAATCTTTTTCTTTTTTGGTAGAAGATTAATGCCCTTGCTTAAAAATTAATCTTTTTTTTGAAATTTTTTTTTAATTACATTTTTAAACTGAAAATTTAAAACTTATTTTTTATTGCAAATTTATCTTTTTTTTAGTAAGATTTCATCATTTAGGCAAAAATTTAACTATTTTGCTTTCAAAATTCGTTTTTTTTTAACGATCCATTTAAATAAAAATTTGAATATTTATTTTCTAATTGTAAATTTATATTTGTTTTTTTTCAAAATTCAACTATTCGGTTTATAATTTACCAATTATTTCAAAGTTCGTCTTTTTCGGTATAAATAGTTGAAAATTCACGTTTTTGATTAAAGATTCAGAGTATTCAAAATTTTTATTTGTTATAAGAAGGTTTTCCATTTTTGATTGTTTTATCTTTTTCAGTTACAAATTCAAGTATTTAGTAAAAAAAATTAATGTATTTTGTTAAAAATTCGTTTTCTTTCTTTTTTTTGTAGAAAATTAATGGTTTTTGGTCAAATATTCATATTTAGAGTGTAACTTTTTTTGTGCAAAATTACACTTTTGAACTAAAAATTCGACTCTTTCATTGCTTATTGTAAATTTATCTTTTTTATTATTCTTGCTTAAAAATTCATCTCTTTGTTTAAAAATGTAACTATTTTGTTTAGAAAATGTATTTTTATAAATTATTTTAAAAATTCATCTTTTTTGGTAGAAAATTAATACACTTGCTAAAAAATTCATCTTCCTGGTTTAGAAAGTCATATTTTTGGTTGAAAATTCTTTTTTTTTTTTTTAAATTGAATTTTTCAAATAAAAATTCAACTTTTTTTAGTGTAAATCAATCTTTTGTTTAGTGAAAATTCATATCCTAAATTCATCATTTTGGTTGAAAATTTTTTTTAAAAAGAATAAAATTTTTGAACTGAAAATTTAACTTTTTATTTTTTATTATCAATTTTTTTGGTAATAAAACTTTATCTCTTTGGTTAAAATCGAGGTTAAAATTTAACTATTTTGTTTTTTAAACGAATTTTTGTTGTGTTCAAAATTAACTTTATAACTGAAAATTTGAGTATTTCTTTTGTGACTATAAATTTATATTTTTTGTTAAAGTTTGAACTATTCGATTGAAATTTCATATATTATGTTAAAAATTCCTTTTTGTTTTTATAAAAAGTTAAGGTTCTTGCATGGAAATTCATCTTTTTGCTTGAAATTTCTTTTTTTTTCTTCAAAATTACATTTTCATATTTTGAAACTAAAAACTTTATACTTTTATTTTTTATTCTTAATTTATCTTTTTTTTCGCAAAAATTCATCTCTTTAATAGAAAATTTAAATATTTTGTTTTGAAAATTCGTTTGAAATTTTATAAATAAGTTAGAAATTTCTCGTTTGTGGTACAAACTTAATGCCCTTGCTCAAAAATTGATCTTTTTGGTTAAGTGAAACGAATTTATATTTAAAATTAAAATCTTTTTTAACTATTCTATTTTTATCTATTTTATATATTATATTTGATAAAGATTTTTTGACCAGGGAAATTAGTAAATATTTTTAGATGTTAATTTTGTTTTGTCTACTGGTCTAAATCAATATTATCAAAGCATTGATTAATCTTAAGATTAATTAAGCACTAGAGAGAATTTTTTCACAATCTTAAGATTAATAAATATTTTAATAATATTGATTAAGGACATGTGATATATTATGACGTCACCTATTACCGACCGTCCCATGTTATTTTTTTTCCGCCGATTTAAAAATAGGGAAATCAAAATATCGTGCTAATTTTTTTTTAATGATAGGTATTATTATGGGACAGGTCTGCCTGATCAATTATAGTTTCTATATTATTGATCAATATTAATTTGTAATATTTACAATGTTCACCACAAAGCCTTGTATTTCAATTTATTTGAATATTGAGAAAGCAGTTTCAGAATAAGATGCGAGCGCCACCTCGCAGTTGTGGTTGCTAGGAGAAGCGCCCTTCCGTTTCGTACAGACTGAGTCGGTAACGACGATAGAAATTTAAATTTTGTAATGTGACTAAATGTCTAAATACAAAAATATTCCCAAACATGTGCTGCCACCTTCTAATTTATGAAACCTCAGGTTTCTTTGAACATTCTTGACATTCTTGACATTCTTTTGACTTATTTGAAATCTATTAAATTATATTTTATTCTTTGAATAGTTTCGAATTCTCTGAGTCACCTTGAATTATTTCAAAGTGAATCTTTCTTAAAAAAATGTTCTTTTTAAATTCTTTGAATTCTTCTGCATACATAAAATTATTTGAATTTTTTTACAATCTTTTTACTGTTTGGAATTCTTTCAGATTCTTTAAGTACATATATTTTAAATATTTTGAATACATTGAATTCTATTTGATTCTTTGAATTCTTAATTAAAAAAAAATTCAAGTATTTTTTAAATACTTTTCGATTCTTTAAAACCTTTTGAATTCTTTGAGTTCCATCGGAATGGCTCACATTCTCTTCAATTCTTTTGAATTTATCAAATTCCAAAATGAAGAAATGCTAAAAGTTAAAAATTTATTTAAATTCGTTTGAATCTTGACATTTCTTTAAATTCTTTTGAATTCTTTTGAAACTTCAGGATTTTAGGAATTCTTTTAAATTCTTTTGAATTCTTCGAATTCTTTTTTGAGTATTTTTGAATTCTTTGGCTTCCTTTAAATTCTTTAAATTCTATGAACTCTTGAATTCTTTGAATAATTTACAATTATTGTAGATCTCATATATTTCAAAGATAAGATATTACCATTTTTTTAATTACTTTTTTACTTCCTAATTTTTCATGTTTTATTTTAAAAATATGGTTACTGGTGATATTCAAAAGCAAGGAAAGTAAAAAGTAGTGGTGATTTAGCTGATAATTCGAATTTTTTTGTAAGAACTGAACTTTTTGCTTTAAATTAGGAACACGAAACAAAAAATAATAATTTTGACCTGAACTTATGAGAACGCGAATATTTATATTATTTGAATACTTTTGGATTATCTAATGCTTTTAAATTCTTTCAATACTTTTTAATTGTTTAATAATTTTTTTGAATTCTTTTGAATTGCTTGCATTCTGTTGAATTTTTCGTATTCTTTGAATTTATTTTTATTTTTCTAATTCAAAAAAGTAGTATTACTTAAAATTAAAAACAAATACCGCAAATTAAACATTCATTTTAATTCTTTTATAATCTTTTGAATGCCCTCGAATTGTTTAAATTCATTGAGCTCTTGAATTCTTTGAAATCTTTTGAATTCTTCAAACCCTTTTAAATTTTTTGAATTCTTTTTTATATTTAGATTGTTTCGAATTCTTTTTAATTATTTGCATTCTGTTGAATCTTTTCCATTGGTTTGAATTTTACAAATTCGAATATTAATTACAACTAAAAATTAAAAGCAACTAACTAAAATAAAAAATTCATTTATATTCAATTAATGCTTTAAAATTTTTTTAATTCTTTGAATTCGCTTAAAATCCGTGTAATTTTTTGAGTTCTTTGCACTCTGCTGCATGGTTTTCATACTTTGAATTTAAAAAAATTGATTATTATTTAAAATCGATATTAATATTTTTAAATCAAGAAGAATTTATTTGAATTCTTTGAATAGATTTCGACTCTTTTAATTCGTTAAAAGTCTTTTGAATTATTTTTAATTTTTTAATTCTGTTAAATCTTTGGAATTGATTGAATTCTTTGAACTCTTTTGAATTCTTAGAATACTTTTCAAATCTTTTCAATTCTCTGAATACTTTTGAATTTTTTGCCATCTGTTAAATTGGTTTCATACTTTAACTTTCTTGATTTGTTTAAATTAAAAAATTAAGTATTACTAAACATTAATATTAGCAAATTAAAATGATTTCGTTTGAATTCTTTGAATTCTTTTGTATATTTAGACTTAAAAATTTTTTTTTGAATTATGTTGAATCCCCTTGATTTTTAAAATTCTTTAAATAAAAATATTATAACTTCAAATTAAAAGCAACGACCTAATACTAAAAAATCATTTCAATTCTTTAAATTTTTCAAATTCTTTTTAATTTTTTTGAATCTTTTGGTTTAGTTTGATTCTGTTTGTCTTCTATTTGTATTCTATTAAATTCTTTACAATCCGTTGCATTGTTTTCATGCGTCGAATTTTTTTATGCTTTGAATTCAAAAATTAAGGATTGCTTATCGTTAATATTAAGTATTTGAAATTAGGAAGATTTCGTTTGAATTATTTGAATGCATTCGGATTTTGTAAAATCTTTTAAATTTTTTGTATACTTTTCAATTCTGTAAATTCTTTTAGATACGCTTAAAAGTCTTTAATTTGCAAATAAAGAATCACTTTTTACTCAACCAAAAATTACAATGTGGAATAAAGTGCAGAACATCTTTTATTTATGATTCTTTTAATTCTTTCGAATTTTTTACATTATTTTAATTCTTTTGGATTCTTTTGAAGTCTCTACATTATTTGAATTCTTTTGAATTCTTTCAAATCTTTTGAATTCTTTGAATACTTTTGAATACTTTGGATTCTTTGAATACTTTTGAATACTTTTGATTCTTTGAATTCTTTGAATACTTTTGAATACTTTGAATTCTTTTGTTAAAGTGTAGAACATCATTTTTTATCATTCTTTGAATTCTTTTAAATTCTTTGAATTCTTTTATATTCTTTTGAATTTTCTGAATTCTGTTGAACTCCTTTGAATTCTTTGAATTCTTTTAAGTTCTTAAAAATCTCAGAAATAATTTAAACTCGTCTAAATTCTGTGTATTCTTAAGCATTCTTTGCAATCTGTGGCACTTTTTTGGTGTTTTCAATTTTTTGAAACCTTGGAATTAAAAAACTAAGTATTGCTTGACATTTATATTAACAACTTAAAATTACGAAGAATTCATTTGAATTTCTTTAAAGCTATTCGGATTCTTTGAATTCTTTTGAATACTTTGGTTTTCTTAATTATTTTTAGTCCGTTTAAAATGCATCAACATGCAAATAAAGAATCACCTATTGCTTAAAAATAATGAAGTATTAAACAGTAAATTTATAATTTCTTCAAATTTATTTTATTTATTTTCAAAAACTATAATAATTATTCTTACTCACAAAGGAAAGACAAGCGCCCTCTTCCGCTCTCTGGCTTTTCATTTGTTAAGGTGTAGAACATTTTTTTTTTGTATGATTCTTTTAATTCTTTTAAATTCTTTGAATTGTTTGAATTCTTTTAAATTCTTCGAGTTCTTTAAAGTTCTTTTAATTCTGTTGAATTCTTTGAATTCTTTAAATTCTTATAAATAATTTCAACTCGTCTCAATTCTGTGTAATCTTTAGCATTCTTTGCAATCTGTGGTACTGTTTTGGTGCTTTGATTTTTTTGAAACCTTTGAATTAAAAAATTAAATATTGCTTATCATTAATATTAAAAACTTAAAATTACGAAGAATTCGTTAGAATTTCTTTAAAACCATTCGGATTCTTTGAATTCTTTTGAATAATTTGAAATTCTTTTAAATCCGTTTAAAAGTCATCAACTTGCAAATGAAGAATCACCTATTGCTTAACAAAAAATGAAGTATTCAACAGTAAATATATAATTTACATGCTTAAAATTTATTTTATTTATTTACATAAGCTATAATAATTATTCCTACTCACAAAGGAAAGAAAACCGCCTTCATCCACCCTCTGGCATTCCATTTCTTAAAGTGTAGAACATCATTTTTTATGATTCTTTGAATTCTTTTAAATTCTTTGAAATTTTTTGAATTCTTTTGAATTTTTCATTGTTTTTCATTGTTGACTTTTTCATGTTTTGAATTTTTTTAAACCTTTGAATTCAAGAATTAAGTATGGCTTAAAAATAATATTACCAACTTAAAATTAGGCAGATTTCATTTGAGAAAATACCGTGGAAAATGTAAAAATTTGAATTTTGATCCAAACGATTTAAATTGCAGGAAAAAATTTGAAAGAGGAATGATAATTTTTTAAAAGTCCTAAGAAAGTTATTATTTTTTTTGTAGGGCTTGTCATTTTAGTTTAATTTTACGAAAATATAGTGGCAAAAAGAACATTAAAATTTCGTTTCAAACGATTTAAAATACTTGGAAAAATCTCAAAAAGGAATGATATCGTTTAAAACGTTCCAAAAAAATTTATTAATCCATTTTTTATAAGACTTGATAATTTATTTTTATTTTTCAAAAAATACAATGTAAAAATAGAAGATTTAAATTTCGAATCAAATGACTCAAAATACAGGAAAAACTTTTAAGAAATTAATTAAAATACAAGGAAAATTCTCAAAAAGGAATAATTATAACTTTAAAAGTTTCTAAAAAATTTTCTTTTAACCTTTTTTATTAGAAAGAAATGAGAAAATTACATTAATTTAAGAAATCAAAGTTTCAGGCATTCTACAAATTACACTTCTAACATTTCAAACCAGCAGCGCCAACATCTTCATAATGAATTTACCTAGTTCAATTTTAAAATATCATATGCAACTTTACTATTTGATTTTATGAATTGTGAACAATTTATCATCATAAATATTTTAATTATTCTCCAATAGTTATCTCAGATGTTTCTGTGATCTTTCAACGATTTGCCCGTTACCGGCGCAGTTTCTAGAGACTGGCCATTAAGCTTCTGTAACTTGGCGCTGTTATCCATTTCTACACATGCTTTGTTCGCTAGGAGAAAATCCAGCCCCATGCATCGCCCCCACTTTTCTGTTTTCTTACGATCCCGAGGGGAATTGTCGGTCAAACTAATTCAACAGATGGCGCCACTAACAGTAGGTCTGTAACACGCGGAGCCGAATTTGGCGCGGAATTATCCCGAATTTAAAAGTTCAAAAATTTCGCGTTGATTTATTAAAATAGATCCTGTTCGGCTCCGTTG
>NC_046657.1:46183866-46204972 GCF_010883055.1 Belonocnema kinseyi
GCACGAATATTTTATAATTTCGAATCGAAACCGCGCATTCTATGGAAGCGACGGTGCTGTTCCTAGCGGATGGAATGCAAATTTATGCGATCGTTACAAGGTCTGTCTATTTCATTGAATTGCATTAAGAAATAGCAAAAATAATTAAAACCTTGATGCTGTTTGCAAATAAACAAAAAAATATATATATGAAAAAATAAGAGTAACAATTACTAATTATTTAAAAAAAGAAAAAGTAATAAAAATATGTAGCTTAATACGCATAAAATTTAATTTTAAGATACATTTTGAAAGCGTTTGAAACTTCATATTTCTACGTTTTATTTTTCTGATATTATTGATATTCTTATTTGTTCTAGTTAAAAAAAATTTATTGTTAAAATTATTAACGCAGCTAATTTTTATGACTTTTTCTATTTTTAAATAATTAGTAATAGTTTGACTTATTTTTATATATATATATTTTTTTTTGTTTATTTGCAAACAACATCAAGTTTTTACTTATTTTTACTTTTGCTTAATGCAATTCAATGAACAAGTCAGACCTACTTTTTGTGGCGCCATCTGTTGGATTAGTTAGACCGACATTTCCCCTCCGGATCGAAAGGAAACTACTACTACATACACATACACGGTCGAGACAGGGGGCTGAGAAAAACACTTCTGCTATCTCGTCACCTCGCTTATTTACTACATTTTAATTATTTTATTTCAATCAGAAATAATATTTTGTTAATTTTTATACGATATATACATATTGCATTCCTAATTTCTTCTTTTTTGGTCAACTGAAAATGCACCAGATACTTGCAATTAATGAATAAAAATTCCATGTGATCAGCTGACATAATAAATTAATTTAAAATAGAAAGCTTTGAGATGAACATTATAAATCTTAAAATATATATTTAACAATAATATAGCACCTTTAAATGACCAGACAGACCTTCTTCATAATATCACCTATCTTTCAAAAAGAAAAAATTTAGACGATATTTCAATTTCCCCGTTTTTAAATCGGAGGAAAAAATAACATGGGACGGTCGGTAATTCATGATTTTGAAATGTATCACATGCCCTTAAGGCGCTTCCTCAGGCTTGAAAATTAGCCCATGTATTACTCTGACAATTTTTTCTCCTACGATTCTTAATTGTATGATTTCATATTTCAACCACAGACTATAAATGCCTAAATGTATAACCTTCCAGAGCGCTTTTTTCAAAAAATGGCCTGGTTCTTGTTTTATTGCAATTAATTGAAAATTTATATATTTTGCGCCCAAAATTGGAAACTGTTGAATGGGAAAAGTATGGAATTTACATTTATTTGATTTCTTTTCTCATTTCGAAATGAAACCCAATGCCCGATCGGGGCCTAAGCGCTGCGCCCAAAGATAACCATGTCTGGCCCTGATCGGGCCCACATTAATTTTTCTTATTCTTAATTAAAAGGGATTCTTAAATAAAATAATCTTAAAATCGAATATATCACCTCCTTAACTGAAATTTGAGGATATAAATATCAGGTTATCTAACAGATCGCGATATGAAAAAATTGGAGGATGTGAGACAATTTTTTTCAAACAAACGGAAAAAGTCAAACGACGCAATATAACAGCCAGCATTTGTGCATGATAAACCACTTAAGTATTTTGCAATATATTTTTGGCTTTAATTTCTAAATTGAAGTTGCTTTCAATTTCTATATTGAACTTAATTGTGGAAAGTTATTTTGAAATAAGCGGTTTATAATATCGCACTGGCTCTTTAAGTTATTTTCACAAAAGCGAATATAAAAAAGAAGGTTGCATTTACATTCCGATTGTATCAAATCACCTAAAATACGTGAAAATAAATATGTTTATAACGTCATTATTGATCTAATTCGTTTTCACGTTCAACAAATGAAATATTACTTTTGCTTCTATTCTTATAAATAAATAACCTCATTTCGAGGTTAGGTTTCATCTTAACATTCTTAATAATTTTACTTATTACCTTTTGGCAATTTCTGCACGGGCAATCATAATTTTCCTATATTCTTTCTTGAATATTTATTTGTTTCAAATACATTTGTTTGCGTCACAATGTATGTGCTCTTAGTCAGAATTGATTAAATTTTTTGCTTCAAGATTAATATCATGTGGTTCAGTTGCACTGCCTTTCATACAAAAAATTAAAATATTATTTATAGAAAGCGGAGGAGCCTTTTTTTCAAGGTGGGGACCTAGCCATATATAATTATAAAATTAAATGGCACAATGTGTACTGTTTATACTATGTTAAAATTAAAAAAAATTATAAATATATTTCCAATCGATTTACAAGATGGAGTGTTTGCGAAATAAATCCATACTAATAAATATTACCCCCCCCCCCCCACTGCGTTCCAATATGGGCCAAAAATAAAAAACTACATTTTTACGTTCAGTATTGGTTATTTTTAGCAATTATCCGTCATCTTTTTCATACAATTGTTTACAGAAATGTAAATTATTTAAACAACAATTTAATCCTTAAAAATGTAAGAAACAATCGTATTTTCTGATTTAAATGTAATAGTTTGTCGTTCTTTGGAGTAGTACATTTTTCTAAAAACATTATATCATTATTTAAGCAATTATTTATTGTTTTTTCCAAATTTCTGAGCATTGAGCAAGAGATGTCCACTGTTTCTACATTGTTATTCTAAGTAACTTTTTTTAGATGTTGTTTTCTGTTTGTTGTCGACGTTGTTTTCTTGATGTAAACTATCTATACTTAATTTGACAGAAATTAACAAAAAAATCAATAGTTAATTGTATAAACAATAACATTAGGATTTTAGCAGAATTTACTAGTCCTCGAAATCATTGAATATTATGTTTACCTGTGCAGAAATTGCCCAACTTATTCCCGAGTTCCGATCTGGGCCCGATCGGATTTTCCACATGTGGCCCCAAGAGGGCAGATGGCGTGGCTCGCGTCGGAACCACGTCGGGTCGGGTTAGGTTAGACAAGATTGCATCAAGTTTTCTGTTGTACTCGTGATATTGTTTTGTTTACATCAAACTTAAGATGCCTAAAGGAAAAAGTACATTGCGAGTTCGGAATCACAGAATTGTTGATGAGATTTCTTATATCCGCAATGAAGGAAAAAGGTAAGCTTTAATTCGCTAGAATCAACACCGCAATTCATTTTTAGCTTCTGAAGATTTCCAGCAATGTATTAGAGAAAGCCTTGTCATTTTAAGCGCATTAACTATTTATGTAAATAAAAAATCTTTTCCAGCTATCACTAAAATTTATTTGCGTGTGTGTGTAATAGCTCTAAATTTAAACATTGTTTGTCAAAGCATAATAGTTTTCTTCAAAATGAAAACTATTATCGATAAATTCAAGCAGTACAAACAGAAAATGTAATGTAGTATTTAGAAAATGAGATATAATTTATAATGATATATAATGAAGAATATTGAAAAATTTAAGTTTTAAAAATGCAAAGTTGAGAAAATAATAATATAAAAACTTTTAAAATTTTACTAATTATAGAAATAAAAAATTAAACGGGCCATATCTGGGCCAGATCGGGTTCACATATTGGATACCCAGATCTGGGCCCGGTCGGGTAGGGCGTTTCCTTTACGGTCTGGCGCTAGACAGATTACCCTATCGGCTGCACATTTTTCCCGATCGGGGCCAGACCGGCGACACACAAAAATTTCTGCACGGGTAACTCAGAAAATACGATTTAATAATTATTTTTCAAAAAGTAATTATTTAAACAAGTTATATTTGCTTAAACAATTAAAAGGTGGTTCATATATTCTTTGTATACACTATACAGTCATGTAAGACACTATTTAGTTATTTTAAATAAACTGATGGAGCAAATTAGGATTGGTTGAACGAATATAAATAATAAACATTAAAAGAAATGTACCAAAATTATGTAATTATTTAACAAAACGAAGCATAGAATAACAATGTAGAAAAAGTGGACACCTCTAGCTCAATGTTCAGAAATTTTGAAAAAGAAAACGATAAATAATTGCTTAAATGGTGATATAATGTTTTTACAAAAATGTACTACTCCAATGAAGGACAAACCATTACATTTCTGTAAACAATTGAAAATAATGAACGTAAAAATTTAGTTTTTTATTTTTAGCTCATATTTGGGGCGCAGTGGGGGGGGGGGGTAAAATTTTTTAATATCAATTTATTTCGCAAATTGTCTTATCGTTATGTGATGAACTGAATCCAGAATATTAAAATTAAATTCCTTAATATTTGCTAATTTCTAATTTTTTTAAACCGACTCTTATCTCTAACATTAGGAGCCAGAGGCCGCGAGAAGTATGTTCGCCTTGAATACACTCATGATGGCGGTTTGCTACTTCCCAGGCGCAAAATGCATCAATTTTCAATTAATTACAATAAAACAAGAACCAGGCCATTTTTTGAAAAAAGCGCTCTGGAAGGTTATACATTTAGACATTTATAGTCTGTGGTTGAATTTGAAATCATACAATTAAGAATCGTAGGAGAAAAACTTGTCAGAGTAATACATGGGCCAATTTTCAAGTCTGAGGAAGCGCCTTAAGAGCAGTAGACAAAACAAAATTATCATCTAAATTTTTTTTTATTTCTTCATAATTTAACAGCTTTGTTAAAAACTCATTTATTTTTTTTAATATTGAAAAATTTTTTTAAACAAAGGTGACTCATGCTGACTTTTAATTATTATGAAAATTCTTCCTCGAAAAAAACGACTACGCTTTCGCCATTCTAAAAGTATATTTATTTAGTTCTTATCTTATTATTACATGTGTACCAAGAGATTTTCTTCGTTCAACAGTTACAACATTTTTCAATCTAGAATGTGAAGATAATTTTTTAAATATAAAGAGCAAGTGAAGGAGTATTCAGCCACTCCGCGTGAACAAAAATTCCACTAAATTTTTTTTTAATCAGCATTTCAGAATGCGGTTTTTAATTTACATTTTACTCTGTTTCTTTATTTACATTGATGTATCTTTTGCTCGAAAATTTAAAGTTACAAATCTCACTAGAGACGAAGCTATGGGTGAGTTTGAGCAATAAATATATATTACAATTTAAACAAGATAAGACATAGTTGAATTTTTTTCCAAAGGTGAAAACGTGTACGTGGAAATCCACACCTACGTAGTTCTATATATTGCATCACGTGCATTTTAAGTAAAATAAATTTTTCCAAAATTCGAAAATGATATCCATTTTTGTGTATTTCCAACCATTTAGGAGTTATTTAAAATTGAAAATTTGGTTTAAAGTTCATTGTTAGCTTCAATATGGATTCTTAAAAACTACAGAAATACTAAAAAATGGAATACTCAAATGTTCAGTTGGAAAGTTATTTAAAAAAGGACGTTTCAAACATAATAGTTTAATTTTTTAGAAAAAATAGAATAGTTACAAATGTCAAATAATTTTTCAAGTTTATTGATTTCTGACCAACGAAAAATGATACATTTACAACCAGAAATAAAATATTTACATTTTCCATTAAAAACTTCATTTTTAGTTTAAAATAATTAAAATTTCAAAAAGTAGTTTTTTGAACAATGAAAAATAAAGAATTTGTAATAAAAAAAAAGAATTTCCAAAACAAAGTAGTCAGATTTTCAACCAAAGAGATGAATTTTTACTTAAAAAAAGGTAAATTCAAAATAAAAAATAGAAGAGTAATATTTTTAGTTTAAAAATGTTAGTTTGAAAAAAAATCTAAAACAAGGGAGATGTATTTTCAAGCGAGAATATTAATTCTATTACTAAAAAAAAACGAATTTTTAATATTATACATGAAATTTCAATTGAATTGTTAAAGTTTCACCAAAAAATATAATTAATGAAAGAAAAAAGTCAAATTTAAAATAAAAAATCGGATACTTAAATTTTGAGTTCAAAAATTAATTTTGAAAAATAATAACGAACATTTAAAACAAAGTAGTTACATTATATAACAATAAGATGATTTTTCACTAAAAACAATACCAGTTTACAATACAAAATAAAAGAGTGCAATTTTTAGTTTAAACATGCAATATTAAGAAAAAAAGTGTCAACCAAAATGATTAATTTTTAAGCAAGAATATTTACTTTCTAATAAAAAAAGATGTTTTTAACAAAATTCATGCAATTTTCAACCAAACAGTGAATTTTTCCAGAAAAATAAAGACAAATTGAAAATACATAATGGGACACTTCAATTTTTAATTGAAAAATTAATTTTGAACGAAGAAAACGAATGTTCAAAACTAAGTACTTAAATTTTTAACCAAAGGGATGCATTTCTTTTCAACGAAAATAAAAAAAGTACATTTTTTTGTTCAAAAATGCAATATGAAAAAAACAATTTAACCAAAAAGATGAATTTTTATTAAAGAACATTAATTGTCTAATAAGAAAAAAAATTAATTTTCTGAACTCAGTAATTAAATTCTCAAACAAAGAGATGAATTTGTAGTAAAAAAAAGATAATAATAATATAAGTATAATATGAATCAATTAATAATAATAATAAAATGATTGAAAATGTAACTTTAAACAAAAAATTCCAAACAGGAAGATGAATTTTTAAGCAAGGTTATTAATTTTTTTACTGAGAAATACAATTTTTTAAAATAATGTATGAAATTTCAATGAAATGGTTGAATTTTAAACAAAAAAATATGAATTTACATTAAAAAAGAAAAGAGTCAAATTTTTACTTTAAAAATGTAATATTAAAAAAAATTTCAAACCACAAAAATGAACTTTATGCAAGAATATTAATTTTCTACCGAGAAGAAAACTAATTTTCAACAATATAGTTGAATTTTTAACCGAAAAGTTGAATTTTCAAGAAAGAATGAAGACAAATTTAAAATGAAAAAGCGGATGCTCAAATTTTTAGTTGAAAAATTAATTTTTGTAAATAATAACGAATTTTCCAAAACAAAATAGTTTATTTCTCAACTAACAAGTTGATTTTTCACTAAAAGCAAATTAGATTTACAATAAAAAAAGTCCAATTTTAATTTAAAAATGTAATATCGAGAAACAAAATCTGAACCAAAAAGATGACTCTTTAAGCAAGAACATTAATTATCTAATAATAAAAAAAGAAGTTTTAACAAAATTTAACAAAAAAATTTTTTTCAGAAAAATAAAGACGAATTTAAACTAAAAAAACCGGACTCAAATTTGTAGCTTAAAAATTAATTTTGAACAAAGAAAAGGAATTTTAAAAACTATGTAATTAAATTTTCAAACAAAGGGATACATTTTTACCAAAAAAAGATCAACTTTAATGAAGATAAAAATAGTAAAATTTCTAGTTTATAAATTTAATATTAAAAAAAACAATTAAAAGAAGGATGAATTTTTATTAAAGAACATTAATTTTTTAATAAATTTTTTTTTCAAAACTCAGTAATGAAATTCTAAAATATGGAGATAAATTTTTACTAAAAAAGAGATAAATTTGCAATAAGAATAACAGAATTACATTTTTAGTGTAAAAATGTAACTTTGAAAAAATTTTAAACAGGAAGATGAATTTTTAAACAAGAAAATTAATTAATTTACTAAAAAAGACGAATTTTTAAAATTATATATAAAATTTCAATCGCATTGTTGAATTTCAAGAAAGAAAGAAGACCAAAAAGATGAATGTTTTACTAAAAAAATGTAAATTTACAATAGAAAACAATAACTTTTCATTATGATGAGAATGCAATAAGAGAAGAAAATTTCTAGTTGAAAAATGTAATATTGAAAAAAAATTTGCCAACCAAAAAGATTTCAAACCAAATAGTTGAATTTTCTACAAAAAGGATCAGTTTATAATAGAAAGTAAAATTGTCAAGTTTTCAGTAAAAAAGATCAATCAAAATAAAGAAAGGTTCAAAAAAAATTTTAATTTCCCACCAAAGAAATGATTTTTTTAACAAACATTACGCATTAAGCTAAAATTACGTAATTACGTAAAATCTGTGGTTGAAAATTTATTATGTTTCAAAAATTCATATCTTTTATATTTTTTATTTTAAATTTATCTTTTCTAGTTTAGAACTTAAAAACCTAATTGAAAATTCATGTTTTTCTTTTAACTCTTTTTTATTGTAAACAAAATGTTCTAACTTAAAAATTAATCCTTTTGGTTACATTTTTTTAAGTAACTTTTGGGCTGAAAATGTAAGTATTTTATTTTGGATTTTGTAGGTTTATAAATAATATTAATTTGTTTTAAACAATTTATAAAATTCAAAATTCAATTAGTTTGTTAAAATCTCATATGGTTGGTCAAAAAATTATTATTATTTTTTTAAATTAATGTTCTTGCTCATTAATGTTCTTTTTGAATTTGTGATTTCTAATTTATTCAAACAAATTTGTAATTTCGTTGGTTTCTTGTGTGTAGAAATTCTCTTGGTCGAAAATTTGAATGCTTTTTTTTGAAAATTCGTTTTATTATGAAAATTATATATTTTTTTTACTTAAAATTAAACTGTTCCATTTTAGCGGTAAATTCTCATTTTTTGTTAAAGATTCATCTTTTTGGTTTGGAATTTAACAATTTTGTTTTAAAAATTCGTTTCTTTTTTTTTCAAATTATTTGCTTAAATAAAAATTCAAGTATTCCATTTTTGAAATTAAATTTACCACTTCTTTGAAAATTCATGAATTTTGTTAAAAACTAATCTTTTTTTGTAGAAAATTATCATTGTTGGTGTAAAAATTAATTTTTTGTTTAAAAATTTTATGATCTAGTTGAAAATTGCTCTATTGGGTTAAAAAATAGACATTCTAACTGTTTTTTTATGTAAAATTTCAATATTTTTCAATATTTTTATGGAATTTTCTGTATGGATTTCCACATGAGTTTCCACATGGATTTTCACATGGATTTAAAAATATATTTTAACATATTATTTCCTATCGATTTCCACATGGATTGTTCGAAAATACCACCAAAATTTCTGCGGGGATTTTCCACGTGGATTTCTATGTGGATTGTTAAAAAAACCACTCAAATTTGCATGGGAATTTTTCTATGTGTATCTCCGCAGGGTTTTCCACGTAAATTTTCACGTCGATTTTCACTTAAATTTTTCAAATGAATTTTTAACGTGGATTGTTAAAAAATGCTACTCCACATTGATTCTCTCAAAATACTACAAAAATTTATATGATGGAAATCACTTAATTTGTTTCCACAGAAAGCTGCATAAAAGAAGATGGATTTTTCTTCGTAGAGTTGTATAAATGTAGGCATAAGCAGAAACATAAAAAGAGACATCCTTTCCACCCAAAACGAAAGGGCCTCAGAGGAGGTAAATACATTTATTCAGAAATTTCTATAATGAATTAAGGCCATGTGATAAGTGGGTCACGTGACCAGATTCCTACCTTACCGACACTTTTCTAATTTCCTAACTTATTTTTTTTAATTTGAAAAATTGTGTTTAAAATTGACAAAATTTTCTTTCTTTTGTTGTTGTTGAGAATTCTTAAATTTGATTAAAAACTCGTCTTTTTTGGTATTAAATTAAACTTTTGTTAAAAATTCAATTGTTCAACTGTGAATTCTTGAAATTGATTGAAAACTCGTCTTTTTTGGTGGTAAATTAATTTATAAAAACTTATCTTTCTGTTTAAAAATTCATCTTGTTGGTTAAAAAACTAACAACTAGATTTTAAAGTTGAACTACTTTCTCAAAAATTGAAAAAATTCTCCTTCCTTTTTCTTGGTTAAGAATTCTTGGATTTTATTAAAAATTCGTCTTTTAGGGAGAAAATTAATCTTTTTGTTTAAAAAAGTGTCTTTTTTAGTTGACGATTCAATTTTCGGTTGTGAATTATTGAATTTGATTGAAAATTCTTCTATTTAGGTGCTAAATTACTTTTTTTTGCTCCAAAATTTATATTTCTGTTTAAAAATTAATCTTTTTGGTTAAAAAACTAACAACTAGAATTTAAAGTTGAACTAGTTTCCCAAAAATGGAAAAAATTTGCTTCCTTTTTCTTGGTTAAGAATTCTAAAATTTTATTGAAAATTCGTCTTTCTTGGTACACAGAGAAACTCTTGCAGGAGCGCTTAGTGTTAAAATAATTTTTTTTTCATAGTTCTAGCCACAGTTGCCAAGACACTGTCCGCTCGTCAACTTACACGAGCCGCTCGTGCTAATGGCACGAGCTTGAATCATTCGCCGCAATATACCAACTGTGCTATGAGCAGCATCAGCTGATCGAGATGAATGAACCTGCATTAAATATCTAATAAAAAAAACGAAGTTGTAACAAAATGCCTGCAATTCTCAACCAAACAGTTAATTTTTCAAACAAATAAAGACGAATTTAAAATAAAAAAGGGGACTCAAATTTGTAGTTGAAAAATTAATTTTGAACAATGAAAACGAATTTTAAAAACTGTAATTAAATTTTCAAACAAAGGGATACATTTTTACCAAAAACAGATCAATTTTTAATGAAGATAAAAATAGTAACATTTTTAGTTTCAAAATTTAATATTAAAAAAAAAAAACAATCAAAAGAAAGATGAATTTTTATTAAAGAACATTAATTTTCTAATAAAATTTTATTTAAAATCCAGTAATGAAATTCTCAAATATAGAAATAAATTTTTAGTAAAAAGGAGATAAATTTAGAATAAAAATAAAAGAATTAAATTTTGAGTGTAAAAATGTAACTTCGAAAACAATTTTTAATTTTTTTCGCACGGCCCGTTCTTGGGATATGCACATATGCACATCGAAATTGTTTATAACATCAGAGCATACAATTTTTCACCAGATTTAACCTCAAAAATCTTCTTTCTTTTTTATGGTTAAAACAATGATAATATTTATGCGCTGATAATACATTTGGTAAATGTAAAAAATTATGAGACATTCTACTTTCGCCCATAAAGAAACAAATTTTTTTAAGTTCACACCCCATCTTACCTAACCTTCATGTACTTTTATGACTTTTAATTTTATATTCCCACTTGTAAAAAGTCCAATTCTAATTCGAAAGTTCTGTTCAAAAATATTTTCTTTAGATTGTATTGCGAAAATTAAAATGATCTGAGAGCACTTTATGAGTTCGTCTAAAAAAAGTCAAAAAAGTCATTAAAAGTTGAATTTTAATATGAAAAACTAAAATCTAAAAATTTATTTCGAAAAGTCTCTTACAATTCTAAAAAGTTGTACAAATGTCTCTTTTCTAAATTTCCGGTTAAATGATAAAACTACATTTGATCATGTCACGTTTTCCCTCAATACTTTCAGCATTCGGTATTGCGGCGAATGAGCCGAGCGACAAGCGCGATTGTCACTTAACGTTAGAGCTATTTGACACCACGCGCTTTTGAATATTAACACGAGAGATTGTTGTCAATCCCAAGAACTGGCCGTGCTAAGCGCAACACTTACCAAGCTCGCGCTGCTGTTGCCATTAGCACGAGCGGCTCGTGGGAATTATCGAGCGGTCAGTGCGTTGACAACTGTGACTCTTGCCATTCCAACAAATTTTATTTTGACACTAACCGCTCGTGTCAAAAGCAGTGGCAGCTCTTGCCGCGGTCGCTCCGTGTAGAAAATTAATCTTTTTTTTGAAAATTTATCTTTTTTAGTTGAAAATTCAATTTTCGGTTGTGAACTTTTTAATTTGATTTAAAATTCCTCTTTTTTGATAGTAAATTAATCTTTTTGCATAAAAACTTATCTTTCTCTTTAAAAATGCATCTTTTTGGTTAAAAAATTAACAACTAGATTTTAAAGTTGAATTACTTTCTCAAAAAAAAAATCCCTTTCTTTTTTTCGGTTGAGATTTCTTGAATTTTATTGAAAGTTCGTATTTTTTGGTGGTAAATTAATCATTTGTTGAAAAATGTATCTTTCATAATTGAAAATTCAATTTTCATATGTGAATTCTTGAATTTGATTGAAAATTCGTCTTTTTTGGTAGTAAATTAACGTTTTGTTAAAAATTCATGTTTTTAGTTAAAATTTCAATTTTTTGATTCTGAATTCTTGAAATTAATTGAAAATACGTCTTTTTTGGTAGGAAATTAATCTTTTTGCTTAAAATCTTATTTTTCTTTTTAAAAATTCATCTTTTTCGTTAATAAATTAACAAATAGATTTTAAAGTTGAACTACTTTCTTAAAGATTGAAAAAGATTTCCTTTCTTTTTTTGTTTCGAGAATTCTTGAATTTTATTGAAAATTCGTCCTTTTTGATAGAAAGTTAATCTGTTTGTTAAAAAATGTATGCTTTTATTTGAAAATTCAATTTTATGATTGAGAATTCTTGAATTCTTTAAAAAATTCTTCTTTTTTAGTAGTAAATTATTATTTGTCTTAAAATTTATGTTTCTGGATAAAAAATTTAATTTTCTGGTTGAGAATTTTTGAATTGAATTAAAAATTCATCTTTTTGCTAATAAATTAATACATATTTTGTAAATTTATCTTTTTTAGTTGAAAAATCAACTTTGCAGTGGAAAATTCTTGGATTTGATTAAAAATTAATCTTTTGTTAGTTTATGTTCTTAGTTGAAAATGGATTTTTTTGGTAGAGAATTCTTGAATTTTGTTAAAAATTCGTCTTTTTTTGTAATAAATTATTATTTCTTATAATTTATGTTTCTGGTTAAAAATTCAATTTTTGGGTTGGCATATATTGAATTTTATTAATCATTCTTCTTTTTTGGTAGTAAATTAATATTTTTGTTTAAAAATTTATATTTTTAGTTGAAAATTAAATTTTTTGGTTGAGAATTCTAGAATTTGATTAATTTGGCTTTTTTAGCAGTAAGTCAATCTTTTTGTTCTAAAATGCATCCTTTTTAGTTGAATATTCAGCTTTTTGTTGAGAATTCTTGAATTTTCTTGAAAATTTGTTTCGTTTTTTGGTAGAAAACTATTTTTTTTTGTTCGGAAATTCATCTTTGTGGTTAAAAATATTAATAACTAGATTTCAAAGTTGGACTAATTTTTTAAAAATAAAAAATAAATTCCTTTTTTTTTAATATTCAATCCTTTTTTTGAGTATTCTTGAATTTTATTAAAAATTTGTCTTTTTTGTAGTAAATCAATCTTTCCGTTTAAAAGTTCATATTTTTTAGCAGAAGATTCAACTTTTTCGTTTAGCATTCTTAAATTTTGTAAAAAATTTGTTTCGTTTTTTCTTTGTAAAAATTAATCTTTTTGTTTAAAAATTCATCTTTTTGATTAAAAATTGAAAAATTTTCAAATTAAACTTCTTTCCTAAAACTGCATTTCTTATTGACGATTTAGAATTTTAGTTAAAGAATTTATCTCTTTGACTGGAAATTAAACTTTTCTGTTGAAAATTCCTTTTCTTTTGGTTAAAAAATAACTTTAATAATTTAAAATTTACCTATTCCATTTTTGCTCGAAAATAGTTTTTTTCTAAAATAAAATTTCAACTTTTTGTTAAAAATGAACATTTTTGTTAAAAATTCGTTTTTTGTCGCTCTCTTGAAAGTTCAATAATTTTGTCAAAAAATTCAACTATTTAGTAGAAATTATGTTTTTTTATCATTTAAAATTTGTTTTTTTTTTTATTCACCTTTCTTAGTTTAAAAATTCAATAATACCCGGATTAACTGTAACATAAAATTCAATTAGGCTCATTTCAACACATTCTCTGAAAATCACTTTTTTTATTTTGAGGCCATGTGATGAGTGGGCCACGTGTCCAGATTCCTACCTTACCTACACCTTTTTTATTTCCTAACTTATTTTCACACGCAGCGCAAGATCGAATTGAAAATTTGTGATATTAAATTAGAATCACTAAAAAAGGTGGGACTGGTCCCATATTTTCATAATTATGGAAAAAGTGTTTTTTTTTTTAATAATTTTTTTTGTTGCTTTTTTCATAATTAGTAAGATTTAAGACCAGTCTCACCTTTCTTAGTGCTTCTTGTATATTATCCTAAATTAACACCTCGATGAAGGCCATGTAATACTTAACCGATTTCTAGTTTACCGGCATTTTTGTAACAAGCTACGTCTCGACAAATTGAAATATTCAGTAAAGGATTTGCAAAAGTTAATAAAGGGCAATAAAGATTTCTAAAACTACAAAAAAGTTTAATTTTGAAATTTTTTTAAGTTTTGTTGTGCAATGCAACTTGGATAAATGCGGACGCCTTAAATCCAAGTTCCAGTCTTTTTACAAATTTCAAAACCATACAAACGTCCCGGAGAGCCTTTTATATAATTTCAGAAATTTTCAGTTTGGTGTACCGATTCGCGTTTGCAAAAAAATGTCGGTGATGTAGGAATCGGATAAGTACTACATGACCTTAAATACTCAATTTTAATTCTATTAAATTTGAAGAAAAGTTGCATTTTCAGATTATTGCGCGACTCAGATAAAAGACAGCGACCCACCACGCTACAACTGTATATTCTGAAGGTGTTTACCGACGATCAAATAAAAGTATTATTTAAAATATAAATTTTTTGGAGCATTTTCATTCTCATCAGTCATTCCTAAGTTCCCGAATAGTATATTGTTATTATCCTTCTCAAAATATTTGTTAAATATTCTTAATTTTTTATAACATATGACCTTGTATGGCGAGTTCGCTCTTTTTAAAATTGTAATTAGATACCTAAAACAATTCCTCGTCTTTATTTACTTAGCTCGAGATAAATAAATGTAGGTATTTGTTTTCTGTAATACCGACTGTTGGTAATTTTATTTTGCGTCTTACCACTACTTGTACTGGAAATTCCTAGCTCATCTGCAATTAAAAAATCCTCAAGGATTTGATACTTACCGGCTGAGTCATATTAATTATTTTCCAAAATAAGGAACATTTTGCGCTTGAATTTGATAAAATGATACAAGGGTTAACATAGACCGCCTGCATATTTTCACTTTTGTTTGAAAATAAAAAAGAATTCTGAGGTCGGTAAAAGAGTATTTTTTAATTTAAAAAAAAGTCTTGGGACGTCAGTTTTAATATCTTTTGAACCATTTTTCAAAGTTTCGGCAAAAATGTTTATTAAGGCGAGTTCAAAACTAACTAAACTGATGTGGCTCATATAGTATCATATATCTGAGTTATAGTCTAACGTAGGTAAGTCAGGACTCTTCTATACATTATGCGGCAGGATAGAAAATAAAAAAGCAATTTTGCTTATTTCATGAATCAAGAAAATTTCAAAAATGAGATTCAATTGATAAAATATACCCTTTAGAAAAATAATTTTTTAATTTAAATTTATATTATCCGTCGCCTCCAAAAAAAGCATCACTTTTGATCGGGATGCCAACTTAATAAACGCCCTTTTTCTCGAGATTAAATATTGTTTGATATTAAGGCAAAGTGATGAGAGGGTCACAGGACCAGGTTTCTTCCATATCGACACTTTTTTTATTTTCCAACTTATTTGCACACAAAGCTCCACATCGAGTGGAAAATTTGGTGTAATAAATAAGAAGTACTAAGAAAGGTGGGTTTGTTTCTAAATTTGAATAATGATGAAAAAAGTTTTTTTTTTGTAAATAATTTTTTTGGGGTTTTTTTCATCATCATTAAAATGTAGGACCACAACCACCTTTTTTAGTGCTTCTTATTTATTATGCTAAATTTTTAACACGACGCGGAGCTTCTTGTGCAAATAAGTTAGGAAATAAAAAAAAGTGTCGGTAAGGTAGAAATCTGGTCACGTGACCCTCTCGTGGAATTTTTGAACCTCACGTGATCTTAGCTGAGAATCACACAATAAGTGGTACATCCCCGCCCAAGCAAATTCAACCCAATTTCAATCGGATTTCGAAGAAATTTTGTCAACAAACTAGATCAATGTTTAAGCAAAAAACTTAAGTTTCAATTAAAAATTATAAATCTTCAATAAAAACAATTACTTTAATCCAGATAGGTAAGTTTTCAACCAAGATTTTTATTATTATTACTTTTTACATTATTATTACTTTTTTTCGCCAAAAAAGAAGATTTTCCAACAAAGTACATGAAATTTTAACTAAAAAAGATAAATTTACATTTAAAAATGGAATTATAAATTTCATTTAAGAAAATTTATTCTTTACTACAGTGATGAATCTTGAACCAAATAGATTAATTTTCTGCCAACAAAGTCGATTTTTTAATAGAAAAGGTCAATTTTATATAAAAAAAAGAATTTTGAACCTATAATAATGAATTTTCAACGAAGCAGGTCAATTTAAAATAAAAAAATATAAATAAAAAAAAATTTTGAGTGAAATGATAAATCTTTAAGAAAAAAGATGAATTTTTAATGAGATAGTTGAATTTCTTACCAAAAAGTTGAATTTCCAAAGAAGATTATTCTTTTATCAAAAATTCGAATTTGAATAAAATAAATAAATTTTCAGACACAAAAATAAATCTTTAACGAAAATGATAATGCGCAAAAAAATTGTTCAGTATTTAACAAAGCAAAAAGATAATTTTTGTCCAAAAAATGTATTTCAACGAAGTAGTTGTTCAACTATAGAAATAGATTTTCAAACAAGAATACTAATGTTTCATCAACAAAAACGCATGACTTATTTTTAACAAAATAAATCAATTTTCAAACAAAAAAATAAATTTTTAATAGAAATGGTTTATCTTTTACCCAATAAAATGAATTTTCAACTACGCACATTAATCTTCTACCGAAAAAATTAACATCAGACAAAAAACATTAATTTTGAATCAAATAATATAATTTTCAACTATAAAAGATCAATTTTTAAGCAAATGCCGAATTATTAATTTTACATTTAAAAAAATTAATGTTCAATCAAACAAAGCACGAGTTTTGAACAAAATATTGTGACCAAGAAAATTATTTTTCCATCAAAAAACACTAATTTTGACAAAATACAAGATTCTCAGCTAAAAAAGATAAATTTCCCAGCGAGCAAAAAAATTAAGGACGTCCTAGAGACGCCTTTGGGACATCCCTAAGACGTCTTTTACAACATCTCTTTTGGACGACCTAGGGATGCTCTTAAAACGTCTAATGTCAGTACGAAAGACGTCCCGAGAATGTCCATGTCTTTAAGACGTTTTTGGGTCATCTTTAGGACGTTGGACGTTTTAGAGACTTTAACTGGACTGACATAAGAAGTACTAGGAACGTCCCAAAGACGTTCTGGGGATTTTCATAGTTATGTGCCCACTGGGTTTAAGTTACAAATGGAACATTTAAATGCAATTCACAAATCTAACTTTTAAACACACAATGGAATAGTTGTTTTTTGTTCTCAATATTTCTATTTTCATATATTTAATACACTTTTGATATGTTTATATTTTATGTCATCTTCTTCCTCAATTTGATCTTTAAAATTGTAAATTTTATGTAAAATTTGGTTTGAAAATCGCGCGCTTTTCACCGCTTCTGTTTGCATTTGCGGTTTAATCGTAGCCAATCAAACTAGTGGGAAGATGTCTCACCACTTCCCAGTGTTTTAATTCGCTACGATGAAACCGGAACCAGAAGTGGAGAAAAGCGCGCGATTTTCAAACCAAACTTTACCACAAATTTACAATTTTTAAGAATAAAATGAAGGAGAAGATAACATGAAATATAAACATATCAAAACTGTATGAAATATATGAAAATATAAGTATTAAGTTAAAAAACTATTCTATTTTGGGTGTATAACTTACTTTTTATAGTCGAAAATTTAGGAATTTTTATTAAAATTTGTCTTTAAAGGAGAAAATTAATCTTGTTGATTGAAAATTTAACTCTTTTGTTAAAAGCTAATTTTCCTTGAAAATGTATTTCTGTGACTAAAACTGATTTATTCCGTGGGAAATTCGTCTTTTTAGAGAAAAATAATTTTCTTGATTGGAAATTCATCTTTATAGACTATTTGGTTCAAAATTCATTTTTTGGAGAAAGATTCATAATTTTTGTTGGGAATTAATCTGTTTAATAGAAAATTAAGATATTTTGTTGGAGATTCGAGTATTTTACAAAAAAAATAATCTCTTTGATTGTAATTTTAACTTTTTTCATTAGCAGTTGAACTGTTTGGTTAAAAATTTAGTTTTTAGGTAATGATTTATGATTTTTATCGAAAATGTATCTTTTTGTGTAGAAAATTAATGTTTCTGGTTGAAAATTCATACATTTTGTTAGACATACGTCTTTTTTGGTAAAAAGAATTAATTTTTTTGGCTAGAGGTTCAACCATTTGGTTCATTATTAATTTTTTGGTAGGGAAACTTCATAATTTTAGCTCAATTTCATATTTTATCATGAAAACTGGTCAAAAGCGAAAAAAAGTTTTATTTTAATATTGTATTCCTAAAGAGGATAATTCGAATTTTTACGTGGACATTCAGGACAATTTAAAGAATCCTTTTCACGCAAAAAAATGTACAGTTTATTTTTATATTTCTATTTAAAAAAAGAAAACTAAAAAATATCATGCGTTGTTTCGCTTAAAATGTTCATTTTAGTTTTTTTTTTATTTTGAAAATGCTCTAACTCTGATAATTTTCTTTTTATAAAAAAGGTCTGAAGGATAAATTGTTTAAGTTTTGAAGTACTATGAACAACCGTCCATAGAATTTATGCATCTGGAAAAAATGTAGTTTCAAAAATTTTGTGTAGGATCAAATTTTGAATTTTCAACTTTTTGACCAAATTGAAAAAGTAGTTATCATAACCTTGTAGGGCTTTCAAAAATCAACGTTTTTCTTCTCGAGCCTTTTCTCGTATCATGCGTTGTTTGGCTTAAATTGTTCATGTTAATTTGTTTTTTTTTTGGATTTTGAAAATGCTATAATTCCAGTAGATTTTAATTTTTCGAAAAAAAGTGATTGGAATAAATTGTTCATTTTTTTAAATACTATGAATAACCGTACAGAGAATTTTTGAATTTTGAAAAAAGTGATCTCAAAAATATTCAAAATGTGCCCACTTTTTGAATTTTCATCTAAAATGGATAGCTAACGAACATGACTTTTAGTTTAGGACACTAAACGAGTGTACCAAAGGCCACTTTTATAGATTAATTTTTTCAAAAGTTATCGCGTTCACACACAGCCATCCATACAAACTGACATACACATTCGTAAACACCTGTTTTTCAGATTCAGGGGGTATCAAAACGAGGACATTTGACAAAAACTGGGGGGGGGGGGGGGATTTTACATAAATCTAATACATTCTCTAATGAGAATGTAAAAAAGAAAATAAAAAATACTTTAATATCAAAAATGTTTTCTTTTACTATTTTATTCGTAAAAAGTATAATACATCGAATTTTTACGTAAACATGCCAGACAATTTAAAGAATTCTTTTTATGGGGAAAAATACAAAGTCTATTTTTATATTTCGATTTAAAAGATATAGAGAACTAAAAAATACCTACATATACTAATCAGCTAATTAATTCCTTAATTATTTAATTTTGAATATTTTCGACAAAATTGAAAGTCAATGAAAATATTTCTGCAAAATTATTTTTTGCAGACAGGTACATGTTAACAGTTTAAATTTGGCATTTTAACTAAATTTTATATAATTTTTAAATTTATCTCAATTTCAATAAAATTTTAAGTTTAGTCACAAAAAATAATGTTTGAAATTTCACTAAAATTCTGAAGTACAAAAAGAATTTTTAAAAATTTATTTATCATCTCGAAAACTTTTCTTTTCAAAGCAAGCCTAAGAGAAATTAATGAATTTTAAAATAATAATGATAAACCTAATATTTTTAGGCTCTCTTTTAATTTTAACATAATTATGTAATTAAGTGTTCACAACATTCTTGGTGTACAGAGCCAGCCGACCGAGTCAGCTATGGCAAAGATTGATATAGTGATAGCGAAGGCGAACGCGAGAAACAGAAAATCACGTTCGGTTTGGAATTCAACAACTTTCAGTGTATGTCCCGGCTCCATCCTGTCCGCTGACGTTGTTGGAGAACGCGGTTGCCATAGAAACGGCGAAAGTTTGAAGAGGGCAGCACCTCTATATGGTCGAAAATTGCACCCGCTTCCAGCGAAATCACAGTAAAATTTCAGCCACAACCATGTCTCACGTCCGTGAGATAGGCATTCTAAACTTAAATTATAAAATTTAAAAGCAAATTGCTTGAAGCAAATAAATATAGGCTATTTTCAAAAGACATTGTAAAATTTCACTGTGACTACAGACGTCACGAGCGAGATAAATTTCTCGTACCCGGGGTCAAGAAGTTGGACAGTGAAATTTTATTGACCCTGTCACTCACCTTAGCTGCTTAGGAGTGGACGAGTGTAAATTCGCTCGAAACCTGTCCAGAAAACGGCTAAGCTTGCGTGCCAAGTAAAGGAAAATAGTTTCTCCATATTTTGTCAGCCTTCGGTAGAGGCTTTTCTTACGTGTCGACCCAAAGTGTCGCCTTGAGATAAATCTCTCTCTCTCGCTCTCAGTAGAGCGCTCTCTTTGTCCCTCTTAGTAGGAGGATAGGAACACTTGGAGTCCGAGGGCGCCTCGGCTCAAGCTAGTTACCGCGCGTCAGGTGCATCACCCTTTTATGGTGACACCTCATTGTAATAAAAGCTAATTATCCATTATAGTGCTTAGGATCCCTTTTCACTAAATTTACAATATTGACTGATAATTACACAGGCCCACAAGAAAAACAAAAGTGTCTGTGCAATTGACCAGACGTATATATTCTTATGTATCTTTCGACGCTGAATCCGAATTTGCAATAAAAAAGTAGGGTCCAGCTACTTTTTTATGGGGTTTTGCTCGAAAAACCTCATTTTTTACGGTTTTTTCATGGTTTTTTTTAAATAAAAAAAAAAATAAAGAAAATTTTTATTTTTTTGACTTCAGAATCGAATTCTACGGGAAAAAATACATGGAAAACCATGGGCTGCCTAATGAACTTGAAGCTTCATTTCCTTGATTCACATATTGATCAATTTCCTGAGAACAACGGGGACCTTAGTGAAGAGCAAGGGGAAAGGTTTCACCAAGACTTGAAGGAATTTGAACGCAGATTTCAAGGAAGATGGGGTATAAATATGTTGGCAGATTACTGCTGGATGATGAAGAGAGAAACA
>NC_046657.1:46205072-46233217 GCF_010883055.1 Belonocnema kinseyi
CTAAGTCTTACTTTATGATCAAGGGTCGAAAAAAGTTCTAGTTTTGTGATTCATGTAGTGGAAAACCTCCATAACAGTATCCAAAACATCGATTTTTTGAAAGAATATCAATTTATCACGTTTATTGTCCACTTACGCCGACTAGGAGTTGTTTTTTGAAAAAAATGACATAAAATTCGTGATCAGCGACCTCAAAAACCCCCACTAAAGTATTTTCAATGTTTATGAATCGGTTTAAAATCGTAAAACTTGATTTTTATGTCATTTTAATCAAATTTGAAGCAAATTTTCACTTTTCGCGATTTTCTGCCTTTTCATCGCCGTATGGTGGGTTGAAATTTTTGTAAAAAAAAATCAAAACATGGTTTTCGATGTATTTTTTCCCGTAGAATTCGATTCTGAAGTCAAAAAAATAAAATTTTTCTTAGTTTTTTTTTATTAAAAAAAAACCATGAAAAAACCGTAAAAAATGAGGTTTTTCGAGCAAAACACCATAAAAAAGTAGCCTCTTTTATTGCAAATTCGGATTCAGCGTCGAAAAATACATAAGAATATATAGGTCTGGTCAATTTCACAGACACTTTTTTTTTTGTGGGCCTGTGTTATCATTAGAGCTAGCTACCGTAATGGTAAACCCTCACTAGGTCGGTAGAGCTAGTTTCATAAGGTCATTGACCATCTTAAACAGGTTTTTTGTTTTGTTAAAGGAGAAATTCTTTCTAATGTTAGGAAACGAGTATTGATACTCAGAATTTTAGGTCTAAATTTAAGGAACAAAGAATTGCTTAGATAGCTTTGACATTTTGAGTTTTAGAATATAAGATTACTAGAAGTATATTGAGTTTTCAGTAAAAAGGTTCGATACTTACGAAGTCGTTATAGAATTGTGTTTATTCAGGGCAATTACCATTTTATCAAAGAGATGGACATTTTTTGCCAGAGCAAATAAAAGATTTTGTATTTGATTTCTGAATAAATCGATATTTTATTAAAATCTCATGCCTTTACTCCGTGCAACCCTCTGTTTAAAAACTTACTTCACAAATAAAATTTATCCAGGGAGACTCTCACCCCTTTGCATGCTATATTTGCATCAATTCATAAGGTTACAATTGGCACCCCAACGTGGGGCACGAGAGTTTTTAAAAAAGGCGTAAGGTTTTGAAAATCTTAAACTGTATTAGTGAAAGTTTTAAAGAGATTGTCCGAAATGGACCAACAAAAATTAATCGCGTCATTTTTCAACGGTGATAAGAACTTTAAAAAAGTGTATTTACAGCCCCCTACGAGCCAGAAAAACGTCCCTCAAGGCATGGCTGAACTGGATCACATGTTAACAAAAATTAAAATTGTCTCAGAAGAAAAGAGCATGGAAAGGCTCGACAGGTATCTCGCTGAGCGTGAGAGAAATATGCGTCGATAAAGTGACGGGAAAAGTGCGGAAAAGTGCACGAAAAATCGAACAATTAAAATAGACAATATGAACAGAAAATTAAATAAAAGTGCTTCTAATGACGTGACCTATGAACAATATACGATCATTGGTGCATGCGAGGGAAGAATAACGGTAGTCACCGAAACAAAAATCCTTTTTCGCGAAAATTAAACGGCTGCTGACGAATTAAACCAGCAATTCACATTTGAGAGTGAATCTCACTTCGTATTCACGGGTAGATACGTCGCTTGTAGAAATATAAAACAAAGAATAGTGCTACTAAGTGAGATCTTTAACTACGAATTCAGTAGGAAATGTACTATTACGAAATCTTGGTTAGAGTGAACTTTAAATAAAAGTCCATTTGAAAGAAAAGAAAAAGAAAATAAAAACTTTAAAAGACAATTTATAATACGCATGTGAAAAAATTAGAACTTTCAAAACAAAAACCTTTAGTTGTTTTAGTTGTAGTTTGTTGGTTTGTAGTAGTTGGTTTTAGTGTGAAGTGAAACTAGTAGTCGTTCAAGCACACGATCAGCCATACCCGCGAGACGATTGGAAAGCAGCTCAGATCGTGTTTGGCTCTTAATAAATAGCAAACTAGAAGAGCTGGAAAAACAAACACAAAAGATGCTGGAAGAGGACAGAAGAAATCGAGAAGCAGATGCGGCAGCGAGAGATCGAGCCCTACAAGAAAAAATATACTCACCCGAGCAAAGCGTCGGAAGATCGTTGGAGGAAACTACCCATGTAACAAAAAACATGGAAGAGCGCGAGAAGCGCATACATTCAGAACTGGACCGACTTAAAACGGCGCAGAGACGTACAGCGGAAGGGGCGGTACAAGACACTATGTACAGCGCAAACGAATACGTTCCCAATGTTAAACCCAACATCAAATATGTCCTACCAGAATTTAACGGGGAAGGAAATCCCATGCGTTACGTAAGACAACTCCGACAATATTGGAATGTAGTACAACCAAGACCCTGTGACGCTGAATATTTGATTGAGAAATCATTGTCTGGACCTCCGAGTGACTGGTGGTTAGTGATAAAACAAAACGTCACTAATTTAGAAACGTACGAGTGCACCATTGGAGTGCTATATCACTCCAAGAAATTTGGAGAGTACCTTCCTAAAATCCTGCAGATTCGTGAATGCTCAATTAACGAGGTGTATTCTAGCAATTCAAGATTATAAAATCCGAATCGAACATTTACCAGGTACGCCAAATTTCATGGCTGACGTTTTAAGTCGATTAAAAGAGGAAGGTGATTACGAAAAGAACCGAAGAGAGACCAGAGTGGTTATAAACGCCCTGAACTACACATGGACACCGGAAATCGAAGAAAACATTAGGAATATTCCTAGAAAACAAAATGAAGATCCTCGAATACGAAAAATCAAATTTGAAACAACACACGAGAAAGAAGGAAAGGACAGATTAAAAATAATCAATCAAGTTCTTTACCATTTCAACGGTCGAGAATATCGGATTTACGTGTCCCAAGAATTCATGAAAAAAATCAATAAAGAATGTCATTGCTCGTACGGACATAGGGACTGAAAGAACCTATAAATTACTAAGGGAATCCTTTTTCAGTCCTAAAATGGCAAAATTGACTCGGTAACATCGTAGCGACGTGCGACTCATGCCAAAGAAACAAGGTGTCAACGCAAGCATCGCAAGCCCTGTTAGAGCCAGTCCTCGCCCAGGAGCCGTTGGAACTTATATCCATTGATTTCTTTGGACCACTGACAAAAACGAAATATGGGTATGAATATCTACTAGCCATGATAGATACATTTACCAAGTACACGAAATTATACTCAATAAAAAGCGCCACGAGTGAGACCGCAATCAGAAAGCTGGATGAGTTTTCAGAAGAAATTGGAACACCGAAAAAAGTGCTCTCTGACAGAGGCACACAATTCACTAGCAAGAAATAGCGAAAAGCTCTGCAAGAGAGAAACATAAGGATGATTCTGACATCAATCCGACATCCTCAGGCTAATATGATAGAGTGAATCGGGAATTAGGTCGATTATTTTGGACGCTCCTTTAGCCGAATCAGCATAACGAGTGGTTCTATCAAGTAGAGAAGATAAAAACGAATCCCATCATGATACAACGGAAGTAACCCCCCCATAAAGCACTGTGGGGAAGAAGGTAGGGGAGTGGGTACTTGCAAGAGCATGCAATGTATCCAAAACGACTGATGGAACGATGACAAAGTTTCTCTCTCTTTATGAAGGTCCTTATAAGATCAGAAAGAAAAGTGGCAGCAACGTGTATATTCTCTGGAACGAAGGAATGGACAAGGAGAGGGGACAGTTCCACGCCAACGACTTGAGAAAATACAAGTTTGAGGAAACTGAGAGAGGAGATGGAAAGCCATAAAACTCAGTACCTAAGAGGTCCAAAGGAAAATTCGACACTTAAGAAAGGTCAGTTACGACTATTACGCCGAAGATGCCAGACGCTTTCACACAGTTCGAAGTTCCCGACACTCATTGGGAAGTTGTAGTGCAATGCAACTTAGAAAAGAACAAAGAAGATGTGGTTGAATTTAACATCAAGGAATTTTAAATTAAAATACCTAAACTCAACTACAAGCTCCACGCTGAGGTACACACCTCACAAGACAGGCACCGAGATCGGGGAAGTGAATACTTTCAAGAGGGCGAGAGACGTGCGGCACAAGGAAATATAGATGCCTGAGCTTATAACAATTTAGGAGGATAATCTAGAAACAAAGGAGATTATAGCAGATATCCCCTTAATTGATTTGACGGAAGAGGCACCGGAGGAACAACAGCAGGAGGGGATAATACTCGCACGAATTTCGGACGCAGAAAAAATCCAAGAAACTCCGGAGAACAATCAATCACAGGTAACAGAGAGTGAAAAAATCGTGATAGTGATTGATCTTACTGAAGAGAAAATTGAGGATGTGCAAGTGAAAATTCCAGAATTGAATAGTGTAGTGGCAACAGAAGTGCAAATAACTGAAATCTCAGTGCGAAAAGCGGAGGAAGAGCTAGTGCAGGAAATATTAAGAGAGTTAACCATCAGCTTGATACAATTTGTGAACCCGGCCCCTGAGCAAATAGCAGACCCGGCACCGCAAGAGATAGCAACTCCCAGCACCTCCAGAAAAAACCTCATGAAAAACATCGAAAAGGAATCTTCGCAGTGAGGAAAAGTCGTCATGACTCAATGGTTGAGAACAAATAAGGACAAACTACGACAGCCCAAAGGGTCCGTTATCGAGAAATCGGAGAGGAATGACCCATGGTTGAGATATTGGGCAGCGCAGGCCATGGCAAGGGAGGAGAAAGCATGGAGGCCCCATCCAGATGAGATGGCGGAGTCATGGGACAATTACCAGGCCTGTACTTTGGGATACTCACGGCCACTAAGACGCAGCTACCTCTCGAGCAGCCGAGATTCCCTCAAGAACAACCATCGAAGCAATTGAGAGGACTAAAGAGATTAAAATTCTCAATGAAGACGGGCAAGTTAGCCACATAAATCTTTTTTTTTGTACATTTTCTTGTTTTCTATTCTTTATGTAATATCCAACCAATAAAATAAGCGCTCTTCCTTCTTATTTTTCTTTCATATCATTAGTGATTCTATGGTTAAAGTTAATGATATTGTTTTTCCTGTACCTATGTCTTCATATGCGAATTTTAAAGAGGGGCAGATGTAACCAGCGGGTTACGTCTTAGAGCCTGAAGGCAGGCAAAACGTGAAACTCCTGGGAAGATGCATAGAAAAATTGCATTATCCTAGGAGCTTTAGACGCGCGCATACTCCGAGGTCTCCCACTATACATTTTCTCATGTATCGTGGGAAATGAGAGAAGGGTGATCCCTATAAAAAGGGCTGCACAAGTTAAAAACGGCAGTTGAATTCTGCGGGGCAACTCGCCGAAAACATCCTTAGAAGAGGGTTTCTCTCTTCGAAGTTGATCTCTAATAGACTTGGGAGAAGTCCCATCTCTATTATTTTTCTTAGGAAATATAGCGTGCTTGAGGAGAGGACGAGTGAATATTCGCTCGCAACCTGTCAGTAAAGTGGCTATTTTTCCAGTGTTTTCTCTGCGACGTTGTACGTCAAAATTCGTTTTAGTAATTTCAAGGCTTCAAACGCATTTTTAGAGTTGATTCTTTGAGGCAAAAATGCAAATTGCCTGAAGCAAATAAATATAGGCTATTTTCAAAAGCCATTGTAAAATTTCACTGTGACTACAGACGTCACGAGCGAGATAAATTTCTCGTGCCCGGGGCCAAGAAGTTGGACAGTGAAATTTGATTGACTCTGTCAGTCACTTTAGCTGCTTAGGAGTGGAAGAGTGTAAATTTGCTCGAATCCTTTTCAGAAAACGGCTAAGCCTGCGTGCCAGGTAAACGAAAATAGTTTTCCAATATTTTGTCAGCCTTCGGTAGAGGCTTTTCTTACGTGTCGACCCAAAGTGTCGCCTTGAGATAAATATCCCTCTCTCGCTCTCAGTAGAGGGTTCTCTTTGTCCCTCTTCGTAGGAGGATAGGAACACCTGGAGTCCGAGGGCGCCTCGACTCAGGCTAGTTACCGCGCGTCAGGTGCATCACCCTTTTATGGTGACACCTCATTGTAAGAAAAGCTAATTATCCATTATAGTGCTTGGAATCCCTTTTCACTAAATTTACAATATTGACTGATAATTATCATTAGAGCTAGCTACCGTAATGGTAAACCCTCACTAGGTCGGTAGAGCTAGTTTCATAAGGTCATTGACCATCCTAAACAGGTGTTTTGTTTTGTTAAAGGAGAAATTCTTTCTAATCTTAGGAAACGGGTATTGATTCTCAGAATTTTAGGTCTAAATTTAAGGAAAAACGAATAGCTTAGATAGCTTTTACATTTTGAGTTTTAGAATATAAGATTTCTAGAATTATATCAAGTTTTCAGTAAAAAGGTTGGATACTTACGACGTCGTTATAGAATTGTGTTCATTCAGGGCAATTACCCGTTTGCCAAAGAGATAAACATTTTTAGCCAGGGCAAATAAAAGGTTTTATATTTGATTTTAGAATAGGGATTTCTGAATAAATCGATATTTTATTAAAATCTCATGCCTTCACTCCGTGCAACCCTCTCATTAAAAACTTACTTTACAAATAAAATTTATCCAGGGAGATTGTCCCTCTCTTAGATAGCCTTAGGATGAATTTAGAGCACTCACGCCTTTGCATGCTATATTTGCATCAATTTATAAGGTTATAATACCCTTGTCGTATCTAGGTAAAATATCTTTGCAATGAACTATGGAAGAGCTGTGCGTCGATGTTAAGGAGGGGGGCGGGTGTTCTGGAGCCAAGTGCTCTGCATCCACTTGTATTTCTTGAATCGCAGTCAGATCTTAATAATCAGATGACTCATGAGAATTTCCACGATGAGCGCCCCGTTGAGGATCATAAAGAGCGGCAATATGAGATTTATATATATTTTCCCGTATTTCCTCCAACATTTTCTCATGCTGATGCTTAAATTCACGGACACGTTTTTCCATATGTTTAGTGGCCTCATCAATTTCACGGTCAGCATCCTTGTACGTCTCTACCGTGTTTATAGCACTTTCAAATATCCAGGGCATCTGTAAAAAAGTGTCATTTTAAGAGGTTTAAAGAAATTGAAGAGGTTATAGTTTAGGAGCCGGCCTGAAGTAGAATAAGGAGACCACAGCAGGTGCAAATCCAGAGGCGGGGCCGCGGCGACTTGCCCCCCCCCCCCCCCCCCCCCCCCCCCCCCACCCGCCAAGTTTAGACCCGAATTTGGCAAATAAGATAATTAAAGTTTATTATATATATAATACTGGAAAGCGAATTTCCTCCTTGAATACGATTATAGAGAAAACATCAATTCTAAACGTGTATTTTTCAAGCGCCCATTTTATATCATGTAGTTACGTGCAGATACTCTGGTAACGTATATTAATGTTGCAATGTATTCACAATACTGGCGCTGTCACTCTTGCGTCGTATCCACATGCGGCAAGAGAGCCTGACAGCCAATGTAGATTCCCAACCATGTAATTCTCGCAGCCAATCAGGGTCTCGAATTCTCTCATATATGTATGAGACATTATTTTATTGTGAATAACCATTTAAGTTGAATAGGGAGCGAACTCAGCTGATTGCGAGATTTGCGAGGTTATTTTTACAACAATCAATAATGGTAAATATTTTATTTCTGGAATGGGAGCTTCTAATGTGTCCCCTGAGGGTTTACATTTTTCTTACACCTTCTCTATTCCTTTACACACCCTCCACACACTTACTTGGTGGTGGAAGGGGGACCTACAGTTTAAGGTGGGTTCCGAACCACCAAGAGCAACAGCCTTAAGTACTTAGAGAAAACCTTTTTCTCTAGAGGTACCGGTCCCACGACTCTCCGGAGATGCACAACTCCCTTGCTAGGCTAGTGTTCACCGCATGGGCCACCGAGACTCTTCCAGGGTGCGAGGCGGGAATCGAACCCGCAAGCCGAAGGAGTGGGTCCAAACCCTACGCTTTAGCCCCCACGACCATCGTCCCACTAATATTTTATTTCTGTTTTCTGGCTATTTTAAAGCGACTTTGGTTTTTTGAAGATAATTTTTTTCAAAATTCTTCATTCTTGGCTTCGTTATAAAAAGAAAATGTTTGCTGTTATGATACCAAAAGTTTAAGCTGATACCAAGAACAGAAGAAATGCGAAAATTAACTAGTGATTGCATACATTAAAAAAATAAGACTTAAAAATCAGAAGATTGTGCTTTTAAAGAATGGAAAAATGTCAGAATTTGTTAACTATATATTATTTTAATAGATTCTTTAATAAAAAATTGTTAAGACTCCCAGCACGAAATATGTATTATCATTCGAGAAGAAAGAATTTAGGTTCGGAAATATCATGATTCAGAGTGAACGCTGAACCGGGAAACTGGGAAATGACGAAGAATTATTTTAAATTTTAAAATAAGTTTGATTTCAACTTTTTCTTTAAATGCTAAGCGTAATTGTTAATTTTTCGATCATGAAATCATTAAGTTTACAATGTGTAGTTCTAAAATCCTTTAGCATAACAATTTTCCATTTTAGATTTTCATTTTTTTTTAGGGTACATTTTCTATGTAAAGAATTTGAAAGTGCAGTTTTGAAGGCTTACTTAATAAAAGATTAAAAGCTTTTGCGATTGAAATTTTTTGACAAACAACGTTTTAAGTTGATCAACTGTGAATATAAATTCATTAATGATTTTTAAAATTGAACTGTAGTTCGTGTCTTCGAAATTGAAAAATACCAGAATTATTTTATGGTGCGATTCTAAATCAGTTGAGATTAAACAATTTATAGATTTTGACGTTAAAAATTGAACTACTTCAATTCAAAATCCTTAGTAGTTTACCAAACGTAAATTTCCGACTGAAACTTTATAAACATTCTGTCGTTTCAGTAGAAAATATACCATTTTTAACCTTTTCAATTTAAACATTTTTAATTAAGAAAAAGAGCAATTTTTAATAGTGAGCAATGTTTGAGTGTTTATTTAAAATGGACTATTAAAAAGTAAACAATTCAAAACTAAATTGTTTGAAACAGAAAGCCTTGAATCGTTAACATTTCAGAGAGCTAAACTCAAGCTTAGAACGTCACAATGTTCATTTTATTGTTCTGTTCAAAAAAATTTTTATTTATAAGTGAAAATGTTGAATTTTTATGTGTCAATAATAGATCAAAATGTATTCATTTGGAAAAAATGCCAGTAAGTTGAAGAAATACTTCTAATTTTTTAAATTAAAATTGTGAACATTTTAAGAATTATGAAAGGTTTTCATATAGTAAAAAAAATTCTTAGGATTCCTGGTAAAATTCAAAATGATTTTTTTTATTTCCTAAAATTAATTTCAGCAGAATATTTGGGAATATTTCAAAACAATAGCAAATTTTGATGAATAAATAACAATTGAATAGTTATGAATTTGAAAAAGATACGAATAAGTTTAAGAGATACTTAGAATTTTCGAACACGTTCAAAATAAGTTGAAACTTTAAAGCATGACAAAAAATTTGAAACAAAATGCAGATTTTTGAAAAGGTCAAACAAAAAATTTAGAAGCCTTTCAAGCATTTTGAAAGGTTTCAAAATACAAAAAAAATTATTTAGATTCCTTACAAAATTGAGAATAATTTTTTATTTTGAAAAATTAATTTCAAGAGAATATGTAAAAAGATTTTTCAAAATTTCCAAAACTTTAAAAAGAATAATGTAAAGATTCCAAAACATTTAAAAGAAAATGTAGATTTTTAAAGATTTTAGTACCAAATTTGGTAGGTTTTTAGGCATTTAAAAAGATTTCGAGATCATGAATTCTTTTGGTGGGTACCTGGAAATATTTTAAGTTATTTTTTAATAAAAAAATAAACTTTTATAAACAGTTTTTAAAGATTTAAAATAAAAAAATTTCTATGTATAAATAATAATTGATTCATTTGTAACGACTCAAAGTTAAAACAATTTAACTTCTAATTCAAAAAGTGTTCGATAAACAATTTTAATCTTGCACTTTTTAATGTTTTTAACTTAAAATTGCTTAAAATGATATAATTTTTGAAAATTTATAAACTTGTTGATTTATTCTTCAATTAAGGACATTGAAAATGATAGCGCTCATTTATAAATAATACAAGTTTTGATTCGTTAAACGATTTTCTCATACAAATAATCTTTTAAGGACGAGAAAAAATCTGCCTCAGCCCGGATTCGAACCGGGCGAAGAATAACTTTGAAATTATTATTAATCTCCCCCTTGAGAGTGGAGGGGAGAGGGTAATTATTATGTGCCCCCCTTGGACGCATAGTTTCGGATTTAGTTGGCATCATAATCCAGTCGCCACTAACACTTCTGTATGCACTAATAGGTCCCCGAGATTACTTAATCATTCAATTATTGTTTAAATAATTTTTTAAAACAATTTCATTATTCATTGACAAAAAAAATTTATAAAAAAATTTTCAACATGACTGAGAAAAAAGAAAACTTTTTTGCGTCCTGCACTTTTTTCGTATGAGAAACCGTTTGCAATGCACAGCGTTATAAACAAATTATGTTTTAACAAGACTGCCATGTTTGCACAGTGTTAACTCAGAATCTATAATTTAGAAGATTTTTAAACTCGTACACTCTCTATATCAAGAATAGATCTCTTAAAAGGAAAAAGAAATCTTGCGATTGAGTAGAAATTTCTCTCCTTAAATTGTTGTTAAAAAGTTCTTATTTTTAAGAGGAAACCGTTTAGTATCTTCATCTATTAATAAACAATCATCCAGATCAACCAGTATCATAATGTTGCTTTAAATTGTTTCGAAAGTTTTATCTAGCATTATTAACATAATTTGTTTTTCATAATTTTTTTTACCATAAAGAATGTAATTATCTTAGGAAGCATTGTCGATATCTGACTCTTATCGTTTATAACTACTGTTACTAACAAAAACAATCAATTAAGGAAAAAGATTAAAAAAATTTTTTTTTATTTATCTATGGCACCAAATAAAACTTTTCACACTCGTGACAATAGTTATAAAGAAGAAGGATCAAATATCGAACGTGATACACAAGATAATAACATTCTTTATGGTAAAATTAAGGATATAAAAAAGGTAATCGCTAATAATTTGGAAATTGTGGCTTTCAGGGGAGGGTGTGCTTATAAATAATAAATAGTTTATAAGGCTATAATTGAATAATGGCTCCTCGGACGAGAAAATATCAAGAGTGTGAAACGTTTAATCATGTGTCAAGGATTAATAAAAGAATGGAAGTCAATTCTGTTAATTAATGGTCATTATTTATATCAATTGTTATAAAAAATTTATCAAAAGAAATTATGAACAAAAAATTATGTTAATAATGCTAGAGAAAGCTTTCGCAATAATTTGAAGCAATATTATAACACTGCTTGATCTGGATGATTGCTTATTAATAAATAAAGAATCTAAACGGTTTCCTCTTAAAAATAAGAACTTTTTAACAACAATTAAAGTACAGAAATTTCTACTCGATCTGAAGATTTCTTTTTCTTTTTAAGACAACTATCCTTGATATAGACAGTGTACAAGTTAAAATTTGTTCTGTATTACAGATTCTGATTTAACACGGTGCAAATATGGCAATTTTGTTAAAAAAATCATTTGTTTGTAATGCTGTACATTGCAAACGGTTTCTCATGCAAAAAAATTGCAAGAAGCGAAAATTTTTTATTTTTTCTCAGCCATGTCAAAAATGATTTTATAAATTTTTTTGTTAATAAAGAATTAAATTTAAAAAAGTTGTTTGAACAAAAATTGACCCATATTTCGAAGACCTGCCCAAGATATTTGTTATTAGTGGCCTTTTATTGACCTATTAAAAAAGAGCAATCTCGGGGACCTATTAGTGCATACAGAAGTGTGAGTGGTTACCGAATTATCGCTCGTAGTGCCTCTTGCGGAATAATGCGAAACTGAGAACATGTTCAAAATTCTTTGATTTTTCCTTAACTAATTTTTCATTTCAAATCATTAATATTCAAATATCAGCATTTTAATCTTGGGATACATTTAAAATAAAATATTTTATAAACAGAATAAAACAGTATTTCATATTATAATTTAAATTTTTCAAATTTATTTATTGATTTTAAACAAAAAATGTCTTCTACTATAAAAGACGGCTTTTCTTCCAAATAGTGGAAGTTTTAACATAATAATTGAATGTTTGACATAACAGTTAAATATTAAAACCAGAGGAGAAATTTTTTCACGAAAAATTGAAACTTTAAACAAAAATATGACTTTTTAGTAAAAAATTAATTTTACACGAAATCAATGTTAAAAAAATGTAAACTTAACACTTTTGGCTAAAAAATCAATGTTAAAAAAAGAAAAAGTATTTTCCACTTTACATTTAAATTTTTAACCTGAGGCATAAGCCTTCAATCAAAAAATAAATTCTTAACAATATAATTTAACTTTATCAAAATAGCTGATTTGTTAATTTAAAAAGGCTTACTTTCAACAAAATAATTGAACTTTCAACCAAAAAGATGAAGTTTTAACAAAAAATATAAGCCCTTAACAAAAAATGATTTTTTAACGAAGTGATTCAACCAATTTTTTTTAAACAAATTAGTCGAATACCTAAGCAAATAAGAATGATTTTTAATGAAATCTCTTCTAAAAAAGATGAAGTTTTAAATAAATAACATAAGATTTCAAAAAATTATTTGTATTTTCTGTTAAAAAAGTATTGTATTCGAGTTTTCACGATGAAAATATTAATTTTTAAACCAGAAATAATTTTTCTGAGAAAAATCGAATTTTTAATCAAAAACGACGAATTTTAAAGCAAAAAGGATGACTTTTTAACAAAATTGTTGAATTCACCTCCAAATAGTTGTAGTTTTATCAAAAAGGATAACATGTCTCCTGCATCAGAAAAGTTTTTAATTACAAAAAAAGTTGAATTTTCATCCAAAAAAGATTCCAGTTCACTCCTCAAGATCAAAAATTGAATTTTTTAATAAAAAATAAGTTTCTACGAAAAAAATTTAATTTTCAATCCGAAAAGGCGAATTTTTAAAACAAAAAGGATTTCATCCAGAAAATATTTCAACTCACTTTTCAACACCAAAATATAAATGTTAAACAAAAAGTAAATTTTCTACCAATAGTATGACTTTTTAACAAAATTGTTGATTTTTCAAACAAGCAGTTGCATATTTATCCAAGAAAGATGTAATTTCTGTTAAAGAAGGTGAATTTTAAAATCGAAAAGAAATACTTTTAGATCACTTTTAAATACAAAAATAATAATTGTGAACAATTTATAAACAAAAGTAATGTCTTTTTAAAAAATTATAAATATTTTAACCAAATAATATAATTTATAACTAAAAGGATAATCTTCAGGAGAAAATTGTTGCGAATTTTAAAAATTCTAATATGAAAATATTACATTTTTAACGTTTTTAACTTGTCCTAGTTTCCAAATTTTAATCATAACTTCTTCAGAAACAAGATCCTTTAATTCAAAATAAGATTGTTCAATTTCAAACGCTTTTAATTAGAAGTAAATTATACACTTTCAACTACTTTCTAATAAAATTGTCCTTTAAAAAAAACTTGTAATCTGAAATTTTCAATTTGGAACGCTTTTAATTAGAAATAATACAGTTTTTAGTCCATTCAATTTTGAATGATTGAATTTTAAAAACTGCAATTGGAAAATATTTAATTTTTAACGTTTTTAACTTGTCCAATTTTCGAAATTATCTGTTCTCTTACGATCCGGAAGGGAAATGTCGGTCAAACTAACCCTACAGCTGGCGCCACAAAAAGTATGTCTGACTTTTGTATTGAATTGCATTAAGAAAAATAAAAAATAATTAAAAACTTGATGCTGTTTGCAAATAAACAGAAAAATATATAAAAAAATAAGAGTAACTATTAATAATTATTTAAAAAGGGAAAAGTCATAAACATATGTTGTTTAATATGAACAAAATTTAATTTTGAGATACATTTTGAAAGCAGTTTGAAGTTTATATTTTAAAGATTTATTTTGCTGACATAATTGATTTTATTATTGGTTAAAGTTGAAAAAAATTATTTATTTTAAAAATTATTAATGTAGCTTATGAAAAAATTACAACTAAGTTAAAATTACAACTTAAGTTGCAAAGTAAAGAATCTTTGTACCTCTAAAATCTTAACAAAATCAAATTTTGTAGGAAATATTTTAAAAAAGTAATGGCAATTCTAATTGAAATTTTTGAAGGAATAATCTGGCAAAAATTTAGTGACAAGACTGCAGATTTATCATTTTTGTTGAAAATTTACTTGAAATATTCCATTTTTTTGGAAAATTTACCTTTTTATATAAAAATGTAATCTTTTTAATTAAAAAGTGTTCCGTTTTGTAGAAAAACTGAATATTCTATTTTTGGCTTAGAAATCATTTTAAACAAATCGTTTTTTATATACAAAAGTCATCTTTTGTCTTGAAAATTGTACTATTTGATAAAAAATACATACTGTTGATTAAAAGTTCATCACTGTGATAAAAAATTAATTTCTTCGGCTGAAAATTCATTTTGCTTTAGATAAAAATTTATATTTTTATTCGAAAATTAAATCATTTTGCTGAAAACTCGTTTTTTTTCTTAATTTCATTTGTTAACTGCAAATTGAACTATTCTAAGATTGGTTGAAAATTGATCTTTTTTTTTATGAAAATTCATGTATTTTGTTGAAAATAAGTCTTTTTTGTTAAAAAAATAATTATTCTTGGTTGAAAATAACGTACCCTTGAGATAAAACTCAATTTTACGATAATATAAATCAATAATCAGGTATCAGTAAATAAGTAGGCTTTAAAATGTGATAAACGGGTCACGTGATCAGTGACCTACCTTACCGACACCTTTTTATTTCCTATATCAAAGATATTAGGTCCTAGATCAGTCCCATGCATCGCCCCACTTTTCTGTTCTCTTATCATCTGGAGGGGTATCGTAGTTCAAATAAATCCAATAGATGGTACTCCGATCAGGTAAGCCTGTTTTTCGCATTGTTTCGTATTGGCAAAACCGGTAAATTTCCTACTATAAGTGATTTCTTTGAGAAAAATGTATAAAATTGAGAGTTTAAATTATAAGAACTTATAGCCGAGTAAATTATTTATTGTGTTTAGAGCTTTTTTCTAATTGCTAGTGCAAAATCATGTGATTAAAATGTGTAGCTCCTGGTTGTACGTCAGGCTATAACAGCAATTCGGAGAAGTTTTATTTTTTTCTTGTGCCAAAAAATCCCAAAGAAATTAAATGGTGGCAACAGGCTATTCGCAGAGATGACATTAATTTACGATATAGAAATACAGTTTGTGAACAACACTTTCGGGAAAGTGACATAATTTGGAAGGCAGAAGTTAAAGGCCCAGACGGAAGTGTAATGACCACGGTATGTTAATTTCGTTTCTAATGATTTTTTTCATATTTATTTTGTTTAACTAAATGGTTTTTAACCATCTAAATCAATTATTACTAAAAAAAATCCGTAGGAAAGGTCACACATATTTATAATAACTCAAATGTAGTTAAAAATTTGTTTTAAAAATATTTTCGAGGTATAAAAAAGTAAACATTTATACTGATTAAAGAAAATCATCTATAACAAAACTCGTGGAATTTTAAATTAAACAGAAGAATTTTTAACTGAAATGATGAATATTTAATTGAAATATTTGAATTTTCAACCAAAAAGATGAATTTTAAAGTAAAGGAGACATTTTCAAACAAATATTTAAATTTTACACTAAAAAAATTTTGTTTAAAAGAATATGAACGAGTTACATTTTTAGTAAACAAAGTAACTTTCACCTTAGCTGATGAATTTTTAACTAAAATGATGAATCATCAACTGGAATAGTTAAATTTTAAACAAAAATATGAGTTTTTAACTGAACACTAAATATTCAACTGAAACAGTTACAATTTCAACAACAATAAAATATGCTTGAATAAAATAAATCAATTGTCAATCAAAACTTAAATAATCAATTTTCAAATTAATAAAGTCAATGTTGCACTAAAAAACGACGAATTTTAAACTAAAAAGACCATTCTTCGACCAAAAATTGAACAATTAAATTCTCTGTCAAAAAATGAATGTTCAAACAAAAAATTAATTTTAAATCAAAATGATGAATCTTCAATTTAAAGAAAAATAATTTTTAATAAACGAGTTTATTTTTCAACCAATTAACTTTATGTGTGCCCTAAAATATGAATTTTTAACTAAAATGATGAATATTTCACTGGTAAATACTTAAATTCTCAACCAAAAAGAAGAATTTTTAAATAAGAAGATAACCTTTCAAAGAAAAAATTCATTTCCTACCAAAAAAGTCGATTTTTTAACAAAATACGCCAATTGTTCACGAAATAGATACATTTTTAATTTAAAAAGACAAATTTCAATATGAATTGTGGAATTTTGAACTAGAAAAGATCAATTTTTCGCCCGAAATAGTTAAATTTTCTACGCGAATATTAAAATTTTTAGATAAAAAATTGTTTTTCGACAAACTAGTTACATTTTTAAAAAAAGATCAATTTTCAATTAAAATTATAAATCTTCCAACAAAATTAATTTTTAACAAATGAGTTCAGCTTCTAACCGCAAGTAGTTGAATTTTCTAAAAAAATGTAAATTCTTAACAAAAAATGTAAAGAATTTTATATTGTAATTTAGAAATATTTCCTTTTCGAAAGAATACTTCTACTCTAAAAACTACCTGAAGCATTCTCTTTTTTTAGACTTCGGAAGAAGGAAATTTTAAATTGTTACGAATTTTGACTTGGAACAGAGATTTTTAAACTCAATTTCCGGTCATTTCGTGGTTTTTTCCAAGTCTTTCCCAGTTTCCCGCTCAAGTCGCCACCCTGATTATAAACAAATTATATATAAATGTATTTTTTAGAAAGCGGAAATGTATAGATGAATTGATAAAAGAGTATATTATAAGGATAATGATTAATGTTTAAATATTATTATTACTATTACTCAAATAATATTATCAATCAATTTTTGAAATTTGCAACAATTACAATTGCTCATAAAATTATTTAATTAATTGCATTTGCGAAATAAGCAATGAAAAAATATGAATAAAATTTAAACTGCTTTCAGAATACTCATCTTTATATTCAATTTTCCTAATATTAAATTACATACTTCGATGCATTTTTTCGGATAACTAGTTACAGCTGCTCTTATTGTTACTAAAAATGATGTTATTCCTTTTATATTCATAAAAAGTATCAAGTTTTTAACGAAGTTTTGTAATTTTGCTATACATAACAATGCAAAAACAGAGTTACCTAACCGGAGCACCATCTATTGGATTTATCGGAACTACGATACCCCTCCGGATGCTAAAATAACAACTACTACATTCAAATACACGGGCGATGCATATGGTGGTCCTAGATACGGTATGCGGTCAGTTGCACCACATACCGGTAGGTAGTGCGGCAGGCAAGTATGTGTAGGGATTGTGCACAGCGCTCATAGCGCCCATTACAGCACTACGATCTGGGCGGTTTGTACCACACGTAAATACAATAGGGAGCTTCGCTATCTGTGAATCTCTAGCACACAGCGCACGAATGAGTTTCACTCTTCATAGTCCTTACTCCTAGCTCCCGCCTTTTTCAGTTTTCCCGCTCTCCTTATCGTCTCCCTACTCCACGCCATATTGCTCGACTCACTTACTATCCGCTTTCCGGCCGACCCGTCGATCGCATCTTAATCGAGAACGAGTAAAGTTCTCTGAATTATATAAAGTCTGATCGCATCTTGCGTGAGAACGAGCAATGTTCTCTGAATTAAATAAAGTCTAGTTTGTTGAGTTACTTCGTGGCAACTTATTTCTCTCCTTCAATATTTAAATATGGAAATTTAAAGGAGTCAAGAATCATTCTATGCAATTATTTTTGACCATATTTTCAACATAGTGCGAATTTTCAAACCAAACAATCCACCTATATTTGTGGTTTTGCATATAAAAGCAATACATATTGTGACGTCCAACTCGGATGTTGACAATTTATAATTTAATTTTGATAGTCGATAAGGAAGAATTTAATTTTATCTATGTCGCGGTAAATTTAAAATGTTGTTAATTCCTTTTCGATATTGTTCACTACTCGAGTTCGTTGCTGCCTAGGAACATAAGTTGTTCCCCTGGAAATAAATACAAGAAAAAATAGGATTCACACAAATAAAACACTTGTTAATTTCACTTTTTGGAACATGTTATCCATATTTTGAGTCACACACTCACAATGTTTAAACGACGTACTGAAAGTAGTTTTATTATTTTATTGTTTGCCCTTTTTTATATTCTCGATATTTAGTTTTTAAAGATCACAATAATAATTATAAAAATATGGAAATGCGAGTTTAAACTCAAGATGGTTTTTGCGGAGGTCCGAAATCGATTTTTTGTCCGAAAGAAAAATCTAGATCTGTCGACAAATGGCGCGGAGCTGGTTTTATATGGCTAGGCCACGCCTAGGAAAAATTGGGTTAGTCTATCATTGATTCTAAAATTGTATTTTTATTACGCAAGAAAACAGGTTTAAAATGGTTATGTATGGGAGGGGATAATAGTGCAGAAAAGAAGAGTTTCCAGGAAAAACGATAAAAATCTTATTTGGACCACCCCTTGTCAAGTGATTTTTAAAGGGCAGTTGGCAGGTTAATTTCGGATTGAGATTTGGCTTTGCGATGTCGATTAGTTGGGGCGTAAGTGGAGACGTTACCTAAGTCATAAATATTGAATTATGAGCACTGGGGTCAGTTATCTGGTGACTTGATTTTCTGCTGTTGACTACATGTGTTTTGTAGACAATAGGACCTTTTTTTTGTTCCTTCGATTTATGAGAAAGGGCCTGGGGCCTTCATAAAAAAGGGGCTCAAGTTACGTTTTATAGCTTAGGGTCTTGGGAAAATGGTCTTTTCAACTTTACGTGCTTGTATCTTAATATCTTCAGAAGTCCTGTGAATTAGATTTATTTAAGTGTTTACTTAAAGAGATCAAAAAAAAGGAAAAGGAAAGAGGCAATTTCACATTTTGGGAATTTGGCTTCTAGGTTTTCACACATCTGGAAATTTATTTCGTGGGGATTTGACATTAATGCCTTTTCTAAATTTTGGTAAAAGGTTTTTCTTTTATGTAGGCATAAAGTGTCCTTGCGAACATAAATATTTATGATTATGGGATCCTCTTTTGCTTTCTTTCCTAATTTATGTTCTATTTGTTTAATTTATTCATTGTGTTTTCATTTTACTATTTTCATACCGTTATTTTGTATTTTTAGGGTTTCGGGATTCATTTCCAGACCTACGCGATCGGCTTGATTTGAATATTCGGCTTTTATTTTCTTATCGGTTCTGATCCTCAACATTTAATCTCAATTTAGCGCTTTTAAATTTTTTTTAAATATTACCGGTAACGTAAGTCCCTATTTAACTTGAGCATGTATGCTTAAAGCCGCTAGATGGCGCATGCATTAACTAAGTAGGCTTTAGCCCTGCGTCACAATATTATATATTGCTTTTAGTACGGCCACATACTTGTAGATGTGCTATATCTACCGATTGGTTCCTACATATACTTGTAGAGGCGCGACAGGCAATAATATATTCGGTCGCGCCAAATTATAATGCATTTGAAATCGAAATTGGTAATAATCTAATTTTACTTTATAAGTGAATGAAAAAATAATTTTGATTGAGTAGAAAAGGTCTTGAAGAAATTCGACAATTAAATTACTTAATATCTTTACGATGATATGTATACTTACATGTGGCGATTCAAAAGATTGGTGAGCCGAATATACAAAATTGCTAGTTCTAAAGAGTTGATATTAAAAAACTCTAAAGACTTTTTGAAATTAAAAATAGGCCCAAAATGCAACAAAGAGGTAAGTATAAAATAGTAATAATAAATTTGAATTTTAAATGCTTTCCTTTAATAAAAAACTTGCTTTTTAAAATTTTTTCGTAAATAAATTTATTTTCTAATAATTTAAATATTTCATTAACTTTCGTTTTCTTGTATTTTACAAAAATTTAATACTTCTGTTCAAGGATCTTTATTGAAAACCGAAGTTTAATTCCGCTCTTTTGTATTTTTTACAACTTTCTTCTAACTGCAATTCATAACACAGTAGACAATTAGACATAATGTAAAAATTACAGTTGAACATGACAAGTCAAGACTGTCATCTGGGTACATGAAGTTAAAAGAAATATTTCTTTCTGACAATATTAAAACTTCCATTTTAATATTGAGCCTATCAAATTAAAAAGTAAGTCATTTTTAAATTATTTACGCCTAGTGTTGCAATGCTTAAAGTTTCTTGTTCTTTAAAAATCAATATATTCCAATCAAGATTGATTTCTTAATTCTTCAATATTGTAAACAAGAACAAGAACAAATGTTTTCATGTAATAAGTAAGTGACGAAATTTTGTTATCAAATCATTTTTTTTATGTAATAAGTATTTCCTAAATTAATTTTTTTACGTAAAAAAATGGTGTCTACTAAAATGTAATATTTTTTTCTCGATGATTCAAATTTAAAAAAAAATTAAAAGTGTAAAATCAAAAATGTAAAGCATTAAAAAAATTCTGAATTTAAGAATCAAGTCTTAAAGAATTTAAAAGTTTCACATTAAAATTTAATTTGATCTTGAATATAAGGATTCAATATTGTAACATTGACAACTGTAAGCTTTCTAACTTGATTAGGCTTGAATTAATGGCCTCCAAAATCTGATAATCCCCAAATACAAACATTTAGAATTCTGCATTTCAATTTTCAATTCAAAACATTCATAATTAAATAATTTGAATTTATCAGGTTATGATTGGGGCATATTAAAAATTTAACAAATATTAAGGGTTGAATTTTTATTTTTTGCTGAATCATAAGTGATTCTATTTGAAACGTTTAAGATTAAATAATTGAAAGAAAATAATTACTCTGTAATTTTAATTGTTTTCATTTCAAATTTCTCTTATTTAAAACCTTTTAATTTCAAAGGCTTTGAAGTTATAATCAATTTTTGAAAGTGAATAATTTTAAATGGAATAATTATTTAATTGATAATGTATTTCTAATGTGAAAGGAAATTGTGGAATAATGAAGTATTTCCATGCAAAATAGTTATGCTGAAGTTTAAACGCTTTCTTTTATATTTTGACTTTGTCGACTTCTGAAAAGTTTCAAACCAAAAGTTTTATAACTATGAGTCTGAACACTTTCCACTTGTGGAGACTATTTTAATATCATTTCTGCTCGAGATCTATTCTTTATTATTATTAGTCAGTTATAGTCATAATTAATTTCCTGAGTTTTTGTTGAATTTAACTAATTATTATAAAAATAAGGAATTTTTTTTTAAATTTCTCCAGCTTTTTTAAATGCTCTTCATTGTTGAAGCGAAGAAACAACCCACATATTTGTATTCATTTCAATCAAATTTCAAATTTAACGACAGTCTTATTTTAATTTAACTAGATTCGACTTAAATTTTGAATTCAACTAAATTATATTTACTTTTTGAAATGATTTAAAATGTATTCAATCTTTAAATTTAGGTCTTAAAAATAATGTTTAAAATTGCACTACAATAAATCTTAAAATACGAATAGAATAGTTTAAAAACTTATTTACTTAGTATCTAGAAAATTTCTCTTTTAAAAGAAACCAGACGAGAAATTAATTTAGTTTTAGTAAAATTGATTTAATTCTTAAATTGACCTACATTTTATTTAAATCTTGAATTTAGTTAAATTTTATTTAAATTTGCAATTTAACAAAGTTTTATTTAATTTATTTAATTTATCTTAATTTCATTTAAATTTTAAGTTTAGTTTTAAAAAATAATTTTCGAAATTTCACTAAGATTCTAAAGTACGAAAAGAATTTTTTAAAATTTATTTATTTTCTCGAAATTTTAAAATAATAATAACAAATAGAATATTTTTGGGCTCTCTTTAATTTTAAGATAATTAGGTAATTCTGTGTCCACAACATTATTTTGGCGTACAGGCCGTACTGAACCAGTCGACCGACTTAGCTATTGGGATCTGAAGAACTCGAATACGCCATCTGGTGACAGAATCGGAAAGCCCTAAGCGTAAGTAAATTTTGACGGGAAGTATAGCCGAACGCGAGAAACAGAAAATCACGTTCGGTTTGGAATTCAGCAACTTTCGGTGTGCGCCTCGGTCCCACCCCGCCCGCTAAGGTGGTAGGAGGACACAGTTGCCATCGAAACGGCTAAAAGTTGAAGAGGGCAGCACCTCGATATGGTCGAAAATGTAGTTAGATATATATATATATCGAACGTCCCCACCACTGACCCATGCCGTATCTATTACCTAATATCTTTGCCTATATTAACTTATTTCCACACGAAGCACCACATTGAGTTGAAAATCTGGGATAAAAGTAAGAAGCACTAATAAAGGTAGGTCTAGTCCTAAATTTTAACAGAGATGAAGAAAGCAAAAACAAATAATTTACCAAAAAAACTGTTTTCCTAATTGTAAAAATGTGGCACCAGAACGACCTAAATGACCAAAAGAAAATGAATTTTTAAGTAAGAAGTTTAACTTTAAAATCTAGTTGTTAATCTTTTTAAACACAAAGATGAATTTTTAAGCAAGCAAACGAAAAGATTTTGTTTACAGAAAAAGAATTCCCAATTAAAAACTTTAATTTTCTACCAAAAAAGATTAATTTTTTAACAACAGGATAAATTTACTACCAAAAAAGATGAAATTTTAATAAAATTCCACAGCTTGTAAACAAAAAATTGAATTTTCAAATAAGGAAGATACATTTTGTATCAAGAAGATTAATTTAAAACCAAAAAAGATGAATTTTCCATTAAATTCAAGAGTTTTTATCAAAAAAATTGAGTTTCGACTAAAAAACATAAATTTTTGAACAAGAAGATTAATTTACTTCCAAAAAAGAGAAGTTTCCATCAAATTCGATAATTATAAACCAAAAAGTTGAATTTTCTGCTAAAAATTATGAATTTTGAACAAAGAGATCAGTTTACTACAAAAAAAGACGAATTTTAAAGAAAATTTAAGAATTCTCAACCGAAAAAAAGGAAGGAATTAGTTTTGGAATAAAAAAATTAATTTTGAAACAGAAAGAGAATTTTTTAAACAAAAAGATTGATTTACAACCAAAAAACACGAATTTGGAATCAAGTTCTAGAATTCACAACCGAAAAATTGAATTTTCAACTAAAAACATATATTTTTATACAAAAAGATTAATTTTCTACCAAAAAAATTTATCATTTGGAAACGTACTAAAAACATTACCATACTTATTTTAAGAAACAAAAATGTATCTAAATTATAAAAGGTTAATATACGCAGGGGCAACTTGTCACCCTCATTTGGCACCCTCGTTTGTCGCTCTCGGCGCCCTGCGATCGTTGGAAGAGCAGGCGGTCGCCTGCTTCGCCTTTTAAGCCGGCCCTGAATATACGTAAACGTTATTTGTCTGCCCCCCCCCCCCTTAAGTAAGATCATATTTTATGGACAATCCCTTGCAATGTACCTACCTTTATTTCAGAAGCATAGTCCGCGATATCTTGTAGCCATTTTTCGTGGGTGACGGGCATAGGCTTATATCTTATTTCATGGGGTCTCTCTCTCCTTCGCATTATCTTAAGCACAGTAAATCGCCCTGAGTCCAAGTACGGAAGAATAACACCATTGTCGTCCTTTGCAAGGATAAAAGCATGATGCCTTATTTCTACACCATTGGGAATATGCAGATGACCTTTGTAGTTTAGAAGAGGGAGACCACTTCTAGAAGGTCCAGGTTCCATGGGTGATTGCGAACTTAATTCTGTAAAAGTACAATAGAAATTCATAAAGTGTAACGAGAGGGCAACTGTTCAGGTTGTTTCTGTCACATGATAATTTATTGAGGACATTGGAAGCCGTAAATAAGTTACCTAAAGTCTTTTTAGTGGTGGGGTAGGTCAACAAGATCGAAAAAATAGTATTCATGGTACCTGTACATGAACCTGATAGGGTCCTGGATACGCACCCGCACACACCTGTACAGGTCGAGTTGACGGTACCTGTACAGGAATTTGGCGAAGGAACCTGTACATGATCCTCTTAGGGAACCTGCATGCGAGCACCCTTTGAATGATCGTGTACTGGTTCCTTCACGGTGATTTGAGACGCGGGTTCATGTATAGGTACTTTTTGAGGATCCTACACATGAACCTGGATAGAAAATAATTCATGAGCCTTTGCTAGTGGCTGAACATGTCCAGGATCCTCCGAGGTTCATATACTCGAATTTTCGGATGGGGTTTCGAAGATTTTGCGACAAATATTGAAACCCTGAAGTGTACAACTGCGCATGTACCGAAAAGCGCGGGACTATTTACAATGATATAATATTCACTTGCATATTTACGTTAATATTAAATTACTTTAAGGAGTTAACTATTTCTATAATTTAATTTGTTTAAATCAATTATAAAACTTCAGTTAATATTCATCTTTATCATTATTTACAGTATTTCTTGATTACTAATAGGCCATCTATCAGATATCAACAAACTAAAAAGGAACCCTCAAAAAGAGTTCTATTGTAGTCTCATTATAAAAGGATTCAAATTTTAAAGAAAATAGTTCAATTCTTAACTAAAAAAGATGAATTATAAATAAACAAATTTATGTTTTAATTGCTTTTTTTAAAATTGCTTTTATTCAGAAATGATACAAGTTCAATTCATTTTAATACCATTCGAAATAATATCATTTTTTATACATTTTACTCATCTAAAATATTTTGAATTGGAACAGTTGCAATTGAAAATCAATTCAAATACTTTTTTTAAATTTCAAACGGTTTAAATTTTAAATTATTTAAAAAAAATGATGGTGTTACCCGGATCTTTCGCATGAGATTTTTTATTTATTTTTTGTTTTAAATAATATTAAGAGATTACTTAATATTTAAAAAAACTTTAAACAAAATAAAGATTTTGGAAGAATTCAAATAAAAAATTTAGAAGCCTTCTAAGCATTTTGAACATTTTAAGAAATAAATCGATTTTCTTAATATTTTTAGGAAAATTTGTAATTTTTTAAAGGAAAAATTAATTTAAAGTTTTTCAAATCATTTTAAATGATTTCATAAATTGGTGAAAAAGTATCTGGAAGAGTGTAAGACCAGTTTTCAAAGATTATTCTAAATGTACGAAACAAAAAATACAATTTTTTAATTTTGCTGAAATAAAAAAATTGTAGGAAAATTTCGAGTAAGTTTAAAATATATTTGGAAGTTTTATAAAGATTGAAAAATAATTTTAAACTTGGAGAGATTTTTGAAATGTGCAGAAAAATCTAGATTTTTAAAGATTTCGAACAACAAATGTAGATGTATTTTTAGAATTTTAAAAGTTTGCGAGAGAATAAACCAATTTTTTAAGATATCTGATAAAGTTATGTTTTGTTTAAAAAAAATAATTTCAAACGGATATTTACAATTTTTTTGAGAATTTCAAAAGATTTCCCAAATTGTTGAAGAAAACCGAAAAGATCTAAGGGCAATTTTTTTACTTCTGCATGATATAAAAAATTCTAAGAAAAATTCGAATCAGCTAAGAAGATACTATTAAGAAGTTGAAAAAAATTTGAAGCCTAATTCATATTTTGAAAAGAGATACAAAGTTTTTTTATTAAAATGTAAATTTCAGAATGTTTTAAAATAAAATTTGAAAGTTTCTGACGGATTTTGAAAGGCTTCAAGATAATAAAAATATTTTCTTAAGATTTCTGAAAAAACTTAAAATGATATTTACTCAAAAAATTTAATTTTAAGATATGGATGCTTTTTGGAAATATTAAAGGGGTTTAATAAAAAATATTTATTAAGATTCTTGTGGAAATTTTAAATATTTTTTTGCTTTTAATTAATTTTTAGAGGCAATTTAAAAAATTTAAGAATATTTCAACAGATATCTAACAACTTAAAAAAAAGCAGGAAGATTTTAAAACAATTTAAAAATATTTTTCACAATTTAAGAATATTTCGAATCAGATAAATTAGTCATTAATAGGAATTTTAGAAGTTTTGAAGAAATTAAAATTATTTTTAAGCTTCGAAAGATTTTCGAAAGTTTATAAAATATTTGTTTAATTTCTTGCAAATTAGTTTCTTCTTAAGTAATATGCAGAATTCCAATTATTTAGGTTACAAATTCATAAATTAATAGTACATAATAATAATTAATTTTTTAAAAATTGAAAGACTTTACACTTCAAAAAATTAAGAAATATAGATTGATAGACATACCATTGTTTTACTACTTGTCTTAGGAATTCATTATTTATTTCACTAATTAATTATTGGCGGTAGAATTAATTTTTTTCAAAAGTCGGTTTTATTATTACAGTTCTGATTTTTCCGTGGAATTGTGAGCTGAAAACCTCATCGTATCAATTGAGACGTGCACACTTGGTAGTGTTCCATCTGTGCAAATAAAATGTTAGGTGGGCACCATCTGTGCACATTTAAATGTCGACATGCACAGTTGAGATTGTCCCATATGTGCACGTGTACAGTTGCACTGGTGGACAACAACATGCATAGATAGGCAACTTCAAAGTTGCTCTCTGCACAATTGCACTCCTCGAAAATTGAGACGTGCACAGTTCGAAGTCTTCCACATGTGCACTTGCACAGTAGGGAGAATACCATATGTACATATGGACTTTCAATTTCAAAATCAGACCGTATTATTTGACACGTGATCGTTGGGAGGGTACCATCTGGACACGTAAGCATTTTGACGTGCACATACGGTAGCCTAGCCAGAGTTCACTTGCCCATATGGTAGCCTAGCAACAGTTCACGTGCACATATGGTACCGTAGCAATAGTTCACTTGCACAGATGGTACCCTAGCAACAGTTCAGTTGCACAGATGGGAGACTCCCATCTGTCAACGTCAAAATGTAAACGTGGACTATGCACAGTGTGAAGTAGATTTCAGTAGAATAAAAAAATTAAATGTAGAATTTAAGAATATTTTTCTACTTACTAATACAGTGATAGAAAAATGCTGTGGTTATTAGAATAGTAACAATGGTGAACCTCATCATTTGAAAAGGGAGGAGAAAATTTTTTGAAGAATTTTCCAAAGATTGTAACTGATGACGAGAGAAATAAACGCCACGTTTGCCCCTTTGTATAGAATTCGTTATCTTTTTTCTTTTAGAATGTTCGGGAATAGTTTAAACGGACACGTCATATGTTACATACTGATTTGATTGTTTGCGGGAATTTTTTTCATGTTCGAAGAATATTGCGTCATCTTTACACCTTCAGATGTTTGCCAATATTTTGTAGAATGAGAGTAACTTCTTATCAGGGACCTAAATTGATTTTTTTTAGAAATTTATTGCTTCTGCACCGATAATTAAATTTTATTGAAGACAGCCATAAATTTAAATTTTGTAAATATATGTGAAAAAAATGGTTTTTAAATTATAAATAATTGTGCAAATTTAAATAGCAATTATACATTTTGAAAATCAGTTAATTCTTTACATTGACTCAAAGTAATTTCACTCCTAATATTGCTAAAAGGTTATAAATTTACTGCGTCGATAATTTTTTAAGTAATAATTTCAATTTAATAATCTACTTAAAACTGAACCTTTTGAGCTTATTTTTGACACTGAAAAATAGTCGACGAACAGGATTTTTTTCCTCGATTAAAGTGGCCACCCTGAAATTATTTTTGTCTAGTTTTCAAAATAACAAAAAAGCTTCGAAATTAAATAATAATGACAAATACATTTGTTGAATACAGCAATTCTTTTTTCAATACAGGAAAAATTACTTTTTGGATTCGGCCAGATTAAACTTGACTTTAAAAAAGTCAAAAATGTTGTTACCTGAACCTTATTTAGTTTATTAAAACTCCTGAAAATTATAAATAAAAAAATTATTTTTGAAAATATAAAATGATCATGTGTTATTCTAATTTAAACTAAAGTT
>NC_046657.1:46233317-46263159 GCF_010883055.1 Belonocnema kinseyi
TCGCTTCTCGAAGTCAAGAAGAACCATGTCAGGCCTCGAGTGAGCAACAGAAACAATTGTCGAGAATATAAAGTTCCAGTATATACGGCACTTCCCATTCTATATATATATATCTAAAATTATAATTAAACATGTGGAAAAAGAGTATTGAAAATTATAAAATTGAAAAATTCCGAAAAAGCATTGATCACTGAATATTTTTAAAGTGCCTTAACAATTTTTCAAGCCTCTTTCAAAATTAATCTATGAAGAAAATAAAACAATTTGCTTAAAAAAACAAATAATTCGAGATACAATTATTACATTTTCTAAATAATTGAAAAAAATGTTCTACCTTATTAAAGCAAGATATTTTCAGGAAAAGGAATTCAAGAACAACATTTTAAAAAAGTTCATTAAGAATGCATTTCATGTTATAAAAGAATAATACAAAAATTGTCAATTAAACATTTTTCTCAATGAATAATTGATAATGCAAAGGGAAAGGAAACAAATATTTTTTATCCGACCACATAATATTCAAACTAGGAATTAATTTTTTTCTACACATTTTAAATTATTTAAATTTTTTGCTGAAAATAAGTTTTTTGAACTGAAAATCTAAGTGTTCCATTTCTGGTTAAGAATTAAGCTTTATAGTTGGAAATTTAATTATTTTGATCGAAATTCTTTTTTTTTTTGAAAATTAATTTTGTAAACTAAAAATATGAATTGTTCAATGTTGGTTAAAAACTAATATTTTTCAGTTGATAATTCAACTATATTGTTGCAAATTTGGTTGATTATGAGTGAATATTGAACTGTTCAATTAACTGAAAATCTAAATAGTACGTTTTAGGTTAAAAATTGACATTTTTCTATTTACAATTCAACTATTTGTTGTGAATGTATGTATTTTGTATAAAATTCAGTTTTCTTGGTAGAACATTATTCCTTTTGGTTGAAAATTCGACTATTTTGTTCAAAAACATTGTTTTTCAGGTTTGAAAATCAATTTTTTAACTGAAAATCTAAATATTAAATTTTTGGTTAGAAAAGAATCTTTCTTATTTTGAAATTTCACTATTTGGTGTAAATTTATGTATTTTGTTACTTTTTTTCTAGGCAAAAATTCAACTTTTAAGTTGAAAATTCGTTTTTTTTTTTTTAAATTAATTTTCTGAACTTGAAACTTAAATATTAAATTTGTTACTAATTTCAACTAATTGGTAGAAATTTATTTATTTTGTTATAAATTTGATTTCATTGATATAGCATTAATCCTTAAATTCGAAAACACAGCTATTTTGTTAAAAAAATTAGTTTTGTTCATGTTTAAAAATTAGGCCATTGAAATGAAAATATAAATATTAAATTTTTTGTTAAAAAATAATATTTTTTTATTTTAAAATGTAAGTGTTTCGTGTAAAGTTATGTATTTTTTTTACAAATTTCTTTTCTTGGTGAAAATTCAAATATTTTGTTAAAAATTATTTATTTTTTTGTTTAGAAATTAAGATTGTATGTAAAAAAATCTTTCTCTGGTTGAATTTTTTGAAAAAAAGCTATATTTCAATTAAATAATGATTTATATGCTAAATTAGTTTCAAATTTTTTAACCATACCGATGCGGAGATAATTAATGTCAAAGTTGATTACTTTAACATGTAGTTCATGAACAGTGCATAGGCAATCTTCACATTTTAATTTATAGTAATTAAACGAACTGGTAGAGAAATTAAAAAAATGTCCGTATTAGTGCTACTTGAAAATACAAATTAAAAAAAAAAGTATATCAAGTTTTTCCACCGTGTAGTTTCATAGATAATTCAATGAAAAACATAGAAAGTTTAGTCACTTTCAAACTGATAAACAGAACAGTGCAGCAACACTGTTCCCTCTCTCCAGCTTATCTGCTGTATCAAGCCATTCGAACGCACATGTCAGTTGATCAGCCATGGTTAGGTTCTGCCCCCTGCCTCGACCGTGTATGTGTATGAAGTAGTAGTTTTCTTATGATCCGGAGGGGAAATGTCGGTCAAACTAAGCCAACAGATGGCACCACAAAAAGTAGGTCTGTCTTTTTCATTGAATTGCAATAAGAGTAAGCAAAAATAATTAATAACTTGATGCTGTTTGCAAATAAACAAAAAAGAAAGATATGAAAAAATAAGTCAAACTATTAATAATTATTTAAAAAAAGTCAAAATATTAGAATTTGAGATTTTTCAAATTATAATTTCCTTTAATGGTCAGAACGACTTCAGGTATTCCTTAAAATAAAAAATATTTAATAATATTTGATAAAATATAACAATTAAAATTTTTGTAAACAAATTAGGTAAACAAATAAAAAATGTTTTTTAAGCTATTGGACGAAAGACTGCTAGTCACACAAATATTAGAAGAGTTCATAATAACCACTGTTATTAAAAATTCTTGTGACAAAATGTTTAAACTTAAGGGTTTATCAAATTTAAATTTTCTTTGATGGCCAAGTCGGTGGGTTATTGTCAAAAGATTTTGTTTTGAGTGAATCTTAGCATGCAGTGTTATAATTCATTTTCAATCTATTACGATTGAAAACCCGACTTTTTCCGAGTGATACTGCCAACATCGGGACATTTTTTATGTAAATTGTTTATAAACATGTAAGTTGTTATATTCCACTAAATATGATCGAAGATACATTTTTTAGGAATATCCGTAGCTATTGCAGCGATTAAAGAAAACAAAAATGTTGAAAAAACCTTATATTTGAATATTTCGTCACGAGAATTATTCATAACAATGGTTATGAATAATTCAGGGAATACCTGAATTTCAGGGAATACCTGAAGTATTCCTGGCACTTGAAGGAAATAATAATTCGAAAAATCTCAAATTATAATATTTTGCCACAAGAAGTGTTTATAACAATAGTTATTATAAACTTTAAAATTTTTTTGTTATTAAATGTAATTTCTACATTAATGTGAAGCACTTTTAGCACTAAAAATTTTTACCGATAATAAGAGTATTTGTTAGTTTGTTTATAAAATTTGTTTCCAACAAATAATTGGAATGATAAACAAATTATTTGTATTTTATGAGTCCCTAAACATTAATTTTAGACAACATAAATTTTTCCTGATCAGTTATCAAAGCGCCAAAAATTGTCATGTAAAAAATTTCAGTCTTTCCATGCTTTGAATAAAAAAATTATTAATAAACAAATAGAGAAGACAAAAGGTCGGAGCGTCAAGCTGAACGAAAAAAGTGAATTTCCTCCTACTGTCCGTCATTAGTACGATACGTTTGCTTATAGAGTTTAATAGTTTATAGTCTGTTCATTTTAGAAATGAGGTTTACAATAATATAATTAACTATTTAATTCAAAATCTCCTTTAAATAGAAAATTTGTAATAAAATTATTAGGGGTTAAATGTAGTGAGAAAAAAGCTTACAAGATTAAGCAACAAATAAATCATTGCACCTTATAAATGTATATATGATATTCGGTTCAATTTAAATAAATATATACATTATATTAAATAATATTAAATCCACTTTCTCATTTATTAGTCTTTTCATTAACTTTTTACCAACAAGTGTATCAAGGTAAAGTAAATGGCAACGCGCCCAGAGGTAGACCGCGGAAACTATGGTTAGAATGTGTGAATGAGACCCTACTTAGAAGAGACATAAGAAGTCATAGAAACACGAGAGCCTGCATGAAAAAATTCATGAGCATAAAAGAAGCTAGAGAAGTATGCCAGGACAGGAAAGGATGGCGGCAAATAGTTAATAAAAAGAGTGTCAGTAGAGTGAATGACGCCTGAAACAAAGATCTTGGCTATTAATCGACCCAAGTGGGGAACCTTACATAACGACTTCGTGAGGTTCTTCGCTTGGGGTGATTGCTAGAGAGATTGATCAGCAACCTGGGTCGGAGCAGTGTTGCGGAACGAACGTGTTATTTACTTAAATAGCACGAGAATTCTGGATCAATCTGAAAAATCTCTATCCCTTCCACACACTGTAATAATAATAATAATTCCCTTAATATACAATATACATCATATATTTTTTATTATTCTTCTGATCATGTATATGTTTTAAATATTTTTGTCATTGAGGTGTTTAATATTATTAATTTTTTCATTAGCTACATTAATAATTTTAACAAAAATATAATTTTGTTTAACTTTAACGAATAATGAAATCAATAATATGAGCAAAATAAATCACAAAAACATAAAGTTAGAACTGCTTTCAAAATATTTCTCAAAATTAAATTTTATTCATATTAAACTACATATTTCCATGACTTTTTCTTTTTTTTTAATAATTAGTAATAGTTAGACTTATTTTTTCATCCATTTTTTTGTTTATTTAAAACAGCATCAAGTTTTTAATAATGTTTGCCTTTTCTTAATGCAATTCAATGAAAAAGACAGACCTACTTTTTGTGGTGCCATCTATTGGTTTAGTTTGACCGACATTTCCACTCGGGATCGTGAGAAAACAGAAAAGTGGGGGCGATGCATGGGGCTGGTTAGGTTTTAATTGTGACGTTGCACGATCTACGAATCTGCCGCTGGCATAGTAGTGGTAACTATACGTTTACACACATCCTACGAATTCTATGCCAGTAGCGTACTGAAATCTTCACCATGCGGTTCCGTGAACATTTTTGAATGTAGTATGGCTTGACGGCGCCCCACGGAACTCTACTATTTATAAGAGGATGGGATTTGAATACAACCTTAATTTTGTTGAGAATTCCGTTTCCGGCATGAAAGTGTAAAGTAGTGGAAATTGTTGATGCTGAGTTTTTCTGATATTGTGGTGAAATCTGAGGTGAGTGGATTGTGGAAGTGTGTAGAAGGGTGTGGATGTGAGAGATTAATTAAGGGATTGAGAGATTAAAAAGAAGAGGTAAATATTTTGGAGGATTGAGACAGATTTGTATGGAAGTTTGTTTGGAGATTTGTGACAGGGTGGGTGGACTATGTTGATCGGATTAGTAGTAGCAGGGTTAGGTAGCGACAAAGAAAGGTGAAACAGGTACCAAACAGCGACGGTAGATATAGGCAGGGAAATATAGAAGGCGGAAAAGTTTGAGCGAGTATCTCCGCGGAAGAAACAGATTTAGAGTAGGAAGTGTTCAGTACGCCGAAAGAGGAAATCAAGGAAAGGAAAGCAAGTGCGAAATATAAGAAAACTATAGAAAAGGAGAGATAAAGAGCAAAAAGCGTAGGTTCAATAGAAGCATTTATCAAAAGGAAGAGAGGGGAGAGGGAAAGCAGTGAAGAGAATGAAGATATCGGTGCGAGCGTAGAATATCAGAAAATGTTTAGATCACCGCCGGAAAAACAGAGTTTGGTAAGGAAGAGTGATAATAGTAAGGGGGCTGACGGTAGCGGAGATGAAAATGAAGTTTCGAGGAAAGAGGAAAGACTAAAGGAAATTGGAGAAGTGATGATAGAGGTAATGGGGATTTATGAAGAAAAGCAGGAGGAAAGGGGAGAGGAATTATAGAAGGAAATTAGGCGGGAAATAGCTAAAGTAAGAAAGAAATAAAGAAATGGGAAGCAATCAGGGAAGAGCGAAGAGGGGAGATAATGGTACTGGCTAAACTAAAGAAATCGGAACATAAGAGGGAGATGATGACAAAGATGAGGTTATTATATGATAGTCTAGAGACAATAGAGGATGATTTGACATGGGTAGAAAGGAAGATGCAGTATAAATTAGGGAAAATAGCAGAAGAGGAAAGAAAAAAGGGAAAGAGAACATGAGTTAAGTATGGGAGAATATAGATAGATGGAGTATTGGGGGATTGGGATGAGGAAAGGGAACAGATAGTAAGAAATGAGGTGCAGGGAAACTAGAAGAGGAAGGAACGGGAGATAGGAAAATAAGAAATAGTAAAAAGGAAAAAAGATGAGAAACGAAAGTAGGGAAGAATGGAAGATTTGTTACTGGAATATAGCAGGATTGGAGAGAAAGGATAGGGAGTTTATGTGAAATTTGATACAATTGGATGTAGTCATAATGATGGAGACGTGGCTAGGTAAAAAGGGATGGGAAAGAGTAAGCGGAAAGTTACCAAGTGGTTACAAATGGAAAGTGCTAAATGCAAAGAGGAAGAGTAAAAAGGGCAGAGCAATGGGAGTAATGGTGATGGGAGTAAGGAATGAATGTATAACAGGGAAAGATAAGAAAGACAGCAAAGAACAAAAAGACGGATTAATAGTAGAAGAGGCAATGATGGGAGGAGAGAAGTGGAAGGTAGTGGGGATTTATGTGAACGGTCATACGCAAGAGAAAACAGAGGAGATTAAAGAAATGATTGAAGAAAATAAAGAAGAGATTAGGCTGATAATAGGTGGGTATTTCAATGTGAGAACATGACACAGAGGAGGAAGGGAATGGGGAGAAGAGAGAGGAAGAAAATCCAAAGATAAAGTACTAAATGGGGAGGGAAAAAAGTTTTTGAAGTGCTTGGAGGAGTTGGGATGGTATATCTTAAATGGAAATATACAAGGGGATGAAAAAGGAGAATATACATGCTCAGGAAGTGAAAGGGGAACGGTAATTGATTATGTGATAGTGGATGTTGAGGTAAATGAGAAGGATAAGGAACGAAAGATAGGTGAATATATTGATTCAATTCACTTTCCCTTAATAGGCATTTTAGAGGGACAAAAAAGCAATAGCAATATGAGTAAAAGGGGAGCAAATGTGAAAAGTGTAGGAAAAGGGGATTGGTCAAGAGAAGAAAAAGAACAGTTTAGAGAAAAAATAAGAAATACCAAAATGGGAGGGGAAAATGTGGATGAGGAGATGGGAAAAATGATAGGAGAAATAAAAATAGGTTTAGAGTGCACATAGAAAAATGAAGTTAGTAGAGGGGGGAATAGAAGTGGGTGGGATGAAGACTGCAAAGAGAAGATAAAGGAGATCAGAAAGGAATTAGGAAGTGGAGAAAAGAAAATAGTGATGGGGAAAAATATAGGAAAAAAAGAAAGAGTATACTGAGTTGTGTTATCAAAAGAAAGAGGAAGAGAATAAAAGATTTGAGGAAGAGGAGGAGAACGCTAGGACGGAAGAAGAGGTATGGAAGGTAGTAAACAGAGAAAGAAAAGAAGAACAAGTGCAAACTAAGATATTGAAATGATAGAATGGAAGAAATATTTTTGGACTTGCTAGGAGGACTAGAGAGGAAAGTTATAAAGGGAGGAAAATATGGCAGAGAAAGAGATGAGGAAGAGGACATTTCAAGGGAAGAAATTGTTAAGGTTTTATGAATAATGAAGGATGGAAAGGCACCTGGTATAGAAGCGATTCCAAATGAAGTATGGAAATATGGAGGGGAGGGTCTAGAGGAATGGACATTGATAATGTGTAATAGAGTATGGAGAGGAGAGGGGTGGCCAGAGTTATGGAAAGAAGGAGTTGTTATACCAATAATAAAGAAAGGCAAGTGAGAGCAGGTTAAAGATTATAGGAGGTGACGTTGATGCCAAAACTGTATAAAGTATATGTAACGAATTTGTCGGAGAGATTGAAGGTAGAAGTTGAAGAAAAAAAGATCGAGTCACCGAATCAGACAGGGTTCAGAAAAGGAATGGGGGTAATGGACAACATATATGTTCTGAACTATCTAGTAAATATGAGAATTAAAAGGGAAAAAGGGTCAATAATAGCAATGTTCGTAGACTTAAAGGCGGCGTTTGACTCATTAGACCGAAAGGTAAATAAGGCGGACAATAGGGACAGACTGAAGGAGGCCAGGATATATGGTGAGAGAAGAAGCGCAAAGGGATAAGTTAAGTATTAGAGCGGGAAAGAGGGCTTTGAGACGAAGCTGAGGGAGAGAAATGGAGGGGAGCTGGCGAGAAAGTGTTTGATGGAGGTAGAAGAGAGGAAGGCTGATCGAATAAACGAGATGGGTAGAAGAAAGGAGGGAGTTCTTTAATGATAGAGAAATAGAAGACGGGACTGGAGTAAACTATGAAGAATTAGAAAAAAGGGAGAGGGAAAGAGAATTAGTAGAAAGATGGGGGGCGATTGAGGAATCAAAATACAATAAATGGTATAAGATGATAAAAAAGGAAGTGGTGCCAAAGTATTTAGAAAAGGGATGGGGAGAAAGAAGGTGGACCAGAAGAGCAAGATTTAGATTGGGAAACGAGGTAAAGGAGGGGATGTATTGGGAAAAAGAAGAGAACAGAAATTGTAGAATATGTGAATGGGAGGAGGAAACATGGAAGCATGTACGGGAAGGACGTAGGAGAGGAATGGAAGATAAAGGAAGCTGGCAAGAAAATGTGGTTAAGATTTTAAGGGAAGATGGATTAGGAGAAGAATGGATGAAGGAGTTGGAGGGTGCTAGAAGAGCGAATGTGAGAGCATGAAAGAATGCACGTGAAAAAAGGTAAATGGAGGTATAAAAAAGTGAAAGAAAAAGGAAACGGAAGTCGCTTAGATTAGAAGCGTAAAAATTGTAAGTAATGGTAAGGTAATGGTGAAAGTTAAGTAGACTAAGATGCGTTTCCGTTCTCATGCTCTCTCTCTCTCGCTTGCACTCTCGCTTTCGTTCGATCGCTCACTCGTTTGCTAATAAGTCTTAAATTTCGCTATCGTAGGAAATAAAAATAAGAAACTAGATATAAGACTTTATGTAAATAGTTGTAAATAATTGTATATATAGAAAGGATAAAAGTGTAAAAAAAATATAGATATAAACGGAAAGATTGTAAGGAATGGAAGTCATGTAAACTCTTAGGGGACACATTATGAATAAAGAAGAAATTAATTTTTTGAACCGAAAATCTAAATATTAAAATATTTGTTGGAAATTGATATGTTTAATTTTTAAATTTACCTATTTATTGTAAATTTATCTATTTTGTTAAAAATTCGGTTTTATCTTGTTTAAAAATCATTGTTTCGAATTGAAAATCCTAATGTTAAATTTTTGATTAAAAATTGAAATTTTTTATTTTCAAATTCCACCAGTTGGTGTAAAATCGTATATTTTCTTCAAAGACTATCTTTTTTGGTAAAGCAATCATTCTTTTGGTTAAAAATGTAACTATTATGTTTAAAATTCATGTAGTTTATTGAATGTGCGGCCTTTTGTAAACAATCAATATTTTTTCTTAAACATGCAACTGCTTGGTTAAAAAATATTCTTGATTATGTAAAAATTAAACTAATTTGTCGAAAATCCGTTTTTTTTTCTTGTTTGAAAATAAAGATTTTGAGCTAAAAATCAAAATATTAAGTTTCTGGTTAGAAATTAATCTTTTTTATTTTTAATTTGAACTATTTGGTGTAAATTTGTATATTTTGTTACAAATTTGATTTTAGTTGTAGTGTATTAATCCCTTAATTTGGAAATTCAAATATTTTGTGAAAAAAATCGTTTTTTCTTGTTTGAAAATTAATTTTTTAAACTTAAAATCGAAACATTAATGTTTTGGTAAAAAATGGATATTTTTAATTTTTAAATTAGACTAGTTGGTATACATGTATGTATTTTTTTAACCTTTTTTCAGATAATTAGTTCTTTTGTTTGAAAAATCAACTATTTTGTTAAAAAATCCTTTTCTTTTGTTTAGAAATGTTTCTTTATCTGACAATCTAAATCTTAAATTTCTGGTTGAAAATGGATCTTTGTTAGTATGAATTTCAACTACATGGTGGAAAATTATACATTTTCTTACATATTGCATTTCATTTTTAATCCTCTTTTTAAGACAATTAATCCTTTAATTTAAAAATTCAACTATTTTGTTTAAAAATTTGTTTTCTTTTGAAAATTAGATTTATGAACTGAAAATTTATAGATTAAATTTTTGGTTAAAAAATTATATACTTTCTTCTTAAAAATCATATTTTTTATTTTAATATTCAATTATTTGGTATAAAGTTATGTATTTTGTTAGAAATTTCTTTTCTTGGTTAAAATTCAACTATGTGGTTATAAATTCAGTTTTTTCCTTTGAAAATTAATTTTTTTATTTAAACATCTAAATAATTAGATTTATTAAAAATAATTAACAATAATTATATTTGTTAAAAACTGATACTTTTTATTTTCAAACTTTACTACTAGGTGTAAATTTATATCTTCTGTTACAAATTTGTTTTTCTTAATAGCACAGTAATCTTCTCGGTTAAAAATTTAACTATTTGTTTAAAAATGTATGCACTTTATTAAAAATTTGTCTTTTTTCGTAGAAATCAATATTTTTGGTTAAAATGCAATTATTAGCTGAAAATTTATTCTGTTCTAATTGAGAATTCTCCTATTTTCTTGAAAATTCGTTTTTATATGGTTTAAAAATTAATTTTTTAAATATGAAAATGTAAATATTAATTTTTGGTTAAAAATAAATCTTTTTTACATTATATTTCAACTAATTGGTGTACTTTTATGTGTTTTGTTACAAATTTGTTTTGTGTGCTCGAAAATATGACTAACTTGCTGAAAATTTATGCATGTTATTAAAAATTCGCGCTTATCGAGTTTTCGGGAGAATATTATTACTATTTGTTCAAAATTTCATTTTTAATCTATCGTAGGTAAGTCAGGAATCTTCCTTACAACCTGTGGTAACATGAAAAATGAAAAGCAATTTCGATTCTTTCTAAAACAAGCGAAAGTCCGGAAACTTTAAAAAATAAGATTAAATTAATTAATTACATCTTAAAACAAAATAATTTTTTATGTAAAAATTTATTATTATCCTCGGTCGGTATTGCAGGTAACCTGTTTTTAATTTTTTCGCGTCCGCATTTTACCAAAAAAAATTATTTAATTAAGGTAACGCTTTTAGATGTTTGTGTTTTAAACAACGACTTACTTGATAAAAGCGCATTAACTAAATACTAAAGATAATTAAAATAAAATAGATTTTACTAAATTTTATAAATACTAAATACACGTAAATTCGTTATCTCGATGCAATGGCCACTGTTTCCGTGTGTTAGTTCTTGTCAATGATTTGAACCTTATCTTATTTAATGTACACAAGGATAATTTGGAATTATAATTACAACATTTTACAGTCTACAATAGGAAGACAAAAATGGATTTTTTAGTTATAGAGCAAGTGAAAAACGATTCAGTCACTTATTAACATTGCTGGTGAAATTGCAGTGTAATGCAATGTTGCTTTCCATTTACGTCCTTCTCTGCTACTTCATTTACAGTGTTGGATGTATTCATCGAAAAGTTACCAATCTTACTAGAGATGAAGCGATGGGTAAGTTTTCAAAATAATTTGTCGAAATTCAAAAAATCGCCCCTGTTTTAGAGTACCTCAAAACGTTTTTGAAATATTTAGAGTTGAAAATTACTTTCAAATTTCTACGTTCATTTCCATATGGATTACCTCGTGGATTTTTAAAAAATTTCACCCAAATGTCTACGGGTAATTTTCACGTGGATCTCTACATGGACTTTCTCATTAATTTACACGAAAAATTCCACATGAATTTCCAAATAAGTTTTTACATAGATTGTGCCAAAATACCACGCTAATCTTCACTGGAATTTTCTACGTTAATTTGCACATGGATTTTCTAAGTAAATTTTCACATGTATTTCCACATGCATTTCTACATCAATTTTCAAATGAACCATTCCAAAACATCACCTCAATTTCCACCGGAATATTTGCATAGATTTTCACATTAATTTTCTACGTTGATTTACAGTCTGTATTTCCACATGTATTGCCACGTTGATTTTTTTTTAAATTCCACCCTTTTTTAGGGGGATTAATCACGTGGATCTCCACGTGGACTTTCACATTAATTTGCACACAAATTTCCACATGAATTTCCAAATTGATTTCCACATGAGCTGTTCCAAAATAACACGCAAATTTTTACGGGAATTTTCTACGTAGATTTGAACATATATTTTTTACGTTGATTTTTACTTGTATTTCCACATGGATTTATACATTAATTTCCAAATTAATCGTTCCAAAATAGCACTTGAATTTCCACCGGATTTTTTATGTAGATTTCCATTTTGATTATCTACGTGACTTTCTACGCTTATTGTTCGAAAATAACACGCCAATTTTCGCTGGAATTTTCTACGTTAATTTGCACATGGATTTTCCATGTGAATTTTTAAATGAATTTGCACATGGATTTCTACATCAATTTCCAAAGGAACCGTTCCAAACTTACACATGAATTTCCACCGGATTTTTGACGTATACTTCCAAATTAATTTTCTGTGTGGATTTCTACGTTTATTCTCCGCATGTATTTCCACTTGGATTGCCACGTTTTTGCATGGATTGTTCCAAAATACTACGTTAATTTTCACTGAAATTTTCTACGTTATTTTGCACATCGATTCTCTAAGTTAATTTTCACATGTATTTCCACATTGATTTCTACATCAATGTACAAATGGATCGTTCTAAAGTACCACTCGAATTTTGACGGCATTTTCACGTAGATTTCCATTTAAATTTTCTATGTCGATTTCTACTTTGATTTGTCTATCCATTTCTGCATGTGTTTTCTCATGGGTTTTCACGTATTTAGGTTTTTTAAAAATACTAACTAAATTTTGACGTCAATTTTCTACGTTAATTTGCACATGGATTTTCTAAGCGAAGTTTCACATTGATTTCCACATCAATTTCCAAATGATCAGTTCCAAAATTAAACCTGAATGTCCACCGGATTTGTCACGTAGATTTTCATATTTATTTTCTACGAGAAATTTTACTTTAATTTCCGGATGTATTTCCACATGGATTGCCATGTGGATTTTCACAAAATTTCACCAAAATTTCCACATGAACTTCCAAATTAGTTTTTACATGGATTGTTCCAAAATATCACGCGAATTTTCACGGGAATTTTCTACGTTGATTTGCACGTGGATTTTCTAAGTTGATTTTCACATGTATTTTCAGATGGATTTCTACATAAATTTCTAAATTAATCGTTCCAAAATATTACGTGAATTTCCATAGGAAATTTCACGTAGATTTCCCGATTTATTTTGTATGTGGATTCATAAGTTGATTTCTGCATGTATTTCCTCATGGATTTCCATGTGGATTGTTTCAAGATATCACCCAAATTTTGACATGAATTTTCAGATGGATTTCTATATGTATTTCCTTGTAGATTGAAATTCAAGTTAGAATTTTCCACGTGAGTTACCAGATGGATTTCTGTGTATGTTTTTACATGGATTTCCACGTGGAATTCCAAGTAGATTCTCGTATAGATTTTCACGCAGTTTGTTAGGTAGATTTCTAAAGAGATTTCCAGAAGGATTTTCACATTGATTTCTACATGGATCCACATGGTTTTACAGGTTAATTGTTTCAAAATACTACCCAAATTTCTACCGGAATTTCCTTTGTCGATTTCCTTATATATTGCCACATGAATTGCCACGGGTATTATTTCAAAATACCACTACAATTTTTACGTGAATTTTCTGCGTCAATTTTCAGATGGACTTCTACATGGATTTCTATAAAGAAACTATACAAATAGACTTCTTCATAGACCTCCACATGAATTTCCACACAGATTGCCACTTGGAATTATACATGAGTTTCTCCTACATTTCTACCTAAATTGTCACCGAAATTTTCACGTGGATTTTCATTTGGATTTTCAAGTGGATACTCATATGGTCTTCAGGAAGATTTCAATGTGAAATTCCCATACAGATTTTCAAATGGATTTCCACATGAATTTCGATATTGATTTCCACATGAATTTCCAAACGAATTAGCACGCGGATTGTTGTCAAATATTACGCAAACTTCAACGGTAAATTTTTGGAGTGAATTTCCGGATGGATTTCTATGTAGATTTCTACATAGATTTCCACGTGAATTTCCAAATAAACTTCTATATAGATTTTCACGTTAACATTCTTTTGTTTAAACATTTTTCTAATTTAATCGTAAAAAACAACCAATTGCTTCATAGGAATCAATAGACTTGCTTAGGATTGTATAAATTAAAAAAAGGTTATAAAAATTGAAAAAGCGAAAAAAAGAATATCTTTATTTAACGTGATGCAGTTTTCTACGAAATTCATGCTAAAGACGGTATTTTTGGAGAACTTTTTCAACATAAATGATTTTTAACCGATTAGTGACAAATTTAAAAGTATTTCTCAAATAATTTTTTATTTTTTGAACAATTATTACTTTATTAAACAATTTCCATTCGTTTAACAATTTTTTTCTTTCTGAAATCGTAAAATGTTATTTTCTGGAAATAATTACAGAATTAAAGAATGTAAAGATAAGTATATTTTTAAAGGATATTTGATAATTATTTAAACAATTTGTATTCGTTTACAAACTTGTTTTCTTCGGTAAAGCAAGATAAGTTATTATTTTCTGGTAATAATGCCACAGTGAACGGATGTTAATTGTAATATTTGTTTATAAAGGGTATTTAGCAATTTTCCAACAATTTTAATTTGTTTTAACAATTTTCATTTTTTGGAATAATTTATGTCTCTACATTATGAACATTTATTCTTCTCTACAATTAATTATACACCTAACGAATGAGATTATTATTTTTTTGCTTAAGATATTTTGCAATTTATTTAAACAACTAATAAGCAATAAAAAAGTCTCGATTTTCTGAATTTCTTATATTATGCGAGTTAATATTTAGTATTTTTTTATCTCAATACGTATATCCTATTTTTCAAATAATAATTTGTTTAAAAAATTTAATTTAAAAAAGTATTAATTCTATTAAATACGATTAAAAACAACTATCTATAGCAGACAGAAAAAATGGTTAAAAATCATAATTATTTTTTTAATAACTAGTTTCTAATTTTTGAGATAAGGAAGTGTTATATAATAAGCAACGTAGTATACAAAAATAAATAATAAACTAGACATTTCTCTACGATTATCAGAGAAAAAATTGTTTAAACTAAGGAAAATTGTTTAGAGAATTGCTGAATTTTCTTGAAAAATAATATAACTCTTAAAATCTATTCATTGTGTCATTCATTTTCATGCTTTGAAGCGAGAAACATTGCTTAAACAACATAGAAATTGTTTAAATAATTACGAATATATTCTCTTATAATATATTATTGATAACATTATTTAATTATGTTTTTAATTTTAGAAAATAATATTTTTTTACGATTTTATGAAGAAAAAATTACTTAAGCAAATGAAAATTTTTGTAAATAATTACGAAATATGTTAAACAAGAAGTACTACTCTTGAAGTTCATCAAATTTGTACAATTTATCTTGCAAAATAAAAAATAAAAAGCAACTTTGCATACAAAAAACTAAAAAAAACTAGACATTTCTCCACCTCCCGTCTCAAAAGGTGCAAGTAAATGATTATTAATTGTTTAAATAATTGCTAAATATTCTTGAAAAAAATATTACTCTCAAAATTTAATAATTGTGTCATTAATTTCAGAAAGTAACAAATCTTCATGCTTTGCAGAGAAAAAAATTGTTTAAACAAAATAAAAATAATTTATATAATTATGAAATATCTTTTAATAATATATCACTCTCTACATTCTTTAATTATTTCGTGAATGTCAGAGAACAAGAACTTTTTACGATTTCAATAAGAAAAAATTATTTAAATTAATAAAAAATTGTTTAAATAATTATCAAGTATGTTAAACAAGAAGTACTACTTTTGAAGTTCATCAACTTTGTACAATTTATCTCGAAAGACAATGACTTTGAACGATTTATAGGTTGGAAAAATTGTTTAAACAAATAATAATTGTTTAAGCAATTGAAAATTATTTTTAAAATACTTGATAACTCTTGACTTATCGACTACAAATAATCCAGGATACAAAAATTTAGAAAAATACCGTCTTTAGCATGAATATGGTAGATAACTACCATTTTTTAATTTTTTGGAAATTTTCCGGGCACAATAAAACAGGATTTGGCGCTTCTAAATTAAAAGTTCCTGGTTAAAGAATATTCTCTGAATACCCAAGGCAATATACCTAAATTAATTATGAAAAAAAAACGGAATTTCTTTTTCCGGAAAACGAACCAATAGGGGGGGGGAGGGTATCACCAAAAATCTAAAGTCGTATTTTTGGACTCCTCAAGTTTGAAATTCTTAACTTTATTGAAACAATAAGGTCATATTGGGAAATTGTAAACATGACGTACCTTGTCCCTAATTTAAAAACATAGCCTTCTGATTGTTCAAACAAATTTTAGGAGCATAAAAATTTTTTTCAATCTTACAATGACAGTGGATGAATGCGCTCGAAATTATTTTTACATACTCAGGGTCTTCATGCGCTACTTATCAACGAAATTAATTTAAAAAATTTTTTACGATCCTATTTTTTTTAGTTTATTGTAGAAAAATATTATATTATTTTAAAAGTTGTTAGTAAATAATGGTTCGCTGTCGAAGAAAATGCCACAGAAGTAAATGATTTAATCTTGGATCAAAGAATTACGAAAAATTAAAACGAAATTAATTCTGGTCATTAAATGATTTTAATTGTAACGAATATTATAAACATTAAATTAATAGATTTCATAAAGGATAAACAATGTTTTTAATCATGGGTATAGTTTTTGTGATATAAATATTTTTTTAATTTCTGCACTTTCGCAAGAAAGTTTTATTTTTGATCAGAGATGCTCGGAACTATTTTATAACTTTTTTTCGTTAATAATGAGTAAAATTGTTTAAGCAACAAATTCCAGGATTTCGAAAAAAAACAAGGTTTTTGTAATCAGGAGACTTTTTAAAATCTTTTTAACAAGACACATTGGGCCGTCAAAAAACAAAAATCAGTTTTATGTGAAGCACTCTAACGTACAATAGCTATACTACTATAATAAAGATGATTAAATTTATTTTTACAGAAAACTGCATTAAAGACGATGGCTTTCTTTTCGTAGAACTGTATAAATGTAAGCATAAGCAGAAGCATAAGAAAAGGCATCCTTTCCACCCAAAACATAAGGGTCTTAGAGAAGGTAAATATTTTCTAATTTAGTTATTAATTTATATAATAAATTAAAATAATGATAATTCTTTATAAAAAATGTTAAAATTAAAAAATAATAATATTCAGTAAGATTGAATTATTTACATAAATAATTAATTACTGTTAATTTTAAAAATTTTCAATTTATATTAATTATTTTTATGACAAATTTGATTACAGACTATTGTGTGAATCGCGTAAAAGACAGCAGCCCAGCACGCTACGATTGTAAATTGTGAAGGTCTGTTCCGCAGAAAATATGAAAATCTTATTTAAATTTTGAAATAATTGATGAACTTTCTAGGTGGCGAGTTTAAATTTATTTTGAAATACATGAGACTTATATCAGAAGGTCTTAATTTGTCATGCTTGCGTAAATACAACGAAGATTGGGATGAAAAATTTGACGAAATGTTTGTCATTGTTATTTTTAGATCGGACGAGAAAAATACTTATTTAGTTTTAATTCTTGTTAGATAGTTTGAAAAGATTTTTCTGCAATACCGACTGTGAATATTATAAATTTACGTGTAAATTTTTATTTTGCTTAAACGTATGTTTAATAAATTTAATCTTATTTTAGGAACTTTTCCTAGCCTATATAAAAGCTAAATAAAATATTGCAATAGATGCATGGTTTGCGCAATGCTGGATTAGTTATGGTACAAGAGAGATCTCGCTTATCTATTGATGGTCCTGCAGTAAATTTTGAGTAAATGCAATTCAAAATTGAACAATCTTTTCGGAATGTTGCTGCTGTTTTGAGAACTATATTTTCAATTAATTTCAAAATTATATGTAAATATGTTTTAATTTTCTTCCTTAAATTAATATTAAAAGTCATTAATAAATGACATTTTTACAAATAAAATTAAAATTTTTTTAAAAGATGTAGATTAAAAGTTCTTTCAATGTTTGAATGAAAATTATAGTTCAATTTCTTTAGTGTTATGAACAAAATAATTATTATATATTTCAGTTATATAATTTGCCAAATTTTTATGATGTTGCTAACTGAGTCTCTGAATTCCATTTTCAAACTTATATGTTTTGTTAGGTTCAAAAAAACATTAAGTGAACTGAAAAACTGTGGTCGGTAATATAGGTATTTAGCTGTGTCACATGCCCTTAAAGCTTATATACTTGAATATTGAATATAAGTTGCATGAGAGAAGTTAATTAATATATTAAACACCACAATTTAGATTCAATATTTTTTTTAGTGAATCTGATGTTGTGAAATGAGTATTCTTAATATTCTTAATATGTTTTAATTTTTTTCTCGGACAAGTATTGAAAATTGCCAAGCAATTCAATTCTCAGACATGTAGATGAAAAAAATGTAGATGGAAAAATATTTCAATTATTGAATGAAAATTTTAGTCTAATTTTTTTTTATGTTATGTGCAGAATAATTTAATTCAGTTGATTAATTCTTTTCGCAATGAAATGTTAATTTTTTAATTTAAGTTAAAAAATGGATTATTTAGTTGAAGGTTATGTAATTGAATATTGGCTATAATTTGTCAAATCATATTTTAATTAGGTTTAAAATAAATTTTTTTTATTTATATTATTTATGTGAATTTTTGTTATATTGTGAAATGAGTATCGGAATTCTGATTTCTAAATGATGCGAATATATATTTTCCTTTTCTAGAATATAGTTTGAAAGGTTATTAATAACCCTAATTTCCAGAAAAATACTAATTGGCAGGAAGTAAATTTAAAATATATCTCAAGCAAAAATAAATTTATTATTTCATATTTGTTTAAATTAGTTACAAAGGTTATTAATAAATTAGAAGTATAGAAATGCTGTTTCAAAATTTAAAGGAGAAGATAATGTAAACATTATATTAATGTTCCAATGAAAATAATTGTTTTGAGATTTTTGTTTTGTGCACAAATAAATTAATTAACAAATGATTCTACTAAAACGTAGATTTTATCAATTTAGTTTAAAAGTTTATGAATAAATAAAATTTTTAAAAATAAATGTTGAAATTAAAAAAAAAATATATATATACATATATAAAGTATATGAAAGTTATGCGAATGTCTTATATGAGAATTATATTTTAATATGTTTTCTTTTTTAAAATGGCCAATTTCTTATAAGCTGAATAACTTTTCCGAAATATTGAATTGAATAAAGATTAAAACTTAATTTCTAATTTTTAAGTAACATAAAATAATTATTTACTTATAGGTTATGTAATGGAATATTGAATATGATTTGCCTATTAAAAGTTAATTTATATTTACATATTTCAATTAGATCATTTTTGAAATGATTCTGATTTAGTGAAATGAGTATTTGCATTCGATTTTTCAAATGTTATAATTCTTTGTCTGAAATTAGTATCAGAAGTGATCAATAAAACAAATTTTTAAAAATGAATATGCAGATTTAAAGAAAAATGTAGAGTATAAATTATTTCAATGCTTAAATAAAAATGATTGTTTAATGCTTTTTATGTTATGATTTATGAACAGATCAATTAATTCTTAGCTTACTAACTTTTTCACAATATTGAAGTAAATAAAGATTTAATTTGAAATTTTTTTTAATTAAGGAAATGAATTTCCAAATATTTTCTTAAATTTCGAAAAAAGTAGAAGATTTTGAAGCATAATGTTTTAAGTTAGTGACATTAAAAAATAAATGAAACCATCTAATTCCATAAATATTGCGAAAACTCAAGGAGAACAAAGAAGATTTTTAAACTGTAGAAGATTGAAAAAATGCAGATTTATGTTAAAGTTTTTAAACAAAAATAAACCCAGACCCAAAAAACATGTCCTTAAATTAAAATAACTTTGAAAGCTTTCTAGTGAATCAATAAATTTTACTTAAGTCCCTAGGAAAATTTGGAATATTTCGAAGCAACTTTGTACATTCTAAATAATTTTTGAAAATTTCAAGAGAAAGTGCAGTCAGCTAAGCCTGTTTTCAAGAATTTAAGAGGTAATTTATAGATTAGAAATATTTTATAACTTGGAACCATTTCCGAAAATTCATAAAATATGTTTTAATTCTGAAAAACTTCTAGAAGTCCTAAATATATTTTAAAAGTGGTCAAATTTTTCCTTTTATTTTGTAGAATCCTGTAAAATATAAAGTTTTTTAAATCTAGATTTTTTGTTGGCACATCTGATATGCAAAAATCTTGTCTAATTTTATTCAAATCCCTAGGAACTTTTTAAAAGATTTTGAGGTTATTTTTTCAAATGTTGAATGATTTTTCAATATTTTAAGAAAAATTCGATTCAATTAAAAATATTTTCAGGGATTTAAGAGGCTTTGCATAGATTTAAAATATTATAAACTTTGGAAGCATTTCCGAAAGTTTATGCATTCACTGAATTAATTTTTTCAAAATTTAAATTCAGCAAGAATATAAGTGCTTAAAAAATTTAAGAAATAAATAGTTAATAAAAAATGGGTAAATAATAAAACTGAGTACATGTAAGCGCGCACATATTAGTTCTTGTTTTTCAAATAGGTCACATTTCTTTTCAATTCTCTCCTTATCATAGATATACTAGAAGTTTCCTGACTTACCTACAACCGACTAAGGCTTGAGGATGTAATACTTACCATCTGTCCTCAATAACAAATAGTTTTTACTGATATTTAAAAATACTTCAAAAGTAACGTACATGCAAAATAATGTCTAAAATTCTTATTTCGTTAAGGAATTTAAAAAAGAATTATAAAGTCGGTAAGACAGAAATGATTTTTTTTAATTTTTCATAGAAATAATATTCCACAGCAGCTTGTTTTTATTTTTTTGGTTATTTCATAACTTTCCAGGGGAAAATATTTATTTTTCGTTGATAGTAATCTGGGAAAACTAATATGGCTCGTATGGTAACTACGTAACTATGTTACTGACCATACGAGCTATAACAGTAATTCCGGGGTTTCTCTACTTATTGGGGAAAATTAAAATTGTAAAAAAAGTGCAAAATAATGTCTAAGACTCTTATTTTGTTTAAGAATTGTTTAAAATATTATGAGGTCAGTATTATTTATTTCCGTTGGTAAAAATCTGGACTAACTAATATGGCTTATATGGTAACTAGTTTAATATGTTACTTACCATATGAGCCATATCAGTGACCTCGGTTTTTTTGCAGTATGGAACATTTTTTGTTAAAACTTCAAGAAATATTGACATGGTAAAGTACATGCAAACTAAGACTCTCATTGTGTTTAAGAATTTTTATAAAAAGTTGTAAAGTCGGTCAAACAGAAATGATTTTTTGTTATTGTAATTTTACCAAAAAAAAAAATTATGTTCTCCAGATGTCCGTTTTCACTTTTTTTTAAATTTCATAAAGTTTCAGCAAAATATTTTCATTTATGTTAATAAAAAATAAAAATCTGGGGAAACTAATATGGCTCGTATGGTAGATAACTAACTGTGTTACCATATGAGCTATATTAGTAACTCCGGATATCTTTGCCCCGGGTTTTTTCCATAGTGTTCAATATTTTTCGTTGAAGCTTTAAAAATTATAAAACGGTAAAGTAAGTGCAAAATAATATTTAAGACTCATATTTTGTTTAGAAATTTAAAAAAAGTGTAAGGTCGGTAATACAGAAATGATTTTTTTTTTGCAATTTAAAAAAAAAAATTACTTTGCAGCTGCCTGCTTTCATGTTTTTTGTGATTTCATAAAGTGCCAGGAAAAAATATTTTTTTCTGTATAAAAATCTAGGGAAAACTAATCTGGCTCATATGGTAACTAAGTATGAGTATTACCATGAGTCGTATCACTGTTTTGCGAATAATTATTTTAAAAAATGAAAACTTTTTCCTAAAACTTTCAGAAATGGCAATGTACATGAAAATAATATTTAGCACTCCTAATTTGTATTTGAAGTTCGAAAAGCTGTGGAGTCGGTAAGATAGAAATTATTTTTTTTTTCCTAAAGGAAAACAAAAACTAATGGTACATATAGTGTCGGAACGACCGTTGGCACCTACTGGATCATGTTATGGACTATTTCTCAAAGTCTCAGAAAAAAATATCCGATAACTACCTTACCGACAAATTTGGTTAGACCATGTCAATTTCCTTAAAAAAAAGAGATTGAGCTAAAAGTTAAAAAAATAAAGAACAGGGAATAATGAACTTTTATCTACCAATAAATTGTTACAACTACAAAAAAAGTTTTTTCCAACAACATTTTTTTTACATGTAAAAATTTATTAGAATAAGAGAGTTGCTTATTCCCTTTTCTTTATTTTCCTCAACTTGTCGTTAAATATATAATTTAGTGTTGAATTTGTCTTATTTAAATTAATGTCGGTAAGGTAGGAATCAAAAAAATCTATATCTGTAACTTTCTGCTTTATCGAGTCGGTGTGTGGCTTCGTAAACGTGCAACTAGGGGACTTCACAAATATTTCAAGTTTGAAATCAATTACATTCCTAGTCAAAAATATTTAAAAAATTAAAACTATTCTCTACTTAGTGTCCGAACGGTATATTTAAATTTTGCTCTATTCGCTACAAAAACATGAAATTTGGATTGTGTGTGTTTCAAAGCTTAACTATTTTGTTGAAAATTCTTTTTTTGTGGTTTGAAATTAATGGTTTTAAGCAAAAATATTAATGTTCTATGTTTGGTGAAAATTTGTCTTTCTCAGCTGAAAATGAAGTTATTTTGTTAAAAAAACTTCATGTCCTTTTTTTACAATTCAACTATTTGGTGAAAAATAATTCTACTTTGAACGAAATTCCAAAATTTGATTAAAAAGTATTTCTGTTGTTGATATTTTTTTCTGATTTCAAATTAATTATTTTGAGCAAAAAAATTATCTATTCCATTTTTGGTTAAAATCTTATCTTTTTTAGTTGAAAATTCAACTATTTTGTTAAAGATTTAATTTTTTTGTTTCAAAATTAATTTTTTTCGAACTGAAAAGGAAATAGTTAATTTATCTTGCGTGGAAAATTAATATTCTTGCTTAAAAATTCATTTTCTTGGTAGAAAATTGAAAACAAAATCATTCCTACAAAATTAGTGTTCTTGTTAGACAATTTGTAAAATATTAGTAAAAATTAAGATATTTACTCAACATTTTTTTGAATATAACTGTCTTTAAATCTAAAATCAGATTATTCTATTTTTGTTTAAAATTCAATGATTTCATTGCAAATTGACCTTTTTTGGTAAAAAATTCGACTAGTCGTTCAATTTATTTTTTCAAACTCAGAAATGAATTATTTTATTTCCTGCTAAAAATTTATTTATTCTTTTGGTTGAAACTTCTACTATTTCAATGAAAATTGACCGTTTTATTCCAAAGTTCTACTAGTAATGGTAATTTTTTTTTTTTTAATTGAAAATTATTTTCTTTGAGGTTGAAAATTGATCTTTTTTATTTTAAAATCAATTTCTTTAACTGAAATATGAAAAATCTGATTATTCCGTTTTTAGTTGCAAATTTATATATATATATATATATTTTTAAGTTCATTACTTTAATTAAAAATTATAATATATTATTAAAAAGTCATTTTTTGGTTAAAAGTTAATTTCTTAAGCTAAAATTTCAAGTGTTTCATTTTTCGTGAAAAGTTGTATTTCTAAGTTGAAAGTTCATGTCAAAAGAATTCAATAATATATCTTTTTAATTGAAAGAACTCTCGAGAATTCAGAGTGAATTTTTGTCGAATTTAATTAAATTTTTTTTAAATCCTAAATACTCTATTGATTTCAATGAAAATGTAGTAAATTTCGAAGAATTGAATGAAAGGTGAGTTCTGAAGACTTCAAAAAGAATTAAAAAGAATATGTGAATGTATAAGAATTAAATTAAATTTTAAAGGATCCAAGAAGAATTAAAAAAAAAAAAGGAATTCCAAAGAATTAAAAATAACCTAAAATAAATTAATGAGAATTCAGTGTGAATTTTAAATCAATTTAAATAAGTTTTTGTTATCACAAATATGTAATTGATTTCAATGAAATTATAGTGAATTTATAAGAATTCAAGGGAATTCAAGGTGAGTTTACAAAACTTTAATAGAATTAAGAAATTTTTTTAAAGTTTATTGGATTCAGTAGAGTTTTGTGAATTGAAAAGAATTTAAGAAGAATAAAAAAATTAAATGAATTCTAAGGAATTACAAAGAATTTAAAATAAAGCAATGATAATTCAGTGTGAATTCTTAATGAATTTAAATTAATTTTTTTTATTCTAAATATTCCATTGATTTAAATGAAATTTTAGTGAGTTTAGAGTAATTCAGGGATTTTCAAGGGGAATAAAAAAAATCTTCAGGGGACTTAGATATGTTTTAAACAATTTTAGAGGGTTAAAAAAAGTTTAAAATGTTCTTTATTAATTTTTTTAATTGAGTAGAATTTTGTGACTTAAGAGTTCAAGAAATTTCAAACGAATTCAGGGAAAGTACAAAATAAAAACAAATCCAAGTGTTTAAAAATAAATTAATAAGAGTTCAGGGTGAATTTTAAATGAATTTATATAAATATCTTTTTCTTAAACTCTAAACCTTAATAAAAAGAAGTGTTACGTAGAGAAGCAAATGAATTTAAATGAATTCAAAAAAATTTTCAGCATTCAAAATATTTAATTTATACCAGTGAAATTGAAATAAATGAAGGAGAATTCAAAGAAATTCAAGAGAATTCATTAAAATCCGAATGAAATTACTAAAATTGATAAGAAATTGAGATGAATTTAAAAATCTTTAGGGCGAAATCATAAGGATTCAGGGAAATTTAAATAATTTTAAATTAATCGAAAAAAATGTTAAAAACTTGAAGTTAATTAAAAATATTTAAAGGAAATTCGATGTGAGTTAAAAATTTTTCTTCGAGGATCAATATAAAACTAAAAAATGATTATTTTATATTTTTTCTTTATTCAATTGAGTAGAGTTGTGTGAACTTGAAGAGTTTAGGAAAATTCAAAGGAATGTTGGAGGAAAAAATGAAAAAATTGTACAATTAATTAAAACTAATTAAAAAGAATTTTAAATAAATTAGTGAGAATTCAGAGTGAATTCTTAATGAATAAAAATAAATAAGTTTTTTTTTTTAAATTCCAAATATACTATTGAGTTCAGTGAAATTGGAGTAAATTTAGAAGAATTTCAGAGAATTCAAGGTGAGTTTTAAAGACTTCAAAGTGAATTGAAAAAATTTTAACTAAAAAGAATTTGATAAGAATTTAAAAAATGAAGAGAATTATAAAGAATTAAGAAAAATCGAGAATAAAGAATAAGAAATCATTGAGAACCAAATGAATATAAATGAATTTAAAAAAATGTATATTACTAAAATAATTTCATTGATTTAATTGAAATTGGAGTGAATTGAGAAGAATTCAAAGAAATTCAAGAAAATTCATTAAAATTCTGATGACATAAATAAAACCCATAAGAATTCAAGATGCATTTAAAAGTCGTTAGTGTAAATTAAAAAAATTAGAAATAAAAAAAAATTAATTAAATTCAGTTTGTTTTATGGAATTAAAAAAAAATTAAGTTGTAATTTAAAATATTTCGAAGGAATCCAAAGGAAAATAGAATTCAGTGAATTTAGAAAAATTCAAGTGAATTAAAAAAAAAATACAGGGAAAATTAAAAAAAATTAATTGAATCCAAACAATTAAAAATATTCAATTGAATTAAGTGAGACTGAGGTTAGAAAAGTTCCAGAATTCAGGTTTCAGAATTCAAGTTCCAGAAAATTTAAAAGAATTGAGGAAATGTAAAAAAAATAATTCCAATGAATTAAGGAGAAATAAAAAGGAATTAAAAATAGATAGTGAGAATGCAGGGTGAATTTTAAATGAAATTATAAAAGAAATTTGAAAAAAATCGAAATTTAAAAAATAGTTAATAGCAGCATTCCACTTCTGTATATATTTTTAAACAAATTCAACTTTATGTAAACAATTTAAAAAAAACTATAATCATCCTCTTTTACTTTGCAATTTCCGTGCTTATTTTTTCAGCAGAAATATTTAAAAGTAATAATTAAATAATAATCTGTCGATAAAACTGCTATTAAGAGAATCCTTAACGATCGCGTGTCAGTAATGCCCCACAAGGATTCATTAATCAATCTCTGTCGACCGAAATTTTCCAGGGGTCGAACCACCTTATGCCTCACTAAACGTTCGATCATCGGTTGATTTAGAAGAATTTTTTTTGGTGGGGATTAAAGTGGGAGAAACTTTTTGACACTTATCCTTATCTAAAATTAATGCGGGGGTGTGGACACTTTTTTGAGGGGCGGACCAGCCTCGTTAGGTGAACAGGGGGTCTATTCAGGCCCTAACGAGTCGAACTATCCAGCCCCCTTAAGCAATATTCAAGGGACACGTTTTGGGACGTTAATATTTTCCCGGTTGGTATTCAGAATTTATTGAATGATTTGAACTTTTTTAAGATTTCTATCTTTCGATTTTGTAGCTATATCTATAGTTTTATTAACGAATGCGTGTGTAGTCTTTTGATTCAGGATTTTTTTAAAATTACAAAATGAATAGGGTCAATTTTCACAAAAATGTTTAATAAATAATTTTTAATAAAATTATCGTAGGCGATGTATTGAATTAAATATTAAACAAATTTTTAACAAAATAGTATATTTTTCAAACAAAGAGATGAAATTTTCTTATTTTTATTTGAAATGATGAATCTTTAACGCAAAAAATTGATTTTTAAAATAGCACTTAAACTTTCAATCAGAAAGATAAAGTTTGAACCTCGAAAATTGTTTTTCAAATAAAAAAGACAAATTTTAAAGAAAATACATGAGTATTTAATTAAAAAGTTGAATATTCAACTGAAAAGATGAATTTTCAATCAAAAGTGGTATAATTGAACTTTATGAAAAATATAATTTTTTAATGAAATTGTCAACAAAATAGTTTATTCCCTTATCAAATTTATAACCGAAATTTTTAACATTTCACTCAGAAGGTTAATTTTTGAATTAAAAGAAAAATTTTTAAGAAAACACATGAGTTTTTAACTAAAATGTTAAATTTTCAAATAAAACAAATTAATTTCCAAAAAAGTGGAGAAGTTAAATTTTCAGCTTAAATGATTAATATTAAATCAAAAGAAAAACGTATTTTTAACGAAATACGTGAATTTTCAGTCAAATACTTCAATTTTCCACGATAAAATATCAATTTTTAATCTAAACTGTTTGTTTTCATCAACAGTTCTTAATTTAAAAAAATTAATTTTCAACAAAAGAGTTAATTTTGATAGGAACGAGTTGAATATTATCATTAATATAATTTAAAACCAAGCAGTTGACTTTAAAAAAATATATTATTGCTTAACCAAACAAATGAATTTTCAATCAAAACGAATTATTTTCTACTTAAACCGATAAATTATAAACAGAATACATGAATTTTGAACCAGATAGTTTAATTTTAAAATAAAAAATATCAATTTTAAGCCAAGTAAATTCAAAATAATTCAAGAAGAATTAAATAAGAATTTAAAGAATTCCAAAAATTAAAAGAAGTTAAAATAAATTAATGAGAATTCAGTGTGAGTTTTGAATGAATTTAAATAATGTTTTTTGATCCTCAATATTTCATTAATTTCAATGAGGTTGTAATGAATTTAGAAGAATTGAAGTAAATTCGAAAGAATTCTAGAATTCAGAGAGAATTAAAAAGAAAATTGGTTGAGTTTATTGAATTGAGAAAAATTTGGTGAATTTAGAATAATTAAAATAAGTTGAAAGTAATTCAAGAATAATTAAAAAACATTTTAAGGAGTGCTAAAAAATTGAACGGAATTCAAAATGAACTAATTAGAATTCATGAAAGATGAATATTAAATTTTTCAATTAAAAATATGAATTTTAAACCAAGTAAATTCAAAAGAGCTAAAAAACAATCAAAAAAAATCAGAAGAATGACAAAGAATTAAAAAGAATTCGAATTAAATTAATAAGAATCGAGTGTCAATTTAACATTAATTTAAATACATTTTTTAAATAAGAAATCTTTAATTGTTTTGAAGGAAATTTCATGGAATTTCGAAGTTAATGGAATTCAAGGTGAGTTCAAAAGTTTTTAGACAGCATTAGAAAAGAAATGTAAATTGAAAAGAATTAGCAAAGAATTACCAAAAAAAAAGAAAATAAAGGAATTTAGAGTAAATTAATGTTTGAAAAGTTCCAAAAATTAAAAAGAATTCCAGAATGATTAACATTTTTTTTTAATTCCAAAGAATTGAAAGGCATTTAAAATCAATTAAGGAGATTTAATCAGAGATGAATATTTAACTAATATGGTGAATCTTCAACCAAAAAGATGACTTTTTAAACAAATAGTTTAATTATCAAATAAAAAATATCAATTTTAAACCAAGTAAATTAAGAAGACTTTAAAAAACTTGAAAGAATCCCAAAGATTTAAAAGGATTCCGAAATTAATTAACGAGATTTCAATGTTCATTTTAAATTAATTTAAATGTATATATTTTTAATCCTGAATATTGTATTGGTTTAATTATAGTTTTTGTGAATTGAGAAAAATTCAAGGGAATTTAACCTGAGTTCAAAAGATTTGAGAGAGAATTTAAAAAAAAGTTGAAAAAAGTTTTTAAAGTGAGCACAATTTTGGGAATTCAGAAAAATTAAAGTAAATTCGAAAGAATTCTAGAAGAAGCAACAAAATCCATAAAATAATCGCACAGAATTAAAAAGAATCCAAGATAAATAAAAGACAATTTATTGTCAATTTTATATGAATTTAAATAAATACATTTTCTTAAAATCTAAATATTGTATTGATTTCAATTAAATTATAGTGCATTAAGAAAAATTTAAGGGAATTCGAAAAAAACTATTAGTTTTCAACCAAAAATAGAACGGTTAAAGTTTTACTTAAAAAGATTAATATTAAACCAAAAAAAGATCCCTTTTCAAAACTATTCTTATTTTTTTTAATTAAAGAGAAGGGGTTTTAACTGAAATGATGAAACTTTAACCAAAACGATCATTTTTCAACAAAAAAATTAAATTACTACTCAAAGAGACGAATATTACACAAAATACATAAATTTTCAAATAAGTAATTAAATTTTCAACTGAAAAAAATTTATTCGTCTTTTGGTGAAATATAATTAGTTTTCGGTAAAAGTTATGTTTTCGTTAAAAAGTTAAAACGGTACAACAATTTTGTTCAAAGTTTAACTTTGCTGATATCTTCTTTTTTGGTCATGAAAATGCAATTATTCAAGGTTAGAATTCAATTTTGTTTTTCAAAATTGCGTTTTACCCTAAAAATGTTGTAAATTGGACCATTTTGTTCAAAATTTGAACTATGAAGAATAATTCTTTGAAATTTTATGCTAAAAGGATTAGTTTTGAATCAAGAGAAGAACAAATTTTTAACAAAATATTAATTTTTTTATTAGGAATATATGAATTTTTAACAGAAATGATGAATTCCCAACTACGAAAAGCAATTTTTAATAAAGTAGTTCATATTTTGAATAAGCAAAGTTATAAACAAATTAGTTTATTTTTCAATCAAGAAGGTTAATGTTTTACTCAAAAGGTAGAATTTTCAAAAAAGACGAATTTTGAACTGTTTTTTTAAAGATTCTTCCCTACGATTAAAAGCTGAACTAGTTGGTTGTTAATGCAACTTATTTTTTTCGAAAACTCTTCTTTAACGACTTCTTTAACGACTCATCTCTGTTGGTTGAAAATAAACTATTTTGGTCAAAAATTAAACTACTTTGATAAAAATACAATATAAAGCCTCACATGGGATCAGAGGGGGGTTGG
>NC_046657.1:46263169-46264908 GCF_010883055.1 Belonocnema kinseyi
GCGTTACCTATTTTCTGAACAAGTCTTGACTTAAAGAAACCAATTACCCCCGATCACTCAATACTATACTCTATTCCCCCTGTAGGTTACACCCTCGGGGAATAGAGTATAGATAAGAATTTCTGCATCTCCCTGATGATGACGAAGGAAGAACGAAGAAATAAAGGATGTCTCTGGAGAAATGAAGGTAGGCATTGGCGAACCGACAGGAGGAGGTGCCGATATCTGAACCCTAATTTATCACCCAGCTCAAGATAGCTGAAGCTATAGTGGGCTTGGAAAGAGAAGGCCCAAAGACTGGGACTCATTCTCGATAGACACTCGATACGTGCCCCGTGTTTCGTAGAAAAAAGAATAAACTATATAGCATATCATATAGGAAGGGAGAAGGTAGCCAAAAGCCAACTCAACGGTCGTAGGAGCCAGAGGCAGAGGCTCATGATCGGGGCCTCATTACCACGCCTCCGCACTTCCTAGTCATTATCTGGTGGGTCTAATATTGAGATCGGTCTAAATTCCACAAACATTCCTCGGATCGTATTCGGAACTTGGAATTCGGACCGGTTTAATGTGAGTAGTTCCCTTTCAGGGTCAGTGGGGTTCATCAGCTAATTTCCAATCTCGTGAATGATCTTTTGAAATTAATTATAAGACTAGACTAGCCAGTTTAGACTAGGCCTGTCCAGCGAGGAAAAATTTATTTAAAGTCCAGATCGTGTGTTTCCACCTCTACTTCTTTTTGCTCATCCGAGTGAGTCAGAGAGTTTGGGTGGGGGTTAGACCAGTGAAGTAGAATAGGAAGTGGAAAGTGCAGGTGGAAGCCTTACGTCTGAGATTTGAGTCGCTTCGAGTAAAATTCCTGGAATTTCTTTCTCGCTGGACAAACCTGGTTCAAGACCTGCGCATAGCGATAGATATAATGCGCATCTGCAGGAATCTTCTGTGCATCTAGTTTTGGCAAATAGAGCTCACGGGGTGTCCATAATTTACTTTACCAACTGTAATGTATTTTTTACCAATTTTCCTCATCTATTGAGGAGAAATAGTTAAATTTTTTAATTAAAAAGACCCCTTTTTATTCAAAAATAGGAGAGTTGAATTCTCGACTGAAGAGATGAATTTTCAACAAAAAAGATTAATTTTCTACCAAAAATGACGAAAATTTAACCGAAGTAAATGAAAAAGTTTCGTTCTTAATTGAAAAAAATATTTTGTTAACAAAAAAACTTTTTTTTTAAAAATAAGTTTAATTTTCTATCAAAGCAATGAATGATTTTTTTTTTAATAAAACGCGTATTAAAAAAAATTAACTTTTCCCAACATAGGTAAATTTTCTAATCATAAAAGATACATTTGTAAACAAAAATGCAATAGTTAAATTGTCACATAAGAAAACTAATTTTTAAAAAAGAAAAAAGTAAAGAAATTTAAGAGTAGAATTTGAACAAAAAAACAGAGGCTAAAAAGGACTAAAAAGGCGAATTATTAACTAAACAGTTGATTTCTTAGCAAAAAAAGATGTTTAAAAAAAAAATTGGTTAATTTTGAACAAAGTAGATAAATTTTTGCTTAAATAGTATAATTTTAGTAAAATACATGAATTTTCAAGAAAATAGTTGGATATTAAACTAAGATACATGGACTTCCGTTTCCGGTATGAAAGCGTAAAGTAGTGGGAATTGTGGATGCTGAGTTTTTCTGATATTGTGGTGAAATTTGAGGTGAGTGGATTGTGGAAG
>NC_046657.1:46265008-46281265 GCF_010883055.1 Belonocnema kinseyi
ATAAGATTGTAAAAAATATATAGATGTAAACGGAAAGATTGTAAGGAATGGAAGTCATGTAAACCCTTAGGGGACACATTATGAATAAAGAAGAAGAACTAAGATACATGAGTTAAATAGTTAAATTTTCAAGTAAAAAAATTTTAACCAAAAATTAAAAAGTTAAATTTTTAAATTAAAAAAATAATTTTTTAATGAAAAAACTTTCTTTTAATAAATAAGTTAAAATTTCTACCAAAGTGATGAATTTTCAAAAAGATTAATTTTTGAGTTTAATAATTTGATAAAAAACTTAAATTGCAAATTACAATTTTAAATATATTATTTAATTAAACTTCAATTTTAACAATTATATATATATATATTTTTATATGTATATATAATTTTATTTAAAAAATTTTGGCTTTAAAAACAATTTTATCTTATTTAAACCAATTTTCAAAAGCCATACAAAATTGTACAGCCAAACTTCGCATATAAATAATTTATTGATCAATTACTTCAATTTTAATAATCGAATTTTTATAATAATTCTCTTTCAAAATATAAAAAAATTTTATTTATATTTTAAATTAATTCTTAAGTTAAAAATAATATCTGAAATATAATTTAAATATGTATCAACCTAATAAAATATTTCATTTAATAATAAAATTTAATAATTATAAAATATATTTTTAATCTGTAAATTTTTAAATTATAAATGAAAAAAGTGATAGCTATAGCGGTTAAACTGTTTATAAAAAATTAATTTAATTAATATAAATTAAGTATTTAAATAAATTATTTATATAAATAAATTTAAATTATTTGGTTAAATATAAGTAATTAATAATTAAACAAAATTTATAAATTATAAAAAATATTTTTTAATAAAATTTAATAAATTCTAAAATAAACTAGGATTAGATACCCTATTATATTAAAAAATAAATTATATAATATGAACAACTTAGAAAAATTCTCCACCAAATAGCTAAGCTTTTAACCAAAAACATGAATTTTAATCTAAGAAGCATAATTTGACACCTGAGAAGACTAATAGAAAGAACACAGTTAATTTTTCAACCAAAATGATGAATTTTCAACTAAAAGAACCAAATTCTGAACAAAGTATAAGAATATTTATTAAGAGGATTACTTTAATGCGAAAAATACAAATTTTTAATAATAAAGTTAATTTTTTCACCCGAGATATGAATTTTCAAATAAAATGACAAATTAAAAAAAAATACATTAATTTTCAACCAAGCAGATAAATTTCTAACAAAGAAAAAAAGACAACGAATATAAAAAGAAGAGTTGGAAAATATTTGGGTTACCTAGTAAATTACTTGCATTATTTAAAATTAGCGGAATCATTTTAAACGTATTTAATTGAAGAATAAATCAACAAGTTTATGAATTTTCAAAAATTATATAATTTCAAGCAATTTTAAGTTAAAAACATTAAAAACTGTAAGATTGATTTTTTTATCGAACACTTTTTAAATTAAAAGTTAAATTAGTTTAATTTTAAGCCGTTGCAAATGAATAGTTGTTCAATTGTTATTTATACACAGACATTTTTCTATATTTTAAATCTTTTAAAACATTTGATAAAAGTATATTTTCTTACTAAAAAATAACTTCAAATATTTCCAGGTACCCCCCCCCCCCCAAATTCATGATCTCGAAATCTTTTAAAATGCCTAAAAACCTACCAAATTTTGTATTAAAATCTACATTTTCTTTTAAATTTGTTTGAATCTTTACATTATAATTTTAACGGTTTTGGAAATTTTTAAAAATCTTTGTAAATATTCTCTTGAAATTAATTTTTCAAAATAAAAAATTATTGTTAATTTTGTAAGGAATCTAAATAAAAAAATCATTTCGAATTTTACCAGGAATCCTAAGAATTTTTTTGTAATATATAAAAACTTTTCATAATTCTTAAAAGGTTCACAATTTTCATTAAAAAAATTAGAAGTATTTAACGATTCAAGGCTTTCTGTTTCAAACAATTTAGTTTCGAATTGTTTACTTTTTAATAGTCCATTTTAAATAAATACTTAAACATTGCTGACTATTAAAAATTGCTCTTTTTCTTAATTAAAAATGTTTAAATTGAAAAGGTTAAAAATGGTATATTTTCTACTGAAACGACAGAATGTTTATAAAGTTACAGTCGGATCGGAAGTTCACGTTTGATTAACTACTAAGGCTTTTGAATTGAAGTGGTTCAATTTTTAACGTCAAAATCTGTAAATTGTTAAATTTTAACTGATTTAGAATCGCCCCATGATACCATTCAATTATTGTTCAATTTCGACTACATGAACTACAGTTCAATTTTAAAAATCATTAATGAGTTTATATTTACAGTTGATCAACTTAAAAAGTTTTTTGTCAAAAAATTTCAATCGCAAAAGATCTTAATCTTTTATTAAGTAAGCCTTCAAAACTGCACTTTAAAATTCTTTAAATGGAAAATGTACCCTAAAAAATTAAAGTCTAAAAAGGGAAAATTGTTATGGTAAAAGATTTTAGAATTACACATTGTAAACTTAATGAGGTTGAAAAAGTTAACAATTACGCATAGCATTTAACAAAAAAGTTGAAATCAAACTTATTTTAAATTGTGTTATATATATTGTGATATAAAATTCTTGATATTTTAAGTGATTGGATAGATGTTTTTTCTAAAAACTTGTAAAATTCCCGGTCAATGAAAAAATTTACTATCACTACCCGGTCTAAAATATTCCTGGTCATTTCTCAGTTTCCCGGCCAGCACCTAATTTCTTTATTCTCGAATGATAATGCATATTTCGTGCTTGGTGTCATAACATTTTTTCATTAAAGAATCAATTAAAATGATATATAGTTAAATAATTCTGATAATTTTCCATTTTTTAAAAGCACAATCTTCGGATTTTTATATTTTGTTTCTTTTCAATGTATGCAATCACTAGTTGATTTTCGCATTTCTTCAGTTCTTGGTATCAGCTTGAACTTTTGGTATCATAACGGCAAACATTTTCTTTTTATAACGAAGCCAAGAATGAAGAATTTTGAAAAAATTTATCTTCAAAAAACTAAAGTCGCCTTAAAATAGCCAGAATACAGAAATAAAATATTCACCATTATTGATTGTTGTAAAACGTAACCTCGCAAATCTCGCAATCAGCTGAGTTCGCTCCCTGTTTAACTTAAATGGTTATTCACAATAAAATGATGTCTCATACATGCATGAGAGAATTGGAGATCCTGATTGGCTGCGAGAATTACATGGTTGGGAATCTACATTGGCAGTCAGGCTCTCTTGCCGCATGTGAATACGACGCAAGAGTGACAGCGCCAATGTTGGGAATACATTGTAACATTGATATACGTTACCAGAGTATCTGTACATAACTACATGATATAAAATGGGCGCTACATTTGAAAAATACACGCTGAGAACTGATGTTTTCTCCATAACCGTATTCAAGGAGGAAATTCGCTTTCCAGTATAATATATAATAAACTTTAATTATCTTATTTGCAAAATACGAGTCTCGACTTAGGGTGGCAGGGCAAGCCCCCCCCCCCCCTCTCCTCTGGATCCGCGCTTGCTTGGATTACTTGAGTTACTCAGAATTTAACGGATTCCAAATGGAATACTTCCAACTAAAAATGGATTATCAAGGCTCACGATTGGATTACCCCTACCTACTGGAATTACTCCGAATTACTTGAATTACTTTGTTTTAAAAGCGGAAAACTTGGATTACCTCAATTACTCTAAATTGACTGGACAACAATTGAATTACTCTAGTTTACAAGCATATTACTCCGGAATATTTTAATTACTCCTAATTGCTTAAATTACTCCGCGTTAAAAGTGGATTACTCTGTATTACCTGGATACTTAAATAGCTTCGCATTAGTCGGTTTACTCCAGTTTGAAAGTAATTTAAGGCGGTTTATTTGGATTAACACGGATTACAAGTGAATTACTTTGAATAACTACGTCATAAAAGTTTATTATTATTTTGGACCACAAGTGGATTATTCCAGCTCACTTGAATTATACCCGATCACGAATGGATTACTCTGATTTAGAAATGGATTGATCTGTATTAGAAATGGATTGCTACATGAAAGTGATTTTCAAGTAGATTACTGATGGATAACTACTGGATTGCGGTTAAATTACTAGTGGATTACTCCAGCTTACAAACAGATTACTATGAATTACTCGAATTATCGAAAATGACAGTGAATTTCTTGGATTACTAGGATAGTTGGATTAACTGCATTACTCCGAACTGACTGCATCATAAGTTGATAACTTGGATTACCTAAATTACTTTGAATCAACTGGATTACAACTGCATGATTTGGATTACTTAACTTATTCTAAATTAACTAGATTACCATAGATCATTAGAACTGGATTACTCCGATTTAAAACTTGATTAATCCATATTAGAAGTGGATTACAAAAATGGATTACTCGGGTTCACAAATTAATTGTTTTGAATGACTTGAATTAGGGCGGATTACTCGTGTCATACTGCATTAATCAGATTATACTGTGCGACCGGAAGAGTTTGGATTTCCTGCTCGGATAACCCAGCGACGGTATACACAGCCAAACAAAAAAAAAAAAAATTTGCAACTCGAGCTAAGCCACCATACCTATAAGTTTTTGAGGTCGCTGAATCCAAATCCGGGTTGAGTTTTACCCCATAAGGTTAGGATGAAGGTCAATCGAAGGTATGAATGCAGAAAACTATTGGATCGGAGAAAGCCTATACTCGCAGATGTTTCTGTAGTAGCTGATTCCGAATCCAAGGTTATTTTTACGCCATTAGATAACGATTAAGACCAAGTGAAGGTAAAAAAAAACCATTATATCGGCGTGGACCGTGACTGCAAGACATTTTTGGGGTCGCTTAATCCGAATCGGGGGTTATTATTACCTCATCAGGTCTGGATGAAAGTCACCGCAAAGTCAAAATTGAGAAAACTATGGAATCAAACTTATAGGGTCACGTTTTCCCCGGATTCGGATTCAGCGACCCCAGAAACGTCTGAGAGTAGAGGTTTTCTCCAATCCAATGGTCTTCTTCACTTTGAAATTCACTTTACACTAATCCTGACCTGATGGGGTCAAACTGACTTCGGAACCTGAAGCATTTTTTTTGTGTTGCTTTGTTATTTATCAAATTTGTTCCCCCCTCGCAAGGTCGTGTTGGAAACATCTGCGAGATTCTTGTTTTCTAAGCGAAGATCGGCTTCCTGTGATTTCACGTTTCGCGAACTCACGCGGCTCGGGTTCCCCTTGTGTTCGAAACAAGTGCGATCTAATGCGTGAACAATGTTAACTGATGAGATAACTGCGGCGCAAGAACAATGGCGAGTTGGTTCCATAGGGATGAAAACACAGGTAGATAGGAAACAAGAAAGAGGAAACAAGAAAGAGGAAAAAAGAAAGTGGTTAGAGTGAGAGAGAGAGAAACAAATAAAACCAAGCAATGAAGGGTATTAGCATCTACCTGAGTCTCGCGCGCTTCTCTTTTCTTTTCTTTTTGCCCTTCTACTGTAGTGGCTTATAGTGCGAGAAAAGCGGAATTTTTGGTTCAACAAGCTACAAAGATCAAAGTTCTTAACCGAGTTTCAAGATGCTCTTTTCGATTTGAACAAGACTGAAGATCTAGCAAAAAATTTAAAGAAACTGGCTTTTAATCAAAACGAACTTGAAAGAAAATTATAATCCGATCTAATCCGCTGGAACAGTCGCTTGTGCGGCCTGGTAATAAGTTCCAAACCTGGTAATCAAGTTTAATCCTCGGTCATTCAAGTCCATTGGAGAAATCCTCGTATTCTAGGTCAATCTACTTGTAATCCGGCGTAATACACTTGTAATTCCAAGTAATGCATTTTTAAAATGGCAAAATCCACTTGCAATCCAGAGTGATGAGTGGAAGCTTCTAATGTGTCCCCTAAGGGTTTACATTTTTCTTACACCTTCTCTATTCCCTTACACTTCCTCCACACACTTACTTGGTGGTGGAAGGGGGATCTACAGTTTAAGGTGGGTTCCGAACCACCAAGAGCAACAGCCTTAAGTACTTAGAGAAAACCTTTTTCTCTAGAGGTATCGGTCCCACGAGTCTCCGGAGATGAACAACTCCCTTGCTAGGCTAGTGTTCACCGCATGGGCCACCGAGAGACTCTTCCAGAGTGCGAGGCGGGAATCGAACCCGCAAGCCGAAGGAGTGGGTCCAAAGCCTATGCTTTAGCCCCCACGACCATCGTCCCACTAGCAATCCAGAGTGAGCAAGTTCTTATCTAGGATAATCCAGAGTAATCCAATAGTGAGACAGAGTATTCCACCTCTAATCCAGCAAATCTACTTGTGATCTAGTTATTCCAAAGGAATTTAGGTGGTTCAAGTCACTAAATTGTAATGCAGAGTAATCCAGTTCTAAAGTGGAGTAATACATGTTAATTCACTTATTAGTCATAATAATCCACTTGTAATACAGATTATTCAACCTGTAATCTAGTATAATTTACTTGTGATCCAGTTATCATAAAGCAACTTAGGTGATCCAAATATTTTCATTGTAACCCAGAGTAAACCAGTTCTAATCCGAATTAATACAGTGTGATCTACTTCTACCCTGGTGTAATCCAGAATAATTTACTTGCAATCAAGAGTAATCCAATTCTGATCTGGAATAATCCAGAGTAATTCAAGTGAAATAAAAATAACGGACTTTATATACGGAGTAATCCATATGTAATACAACGTAATCCTCTTGTGATTCAGTTATTTCCAAAAAACTTTGGCCAATCAAGTCATTCAATTGTAATCCAGAGTAATCCAGTCCTGATATTGATCCAGGGTAATTTACTTGTTGTTTGAGTAATCCACTTGAAATACTGAGTATTCCACCTATAATTCAGCATAATCCACTTGTGATGCAGTTATCATTAAGGAACTTAGGTCATTCAAGTAAGTGAATTGTAACCCAGAGTAATCCAGTTCTTATCTGAAGTAAGACGGTTTGATCTACTTCTACTCTTGAGTAAATTAGAGTGTTTCACTTTTAATCCAGAGCAATCGATAGCTAATCTGTAGTAATCCAGGGTAATCTAGTTGTAATTTGGAATAATCCAGAGTAATTCACTTGCAATTAAAATAATACACTTTGAATACATACTGCTCCACCTGTAAACCAGTCTAATCCACTTTTGATCCAGTTCTTTCAAAAGAATTTTGGTCAATGAAGTAATCGAATTGTAATCCAGAACAATAGAGTTCTTATATGAAGTAATCCAGATTAATCTACTTGAAGCCTGGAGTGATCCCGAGTAATTAATCTGTTGTTTAGAGTGATCCACTTGGAATACAGAGTATTCCGCCTATAATCCAGGGTATCTACTTGTGATCCAGCTATTTCAAAGGAATTTAGGCAATTAAAGTAATTTAATTGTAATCCAGCGTAATTCAGTCTACTTTCGATTCAGCCTTTTCAAAAGAATTTAGGCCATTCAAGTAATTTGTTTGTAATCCAGAGTACTCCAGTTCTGATATGAAGTAACCCAACGTAATATAGTTCTTATATAGAAAAATCCACAGTAATGTACTTATTATGCCATGTAATTAATTGAATTATAATCCGGAGTAATCAAGTTCGAATCTAGAGTAATACATAGTAATCTACTTCAGATCTAAAGTTTTCCTGATAAATTAACTTGAAATCCAGAGTAAGCCATTTATAATAGAGAATCATCTACTTGGAATACAATGGATTAATTATTAAGTCATTTAAATAATTGAATTGTAATCCAATATAAACCCGGTAATACGAGTAATTTGCATAGGTATTCCAAATTGTTTTCAAATATTTTGTTAAAAATTCTTCTTAATTTCTTTATTTCTTTGTCCTATATTTGTCTTTGTGGGTTAAAAAATTCATCTATTTATGTTGCAAATTCCTTTCTTTTTTCAAAAATGTAGCAATATTGTCGAAAATTATCTTTTTTAATTTCAAATTCATTTTTCAGGCTGGAAATTAAACCATTCAATTTTTGGTTAAAAGTTTATCTTCTTAAGTTGAAAATAAAAATTTTTTGTTAAAAATTAGTTTTTCTTTTGCTCAAATTTTTTTTTCAGCTTAAAATTTAACAATTTTGTTTTTAGTAGAATTTAATTTGAAATTAATTTTTTCCTACTCATCTTTCTCAGCAATCACTTTCCTTGCACTCACTACTCTCATTACTATTATTGCTACAATTACCATCATTGACATCATTACTATAATTTTCCCTACTTCCTACCATAACTTTTCCTTAATTCCTCTGTCTAACGATATCCCATTTCTTATTGTTTCACGTACCTACTCTCCTCTTATTATCTTTCACACTCCGAATTTCATCCATTTTTACCCAGTTGCTTTTGTCACTCTCTCTACCCTTTGCTATACCTCCTTTTACAACTTCTTACTCCTATATTTCCCCCTTTTCTCACTTCTCCTGCTAATACTACCTTTAATTTATTCACTTCTCTAGTTATCACTTTCTCTCCTAGGCGCCAGATCATAATCATTCCCTTTACTTCTTCTTACTTCTCTTACTTCCCCTTCTTAATTTCCTCTCACATCCTCTACTAAATCTCCTCTAATTTCCACAAAATTCATCTAGTAATTTCTTTTCTATTTTTATTTACTTCCTCTTTCCTAATTTTCTCTATCTACCCTACCCTCATTTCACCTAAACTTTCTCCTATATATCCCAATTTCCCCTCTCTCGCAACTCTACTACTACCTCTCTTCTCATTTCCCCTTACTTTCCCTGCCCTCATTTCTTCTCCCTACCCTTTCCCTCTGTACCTCTGTCCCTTTTCCCTTAACATCCTCTCCCCACATTTACAGTCATTTGTCCATTCTTCCCCAAATTAATTTTTTCCTCGCTTATCCTAATTCGCATTTTCTAATTTTCCCTAATTTACCCTATCCACATTTCCTCTAGCCCTTACCTAATTTCCTTCCACTACTACTACTCTCCTATTTCCATTTCCCCTTATGTTCCTTGTCAGAAATTTCGCTGGCTTTCCCTCTCTATTTTTCTCTTGCTTCCTCTACTAAATTTATTCTAATTAACGCAAAATTCATCCACTTCTTTCTTTTTTCATTGTCTCCACCTCCCCTTCACTAATTTTTCATATCTACCCTATCCTCATTTCCCCTAATCATTTTGCTAAATTCCGCTAACTCCTCCTCCCTCATTACCCTTACTTCCCTATTCTAATTTTCCCTTACTTCCCATGCCATCATTTACCTTTGCTACCTCTGCCCTCTTCACCCTATACTGTAACTACTTCCTCTCCCCTCATTTACCCTTGCTTCTCAAAATAACCTTTCTCCTGGGATTCCCTATTTCGCCTTTTATGATTTTCTCTACTTTACCCTAACCACACTTTCCTTACCCACCCTCTGATTTCCTCTCATTACTTCTATGATTTCCGCAAAATTGATCTACTTTTTTCTCTTCTTATTTTATCTACTTCCTGCTCATTAATTTTCCCTATCTACCCTTTATTAATTTCCCCTAAACCTCACCCAAAATTCTTTTTACTACCTCTACTTACCTTTTCTCATTTCCTGTTACTTCCCCTGTCCTCATTTTTTCTCGCTAATCATTCCACTTTTTCCCCTTTATTTCTAATACTTCCTTACTTTTCCACATTTATCCATGCTTCCTACCCAGCGCCTGATTTCCGCTCACTACTCTTACACTCCTCTTTAGATTTCTCCTCACGCCCCTTGCCGCATTTCGCCTTGCTATCCATCCCATATTTTCCCTTTGCTTTAACCACTTCCCCTCCTCTCAGTTCCCCTTCTAAGAAAGAAATTGGACGACAGATGGACTTATCGCCGAACACATCCCCTCCTCATGTAATATTCGTTACTTGTGAAAATTATGGTTTAGTGGCGTTTTTCAACTTAAATAACAATTTAGTGAAAATATGTTCATAAAGTTAGTCTTAATATACCTTTTTGATATTTAATGAGCTTTAATTTAAAAAAATAAAATATAGAATTCATTTAGAAATACAAACTAATAAATAAAAAGAAGGACAGAAATTCTTCGCCGTCCTTGAATTCTTCTCGTTAGCCAATTCCTTAAGGATTCCTTTGGTTCATGACTTTAGGTGTCAGACGCCCAGTGAAATATCGTTTAACCGTAACCCACAGTGAATCCGCCTACAGGAGATTGTTTTAAATTGTTTTCCAAAATTTTTCATAGACCTGTCATTTTTATGGGTTTAAATCCCAGCGGATAAGTCAAGATAGGGGTACTCACATCCTGGGGCAATTATTTCAGAACGAGAAAGTTTTCCTTGAAATAAGTAAATCCTTCGATAGGCATAATTATCGAATACAATATTTATTTAGATCTTGAGTATTATTGTGTTATTTAATTTTAAGGAATTTAAAATAATACAAGAAATGAATTCCAGGAAATTGACGAATTCAAGAAATTTCAAAAATTAAAGGGTATCCAGGAATACAAGTGCAACAACTTTAAGAAATTCCAAGGACCTTAAGATAATAAAAAATGTAGGGAATTTAGAAGAATGCAAGTAATTTAAATAATTTAGGAAATTTAAAGATTTCCGCGAATACAAACACGACAAACTCCGAGAATTCAGCAAATACTTCAAAATAATACAAAACCTTTAGGGAACTGAGAAGAACTTAAGGAATTAAAATCATTTATGGAATTTAAGGAATTCCACGAAGTGAAGAAATTCCACGAATTTAGGAAATTGAGCCAACTTAAGAAATTCTAGCAAGTAAAGGACTTTCGCGAATACAAAAGGTAACAAAGGCATCCCAAGGACTTTAAAGTAATACAAGAAATAATTTTGTTTGGGAATTTAAGGAATTCAAGAAATTTCATGTCCTCAAACAATTTGAAAATGTAAGGATTTCCGCGAATACGAACACCACAAAGTCTACGAATGCAGCACGACCCTAAAAATAATACAAGAAATTCCTGGATTTTAGAAGAATTGAAGAAATGAAAATAATTTAGGGAATTTAAGGAATACCGAAAATTAAAGAAATTTCAAGAATTTAAGAAATTTCAGAAATGAAAGGACCTTCATCGATAAGAGTGCAATAAATTCAAGGAATTCCAAGGACTTAAAAATAATACAAGAAATTCTGGGAGTTTAGAAGGATTCAAGAAATTTAAATAATCTAGGAAATTTAGGAAAGAAATAGAATTCCAAGTATTTAAGAAATTCCAAGAATACGAGAAATTTCACAAATTCAAGACATTCTACGAGTTCAAGATATTCCAGAAATTAAAGAACTTCCGCCAATACAAGGACAACAAATCCAAGGAATTCCAGGGGTTTTAAAATAGTAAAAGAAATTGAAAGAGCTAAGAAAAATTCAAGGAATCGTAATGATTTAGGAATTTAAGAAATTCCACAAATTCAAGACATTCCACGAGTTCAAGTAATTCCAGGAATTAAAGGACTTCCGCTAATACAAGGGCAAGAAATCCAAGAAATTCCAGGGTTTTGCAAATAATAGAAGAAATTCAGGAACCTTGGAAAAATTGCAGGAATTGTAAGAATTTCGGAATTTATAGAATTTCACGAATTAAATTTTTTTTAAATTGAAGGATTTTCGCGAATGCAAACATCACAAATTCGACGCTTTTAGCAAGAACTTCAACGAATTGCAAAGATTTCAAAATTTTACGAGAAATTCAGGGATTTAGGAAAAATTAAAGAAACTCAAATAATTCAGGGAATTCAAGGACTTCGGGTAATTCAATAAATTTTAAAAATTGATTAAGAATTTATGCTTTTCGTTGAAATTTTAACTTTTTGGTGGAAAACAGATCTACTTCGCAGGGAATTCAACAATTTTGTTTAAAAATAATTTTTTCTGCTTTGAAATTCAAATACATAGCTTTGTTGAAAAGTCATCTTTTTGAAATATAAAGTCAAATATTTTAGTTAAAAATTCCTTTCCATGATACAAAATTTAATTATATTGTTAAATATGTTTTCTTTTCGCGAAAAATTTAACGAGTTTAGTTTTAGTTAAAACGTTTTCTTTTTTAGGTGAAAATTCATCACGTTGGTTAAAAATTAACAGTTGGGTTCCAAATATAACTATTTTGTTAAAAATTAATTGTTTTTAAAAATTAATTTCTTTAACTAAACATTTAATAATTACATTTTTGGTGAAAATTTGTCCGCTTCCGTTGAAAATTTATGTATTTTGTTAAAATTCCGCATTTTTGGTAGCAAATTAATTTTTTTGCTTGAAAACACATCTTTTTGGTTACGAATTCATTTTCTTCAGTAGAACATTAATTCCTGTAACTTGAAATTAATTATTTCATTGTAACAAAAAGATTTCTTTTAAAGAAATCGTTATATTATATTTAATTTTGTTTATTTAATAATTCATGATATCAACATTATATTTATATTATAATTAATCATTCATTATTTTGTTGTGAATTAATTTTTTTTATTTAAAATTAATTTTTCTGAAACAAAATTCATGTAACTTGCAAAAAAAATTATGTTGTTAAGATAAAATTAATCTTCATTCTAGAAAACTTATTCTTCTGTTAAAAAGTAGTTTTTCATGTAGAACCTTAGCTTTTTTGACTGAAATTTTAATAATTCCATTTTTATTTAAAAATTAATATTTTTTAGTCAAAAATTCATGACTTTGGTTGGTAATTTAAATATGTTCACAAGAATTAGTTTTTAATGGATGAAAATTAATTTTTTCAACTAAACATTAAAATATTCTATTTCTATTTTGAATTTCTCTTTTCTAGACTACTTGGTTCAAAATTAACGTATCTCTTTTGATAGAAAATTGATAATTTTGTTTGCAACTTTTATTACTTGCTTGAAATTACGTTTTTTTGTATAAAAAATTAATTTTTTCATCTGAAAATTTAATGATTTCCTTTTCACTTAATCATTGGTTTTTTGCGATTGGATATTTACAACTTTGGTAGAAAATTTAACTATTCTTTAAAAATTATTTTTTGTTGTTGTGAACAATTATTTGTTTGACAGAAAATTCAATTAATTCATTTTTTGTGAATTTTTTTAAAATTAAAAATTCACGAATTATGTTTAAATATTTATTTAGTAGGAAATTAATCTGCTTGCTTAAAAAGTCTTTTTTCTTGGTTAGAAAGTTATTTGGTTTATATTTAGGAAATTAATTTCTCAAAATGCGAAATAAATTATTCCATTTTTATTAAATAATAAAACTATTAGATTAAAAATTCATTTCAATGTTAAACTTTTGTCACGCTTAGTAGAAAACTAATTCTGTTGCTTGAAAATTTATTTATTTGTTGGAAATTAATTTTTCTTTGTGTAAAAAATTATTTCTAAAATGAAATGATCCAATTCATATTTAAAAACTCATCTTTAACCATGAAAGTTTATCACTTTTTTTCAAAAATGTAAACATTTTTTTTAAATTCATTTTTTGTTGTTAAAAACTTATCTTTTTGGTTAAAAATTATCTCTTTTTGTAGAAAATTAATTTTTGTTGTCTGAAACTTTAATTATTCCATTTTCCTTTTAAAAATGATGCATTTTTAGTTCTCAATTTAAAATCCACATACTTTGTTAACATTTATTTTTTTATATAAGATTCATTTCTTTGATTAATAACTGAACAATTTGTGAATTTTTAATTTTCTTGTTTAAAAACTAATCTTTTCAGATTGGTTTGGTTGGATATTCATTTTTTTTTTAGAAATCCGACTATTTGTTAGAAACACTAATTTATTCTTTTTTAGCTAAGAATTTACGTGTTTTGTTAAAATGACTTTTTTTTCTTAATACATTAGGTTCTTTATTTGGAAATTTAATCATTCTATTTCTATTTAAATGCCTTTTTAAATTAAACATTTATCACTTTGGATTTAAGTTTAACTATTTAGTTACAAATTAATTGTATCAACCTAAAATTAAACTATTTGGACTCATTTAACTATTATTCACGCATCAGGTTGAAATTTCGTCTTTTTGGTAAAAAAAAACTACTTGCTTGAAAACTAGTCTTCTTGGTTCAAATTAAAATTTTTTTGTTCAATTAATTTGTTTTACTAAAAATTTAATGAATCCATTTTTATTATGAAATTGATCTTTTTTGATGAAATAATTTATCACTTGGGTTACAAATTCAATTAATTTGTTAAAAACTCATTTTTTGTTAAAAATTAATTTTTTTGACTGAAAATTGAACTGTTTCGTTTTCACTGTAAATTTAACTTTTTTATTTGAAAATTCATCTATTTGGTTTTAAATTATTGCATTTAGTTAAAAATTAATATTTTAAAATTTTTAATTAATGACTTCCGTTGAAAATTGAATTATTAAAAAAAATGTTGTTTGGTAGAAAATTAATCTTCTTTCGTACAAACTCATTTTTTTTGGTTGCAAATTCTTTTTTCTTATGCAGGAAATTAATTTCTTTATCTGGAAATTAATTATTTTGCTTTCGGTAATCATTTGTCCTTCTCAGCTAAAAATTCACGTATTTTGTTAAAATTTAATTTTTTTGGTAAAAAATTAATCTTCTTGCTTGAAAACTAGTTTATTTGGTTTAAAGGTAACTTTACTTAAATTAATTTATTTTACGAAAAAGTTCATGAATGCAATTTTATCAGAAAATGTATGTTTTTTGATGAGAAATTCGTCAATTTGGTTTGAAATTTAATTAATTTCTTAAAAAAAAAACATTTTTTTTGTAAAAATGAATTTCTTTTGACCGAAAATTCAACTACTCCATTTTTATTGTAAATTAATGTTATTTAGTAGAACATTTAACTATTTAGTTTCAAAAATGATGCATTTGGTTAAAAATTTATCTTTTCAAATTGAAAATTAATCACTTTGGTTAAAAATTCAACTGTTTTGTTAAAGTTTGGTTATTGGAAGAAAATTAAACTTCTTGTTCGAAATTTTATCTTTTTGGTTGAAAATTATTTTTTTTTTATAGAAAATTATTTTATTCATCTCAAAATTAATTATAAAATTTACTGAAAATTTAACTATTCCATTTTTATTATAAATTAATTTTTTTACGTTGAACATTCAACTATTTGGTTCTTATTTACATATTTTATTAAAAATTGATTGTTTTAACGTTGGAAATTTAACTATATTGTCAAAATTTTGTTCCTTTGTTAGAAAATTAATCTTCTTGTTTGAAAACTGATCTGTTTCCTTAAAAATTCTTTTTATTTTACATAAAATTAATTTCTTTATCTTAAAATTAATTATTTCATTTTCGGTAAACATTTGTTTTTCTTAGATAAAAATTCACGCATTTTTTAAAAATTTAATTTTTTTGGTAGAAAATTATACTTTTTATTTAAAATCTTATCTTTTGGGTTGAAAATTATTATTTTTTTTTAAAATTAATTTATTCATCTAAAAAATAAGTATGCCATTTTCGGTTAATATTTGTCTTTCCCCGTCTAAAATTCATGTATTTTGTTGAAATTCAAATTCTTTGGTAGAACATTCATCTTCTTGCTTAAAAATTCATCTTTTTTGTTAAAATTATTAAAAAAAAATTAATTTCTTTATCTGAAAATGTAATGTTTCGATTTTTGGAGGACGTTTTATTTTTAAAAATATAGATATAGACGCTGAATGTCAATATTCGAACGGCCCTTATATACTCACTAGGTGTTTCTTTCACCGCTTGTGAGAATCAGAGCCGTCTCTGTAGTATGAAAGGCCCCGAGAATGTCTTACTGTTGTGAAAGCTTGTATAAACAAAATCTCTCATTGATTTTAGATGTAATTTAACTGTACTTCACAATATTATAGGCACGAAAATGTTAAGAAGCTTATTTAGTCAATCTTTTAATTTTAATGTAATTTATAATATTATTCAGAGCTGCAGATCGAGCTAGAAATTTACCCCCACCATACCTGCCGTTTGGGAGCCGCAAAAAAGAAGGTGACTGATTACCACTGTAAGTTTGCGTGTAAGCCAAAAATGCACGACTCGAACTTCGGTTTTCTCAGGTCTTCTGCTGCACGATGATTGCCGATAAGAAAGCTTCAGAAAACTTCGGGGTTCTTTTATTTATATCTCGATCCGCATTTGAAAGAAATTGGCTATTTTAATGTTTCGCGTGATTCTTAATTTCATGTATGCGTCGATTTTGAGGTTATGATTCTCATGA